>NC_138370.1:160159810-160202273 GCF_054177405.1 Leptonychotes weddellii | reverse complement strand
TATTTATCCTGTATCCCTATTAAACTAATGGTGTCTTAAAGTCCTTCAGTGAAGTATTACATACATTAAGAAAAGTAAGCACATTATCACCGTATAGTCTGATTAATTATCATGACCTGAAAACTTCCAGATAACCAGCCCCCAGATTAAGAAACAGGATATTGTCAGTATCCCAGAAGCCTCCTCAATGCCCCCTCCCCAAAAGGTAACTCCGTGCTGACCATCCATTACTTTTGCCTGCCTTTGAACTTCATATAAGCAGACCTATATGCACTCTACATGTATTTTTTTTGTGATGTGTTTAATTTCTTTCTCTCAGCCTCATCTTTGTGAGATTCATTTGTGTTGTGTGTAGTGACAATCTGATATTCTCATTGGCTTACCCTATTCCATTGTCTGAGTATACCAGAATTGATTTATCTATTCTTTTTTTTTTTTTTTTTTTAAAGATTTCATTTATTTATTCGACAGAGACACAGCGAGAGAGGGAACACAAGCAGGGGGAGTGGGAGAGGGAGAAGCAGGCTTCCCGCGGAGCAGGGAGCCTGATGCGGGGCTCGATCCCAGGACCCTGGGATCATGACCCGAGCCGAAGGCAGACGCTTAACGACTGAGCCACCCAGGCGCCCCTTGATTTATCTATTCTATTGCTGATAGACATTGAGTTGTTTCCAGTGTCAGGCTATTCGAAATGAAACGACTGTGACGTTCTTGTACATGTATTTTGGGTAACACATGTAAGCATTTCTGTTGGCATATACCTAGGAGTGAGTCATGAGATGTATGCCAACAGTTTTTCCAATGGTCGTACCGCAGTGTAGGAATGTTCCAACTGCACCATCTCTTTGCCAAGACTTGGCATTGCCCCCCTCTTTCACCTCGGCCTTTCTGTTTGGTGTGTGGTGCTATCCCATTGTGGTTTCACATGCATTTCCACAGGACTTGTGAAGTTGAACACCTTCTCATATATTTATTGGCCATTTGTAAGTCATCTTTTGTGAAGAGCCAGTTCAAGGGTCCTGCCTGGGAAAGTGGGACGGGGAAGAATCCAGAGATGGACCAGGGTAAAGCAGCGAGAACTTTGGGGCCTCCATTTTATTGAAAACTTGTGGTATCTATAAGGACTGACTCCAGGGTCACTGGGAAACAATACCCCGTTATTCTGAGATGTCCCTAGCTACAAAATTCCTTTGTGTGACATGATGCCTTCCAGGGGACTCGATGTCTCACGTGAGTTGGGATCCGTTAGGCAGGTGATAGCTCGTGAGGAGTATGTCCTAGCCTGACGCGTGGAAAGGCTGCCGTTTGTCCTGGGCCATTGGAATGTCAAGCTCCCACCACCAGTTGGAGCCGAGCGTGACTCTACAATATTCCAGAAGCCGTGTAGACTGTAGCGCTACTGAATCTAAGTGAATCAGCCCTGCCGGGCCCGAGTCATATATTTGGTCAGATATAACGTAATCCTCCCCATTCTGCTGAGTCTCATTTCAGTGCCCGGCCCACCCTGTGATGCTTATTAAAATGACGAACTCTAACACCTCTCTTATTCTTCTCTATAGTTCTATTTTTTAGAAATGTTTTAGAAATGTGAACATAAAACTGTTACATAGATCAACCCGTTTATGATAAGCTAGCAATGTGGTGGAGCTTCTAGTGGATTTTCAGGTCCTCCAGCCTCCGCTGGGTAGACTTCACTGTGACGGCAGAAGCCGTGTCCCAGGGCCAGGCACCGCCGGCCACTGTTTTCATGCAAGAACCACAGTGCCGGATCCCCGAGGCTCGTCTTTCCATTTTGGTTTTGCCACAGAAGGCGCAATGGAAACCAGTTCCGTTTTATGGTTTTGGGGAATCTCTGGAATTTTAAATGCTGACTGGTTACATTTTTTTTTTCTGATTAATGTTGTATTGGGTTAACTCACATTAAAATATTTCCAAACATTCTCCCATTTTAAAGTGCTGTCCTGTGCTGGCTTAGTTCAATCTTCTTCACCATTTTCCTGCACAAGGCACCATCCTGGCTCCCGTATTTACTGAGGATTCCGACCTTCTTGGTGCCTTTAGCCAAGTCTCTGCAAACCAGGTCTGAGCCCAGGGAGCTTCTTCTCTGTATTTCAGATTAAGCAGATAATCTCCCCTGGTGTGCCGCTGTGTAGATGGAGAAGCGCCCGGCTCAGGGTCGGACTGTGCACGTCTGTGTCTCAGTGCGCTACATAACCAGCTGTGCGATTTTGAGCGAATCGCTTTCCCTTTTTTGCTGCTCAGTCTGCTCACCTGTAACATGGGTCTCTGCACCCCACGAGGAGAGGGTTCAATCAGATAATTGATGCAAAAGCAAACCGTGAACCTGAGGGTACCGGGCAAATGTGAATTATGATTTACATTGAGGCGTGGACCTGATACACTTGGTCAAGCAAACCAGTGACAGGAGACCTTGGCAAAGTGTCAGCCTTGGGGGCCAGAGGCAGGGACAGTGGAGAAGGTGGTAAGAGGGACTTGGAGTAGACTCTGGAGAGCCAATGCCTAGAGCTCTTTTAGGAGTGATAAAAACCTAAAAATCACAACTTACAATGAGAAGTACGATTTTCGAGCCATCCAGAGACTCATGTCTGCCAACCGGGGCATTGTTTCTCTGTAGTAAAACCGTGTGGGATGCCAACTTTTGAGCTGTAAGCTGGCTGGCTTGCCCGAGTCTACCAGAAGGACAGGCTGCCTTGGAGTGCCGTGTGGGCCTGGCCACTGAGGGCTTTCGGTGGTTGCGTTTGGTTTCTGCAGAGGGGGAACACCAAGGCCATGGTGAAGGTCCAGCTTGAGAAAGAATCTGTTTATTTCCAAAAACAGGAGAAGAAGAAGAAATAGAAAGGCTGAACGATCAACGAATCCACTTTCCTGATGCTAATGTTACCAACTTCTCCAGGAAGTTCTAATGTGGGCAGCCCCAAAGTGATAAGAAAGCATCATAGGCACATTTTTTTTTTCCTGGGCTGGGGGGAGGGGAAGCAGAAGGTGTCACAAGTTTCTAGTAGAGGAGTCAGCTAGTCAGCTGTGTCAGCCTTAACCTCCTCACCAGGGGGTTTCACTCCCACTTCCGCTTGGTACACGCATGGGGGACCCGGCTAGGCCATGGTCGGGGTCCTGGGCCGTCTCCTTTCCCTGCACCGTCTGGCTCTCTGCCTGGGCTCTCCCAAACTAGAGAGGAAGTGCTTGGGGGTCAGGAGCAGCTCAAGAGAGTTCTAAAAAAATTCAGAATTTTACTTTTCCCTGTATATGCACACTTGGGTATTTGCACAAAAACTAATTAGCATGGATTACTTTTGCAATTTTAAGAGTAATATTAAGAAAAATAAAACTCAGGAGATTTGGCTGATTCTTTCTCTTACTCAACCAACATTCCCTGGGCACATGCTGGGTACCAGGCTCTGTGCTGGCTCCAGCAGATGCAAGATGAAGGAGACCCTGGCCTTGCCCTTGAGCGGCTAGAGGAGGACGCAGATGGACAAGTACCTAAGTGAGATAAGAGGTGTAGAGGCTTGAGTACGGGAGGTATCAGACAAAGGAGTGAGAGGGGTAGCTTGGTCTGTGGGAGCCTGGGAAGGCTTTGTCAGGATGTAGTGCTCAAGCTGAATCTAGAAATAAGAGCAAGTTGTCCGCAGACAAAGTAGGGAAGGGCATTCCAGACAAATAGCACATTCTGTGCGAAGACTCGGGAACTGTCAATGACTGGGTCACCTCCCCAGCCCATAAGTGTTCAGTATGGTTGGAGTATTCTTGGAGAGAGGGACAGGACATCTGGCTGGAGAAGTGGGCAGAGGCCAGATCAGGGAGAGACTGTGTGTCATGCTAAGAAGCTAGGATGTCATTTATTCATTCAACAAACATTTATTGAGCACTTCCTATGTGCTCTCACCACTGTGGGGACTGGTGATACATATCCGTTGACACTCCATCCCTGCCCTTATGGTCTTACATGCTAATGGTGGGAGGGATAGACCATGAAGTAAGTAAATGAGCAAGATTATTTCAGATAATGGCGCTTCTTATAAAGAAATGTGAAGCAGATTAAGGAGCTCAAGAGGAAGGAAGGAAGAGGGAAGAAGTTGCTATTTTAGGTTAGGCAGGGCCTTCCAGAAAAGATCTGAATGAGGTGGGAGGGGAGTCCAGGTGAATATCTGGGATGGATTCATTCCTGATGGAGGAAGCAGCATCTGCAAAGGCCCTGTGGTGTGTGCAGGGGAGCAGGGAGGGGGCAAGTGGGGGACCTGGGTTCCAGCTGGCTTCTCCACCACTGTCTTCACAGGGCTGTCACTTCAGAAGTTATAACACTGCACCCCCCATGCTTTGAGTGGACACCCTAAGGGCTCTGAAATCCAAAAGTCCCTAGAGAGGCCTCCTGATCCTACGGGTGAGGCCCTGGGCTCCATCCTGGGCCTCCTGTCTCAGTCCTGCCTTCTCCCACGCTCCCACTTTGCTTTTCTACTGAGCATGTGTCCCCACCTGCAATTACATTAGCTGATTATTTGTTTTCTTATAAATCGCCTGTCTCCCTGCTAGAAGGTGAGCTCCGAGGAGGCAGGGAGTCATTGTCAGATTCACCGCCACCTGGCCAGCACGTGCTCGGTATGGGAGCACAGTGGGGGTTGGGGAGCAGCCCCCTTTGTAAAGGGGGCCTCATGGAGCCCAGGGATGAAGGCCGGCAAGGCCAGGATGGAAGGACAGACTCGCTCCCCCCTTCCCACCCTCCCAGGGTTCTGTCTTGTCTTCCTGGAATGTCACCTGGAGTGAGCGAGTTCTCATCTTCCCTCTAGCAGGGGTTGGGGGAGGCAGAGAACTACAAGTGTGGGAGTGGGGGTTTCTGAGGTCGGAAACAAAGGACCACTTTGGTTTTTCTTGTCAGGACCCAAGGCCAAGCTGATTAGATATGTCCTTAAAGGCCTGTTTAGTGTGGATTTGGAGAAATAACTTGGAGGGGCATTGCTTTCTGCCCCAAAGTGAAATTCTTGAAACCCTGGGGGTTGGTCTTTGCTTTTGGCAAAGGCAGGCAACAACCCCGCACCCCCCACAAAACCTCCTGAGGGTAGAGATCAGCTGAGGGCTCGGAGGGGACCCAGGCCCTCCGGGGGTGACAATGACAGGAAAAGCCTTCGCTTCTGTACGGGTAATCCTCAGGCTTCCCAGTACCTGGGCCTTCCAGAGGTAGCTGGTGAGGAAGATGAGGTTTTCCGGACTCCTTTTGTCATGCTTGAAGCCTCTCTAGGGCTTATGCAGAACTAAGTCAAGTGTTTCTGGAGGCAGGTTGCGTATGAGATGATGCTTCAAACAAATGGAAGCAAACACTGTATTTAACAATGGTGCATTCTCCAGGACTCCAGGCCGGGCTGGGGGGAGCCCGGGGTGGCTTTTAGAGAGCCTGTGGGCAGAGGTTAGAGGAGGTTGCAAGTGTTTAGGGACAAGTGAGCCAAGTTAGTTAATTAAGGGGTGATTAAAATATTCAGCCCCAGGGTCCCAGAATGAGATTCATGAAATATTAGAGACCTTGAAAATGTATGCAAGATTCCAGTGAGCAGAAGAGCAAGTAATCTAAGGAGCACCGTGTACCTGCTACCAGGTTTATAGAATTTTAACATTTTGCCCGATTTTCTTCAGTTTTAAAAAAAGCAATACAGACACAATCAGAGTCCCCTTCTGTACCCTTCCCTGATTCTTCCCTCTCTCCCCTCCCTCTGAATTTGGTTATTATTCCCAGGCATGTTTTTATATTATCAATACAAATATTGTCTCCATAAATAATTATGCTATTGAATATAGTGTTAAAGTTTACATATTTTAAAGTTTTTTATTCTATAATAATTATAATACATATATATATGTGTATATATATATATATATACATTAGAGATTGTTATACCACTATATACAGCCTGGTGCAACTCACCTTCTTTTTTTGCTCAACATTATCCTTTGGCCATTTGCCCGATGTTGATACATAGAGCTAGAGTTCAGTCACTTTGCGTCTGTAGAACATTCCATCGTGTTAATACACGGCAAGCTGTTGACGCTGTCTTCTGTCAATGGGCATTTAGACTGTTGCAAGTTTCTGCTATTACAAACAATACGTTACTGACCATTTTTGTCCCAGTGTCCTCGCACTCTTGCTGAAGTTTCTCTAGAGTATGTATCTCAGAGTGGAATTCTAGCTCAAGCCCTCTGCAGACATCCCGCCGTCCTTAGTCTTGCCAGATGGGCCTCCAGTTGGTCAGTACCCATTGACACCCTCAGCAGAGCGTCAGAGTTCCTCTCTCTACCTCCTCACCACCTCTGTAGTGTTGCCAAAATGTTTCACCCCCTTGAGGGGAGGGTTCCGGGCCCTGGTGCCCCCCACAAGGGCTGACAGCTGAGGACTCCTGGAAGCTGAGGAGGGCCCTTCAGTCGTCAAAGGGGAGCAGAAGCCCGTGATACCCTCCCCTCGCTCCCCTACCAGTCTCTGTCACTGAGTCCCCGAATCTGTGCCGTGCAGGTTGGATTGTATCACGCGGGCTCCCTGGTTGTAAATAGTAACTGTAATCCCTTTGGTAAGCTCAACTCAACCCTCGGGGCGTGCACCCCTCTCCTTCCCTGAATGATACACTTCTTGAGGTTCTAAAAATAATTGTACTATTTAGGAATACTACTATCCTCCATCGAGCTCTCGCCACAAAAGGGGAAACAACGGGGCACAACGAGGTGACACTGAGCTCTGAACCCGGCCCGCCAGTGGGTTCGCTCGGCGGCCACGAGAGCGGCCCACGGGGATACGGCTGCCGGGCGGGGCAGATGCCCCAGTTCCACGCCGCAGACCTGCGCTGGGGGTTCCTGCAGGTGACCGAAACTGTGGATTCCAGGGGGCCACTGTACCTCCCTGAAAGCGTTCTCCGGGAGCGGGAAGTGATAGTATAGGGGGGCAGAGAGGCCAGCAGCCCATCCAGTCCCTCCCTTTGGGGGCTCCTGGCGCTGCGGTGGGGCGGAGGCAGACCCTTCCGGGCGGGGGGCGCCCTGTGCAGCCCGTCCTCAGCCTCACAACAGCATGCAATGGCCCCCCTTGTCTTTGCCCAGTGTCCTGGGTGTCCTGACCCAACAGTGCGGGAGCTCCAGGCGCCCTGGATTCGGCAGACCCAGGCTCAAGCTCTGTCTATCCTTGGTCTACCCCAGAAGGCTCTGTGGCCAAAATGGCGAATCATCTAAACTCTTCATGGGTTCGAGGAGGGTAGACGTGATGCCTTGGCACCACACTTTTGCTTCCTAATGTCTGGCTCCTCCCTTGAAATTGCTCTCCATGATGCCTCTCCCCTCTCTGAGTCCCTCCCTCTTCCCTCCCTCTGTCCTCCTCCGCCCCTCCTCACCTCCCCTCCTTCCCCTCCATTCCTCCATCTCTTCTTCTCAACAGCCATGGAGCCACGCAGCCGTGGAGGGCTGGGCGTCTGGGATAAAGATGACTGGGCCCAGGGCTCAGCAGGGTTAGCTGCAGGTCCCCAGCAGGGGCAGTCGCCTGCCGGGCTCGACAGAGGGGCCACTCCAGGAGGCCAGGAATGGCTGGCCTGGACTGCGGTCTTCCCTGGGGTGGTGACAGCAGGAGGGCTTCAGAGGGGGACTTCGTCTCTGAGCAGCGAGCCAAGGCCCTCCAACTGGAGAGTCTGTTCCCCTGACCGTGTGCTGGGGGGCCTCTTGGCCTCTTGGCTCTCCCGGAAGGAAGTAACCACTGAGCCCTTTAATGGCGCCTCTGGCCTCCTCCCCAGCCGCTAGTTTGGGGGAGGAGGAAGAGACTGAGGAGGGTCAGGAGAGTGCGCCCCCCTCCCTGCTACCCAGAATCAATCTTGTGCTCCCGGGGTGGGAGTCAGGCCGAGCTCCCCAGACAGGGCAGTGGACAGAAAGGCCAGGACTCTGGGAGGACATGAGGACCCACCGGGCCCAGTGGGTCAGCACTCTCTTGGTTGGGGAGCTGGCCTGGCTTGGCATGGCCTCTGGGCAAAGTGCGAACCCAGACTTTGTAAACTTTGGTTTGAACTTGTGTGATCATATAGATGTCTCGGTTTCTTGGTGAACACTGTTTTAGAAAGATCGAAGCCATGTGGGTTTGCTAAGAAGAAAGAGGAGTGTTATCCAAAGCAGGCTTGTCAGAGAGAGAGAGAGAGACAGACAGTGACAGAGAAACCGAGATCCAGAGAGAGAGAAAGAGAAGGGGAGAGAGGGAGAGACAGAGACACAGAGAGGAAGACAGAGAGAGACAGAGACAGGGAGACAGACACAGAGAGAGAGAGAGGGAGACAGAGACAGAGACAGGAGCAGTTATGACAAGGGGATGAGGAGGTGGAGCAATGACCCTGAGGAGCGACAACCCTGGCGTGTTTCCGCTCCTGGGAGCCTGGACACACAGCCCTCCGTGGCTTCTGTGACAACTGACCGCTCCGCCCTAGCCCCTCTGCCCCACAGGATCGTAGCACACACTCTTTGGATCGGACCGTGAGTCCTTTATCAGCAGGAATCCATTTAATGATAACAGCCCTGTGAAGTGGGAACTCCTGTGAGCCATGATTTACCGAAGAAACAGAGGCACAGAGAGGTTAAGTAACTTGCCCGGGAACACACAGCCAGGAAGGAGAGAGGCCAAGGGCCGCGGGCGGCAGAGTCTGGGCCCTGACGGCTGGCTGGGTGGCCTGAGGAGGGGGGGCGGGTTTCTCCAGGCCTCCTGCTGTGTGTGGCCGCGGACAGGACCGCTGGCGCCGTGTCCCTCGTCACCCCGGGAGTTAGGGCTGCCTGAGGCCTTTACTATTTCGGATTCTTCTTCTCACCCGGTGCCCTGCAGAGTCAGAGGCCCAGGCGCTGCTGTGGCCTCCTCTGCACAGATGGTGACACGGGGGCTCAGGGAGGGACGGGGAGGGGCTGCGGGCGAGGTCCTCTGGTTCCTCTGGGCCACTCTCCCGGGCCCCCCCCCAGCGGTGACCCCGAGCCACTGCTGCTCCCCACAAGGCCCTCTCTCCGAACCAGCTTCCTCTGCCCCGAGGCCCCTCGTCCACCCTCCGAAGTCGCTCCGCTTCACCCCGGGCCCTGGCCTCGGAACTTTCAAATCTTGGTGGAAGTGTGACAGCTTCTTTTGTCTCTGGGCCTTCCGTGGCCTGGGACATGCCGAGATAAGAGAGGGGAGCATGAGGAGTTGGTGTTTCATGGGGACAGAATTCCAGTTTGCAGCATAAAAAGTTCTGGGGGCGCCTGGGGGGCTCAGTCGGTTAAGCGTCTGCCTTCGGCTCAGGGCAGAGGTCCTGATCTCACGGTCGTGGGATCGAGCCCCATGTCAGGCGCTCTGCTGGGCGGGGAGAGTCTGCTTCTCCCTCTCCTTCTGCCCCTCCCCCTGCTTGTGTGCGCTCGTTCTCAAATAAATAAATAAATAAATAAATGAAATCTTCAAAAAAATGTCTGGAGATGAACCATGGTATGGTTGCACAACAATATGAATGTATTTTGTACCATTCAACTGGTAAAATTTTTTAAAAGTGGGGTAGAATTTTCCATTATGAGTATTTCAGCACAATTTAAAAAATAAACGGAAGAACAACTAACTGAACGAGGTTAAGTTCATGCTAGATGCGATAGAAGGAAAGATCGGGATGAAGAGAGAATGAGACCTCAAGGTGGGAATGAAGCAGCCAGCCGGCAGCTGGGGTGTCTAAGAGGGCTCTGACCAGGCAGAGATGGGGGACGGGCCATCCAAGTGAAGGACAGTTTGGGCAAGAAGCAGAGGGGAGAAGACTCAGCCTCAGCTCAAGGAACAGCGCGTCATTCGGTGTGACCTCATTCCAACTGCTGGAGGAAGAAAGTCACAGAAGATGGTCAAGACCCGGGGAATTGCGGCTCACATTTATGGAGCACTTCCTAGAGACGAGGTATGAAGTCACCAAACCTATCAGCACATACCCATCAGCATGGCTACTATGAATAGAAAGAAAGAAAAAAAGAAAAAAAAAGTAAAAGAAGGAAGGAAGGAAATAAGTATGGCAAGAATGTGGAGAACCTGGAATCCTTATACATTGTTGATGGGGAATATAAAATGATGCAGTCACTATTGAAAATAGTATGGCAGTTCCTCAAAAAATTAAAAGTAGAATTACTATATGATCCAGTAATTCCACTTCTTGGTATACATCCAAAAGAACTGGAAGCAGGGTTTTGAAGCGATATTTGTACACTCGTGTTCATCGCAACAGTATGTACATGGCCAAAAGGTGGAAACATCCCAAGTGTCCACTGATGGATGAATGGATAAACAAAATGGTTATAGCAGCCTGGGGAGGAATTATTGGTTCTCCTGGGATATGTGTGTGTGTACTTATCTACACACACACATATACATACAATGGACTATTTATTATTCAGCCTTAAAAAGGAAGGAAATTCCGTCATATGCTACAACATGAATGAACCTTGAGAACATGATGTTTAAGTGAAATAAACCAACCACAAAGGGACAAACAATGTAAGATTCCACGTCTGTGAATGAAGCACCTGGATTGGTGAAATCCATAGAAACAGAAAGTCGGATAGTGGTTGCCAGGGGCCGGGGGAGAGGGGTGTCATTGTTCAATGGGCACAGAACTCCAGTTTTGGAACATGAAAGGGGTTCTGGAGATGGATGGTGGTGATGTTTGCACAACAATGCGAATGTACTTCATGCCCCTGAATAGTGCACTTGAAAATGGT
This sequence comes from Leptonychotes weddellii, assembly GCF_054177405.1. Taxonomy (NCBI): domain Eukaryota; kingdom Metazoa; phylum Chordata; class Mammalia; order Carnivora; family Phocidae; genus Leptonychotes; species Leptonychotes weddellii. The sequence goes on along the minus strand of NC_138370.1, from coordinate 160,191,551 downwards.
TAAGATGGCAAATTTAACTTATGTCTATTTTACAATAAAAAAATCAAACCTCTCAACAACTCTATGATTATTCCCATTTTATAGATGAGGAAACTGAGGCATAAAGAAGTGAGGAGACTTTCTTAAAATCACACAGATGATCAGCTTGCTGCAAATATCCATATGGCCTATCCTGGCTCACTTCAGGGCTCTGCTCAAATGCCCACCCCGCTTCCACACCCTCCCTCAGTACCCTGCATAAAATAGCAGCTGCCCCTGCCCAGCACACCCCCCCATCCTTACTACCCTGCTTTAGTTTTTCTTCTTGGCACTTCGTGTGACTTGGCTTATACTTATTTGATTACTTTCTTTTTTCTTTTAGAGAGAGAGAGAGGGTGGGGCAGAGGGAGAGGGAGAGAGAGAATCCTAGGCAGGCCCCACATCCAGCGAGGAGCCTGACGCAGGGCTCCATCTCACCACCCTGAGATCATGACCTGAGCCAAAATCAAGAGTCGGATGCTCAACTGACTGAGCCATCCAGGCGCCCCTACTGGTTTATTTTTTAATGTCTGTCTCCTGGCTTCTTGATGGCAGGGAATTCGACTTTTTGTTAACTGCAGTACCCGTGTGTCAGGCATGTAGCAGGTGCTCAGTAAATACTTGTTGAGTGAATGAATCAAACATGTATTGCGGGCCTTTGAAGTGCCAGATGCCAGAAACGTTACTATGTCCGTGAATTCTAGTCCCTGGCTCCAGGGCTCCTGGTCCGGTGGGGAGATGGACAAGCAAGCAGATACTTACAGTCCTGTGTGCCCAGCATGGCCTGGGTGGGAGCCTGGAAGGCTTCCTGGAGGGGAGACAGCCCCCTGAGCTTAGTTCTGAAGAATGAGTCGGGGATATCCCGGTGAAGAAGAGGAGGAAGGGTTTTCTAGGCAGAGGAAACAGCATGTACAAAGACCTGGAGGCAGAAAGAGCACTGACCTTTGGGAGAGCCCAGCCAGTTAGTGCACGGGAGTGGGATGACGTTGGAGTCATGGGAGAGGCCCGGACAGGTCCTCAAGGGCCGTTTCGGCCCGCTAGCAGACCCCCGACGGGTCTGGAGAGCTGTTCTTTGCACGGTCTCATTCCTTCCTTCCTATGTTCCAAGGGGATGCCTTGGTTTATATTAGATCCATTTCCAGCTCGGTGGGGCCTGGGATTCCATCAGCGAGGTTGAGAGTCCTATAAATACAAACCTCACCGGGGAAGGGATGGGACGTTTATCAAGCTTTGCTCCCTAGTGTCTGAGTCTTGCTTTGCCTTAGCAATGGAATCTGCACAACCACCCTGAGCGGGGAGGAGGAGAGCATGGTTGGCGGGTCCATCTGGGAGGCCAGGACACTGGTGCCCAGCTGGGGTTAGGGCATTGCTCAAAATCATACTGGTGCAGTCAGGATTCAAACTCCAATCCACTAATGGCAGAACCCGGGTGTTCCTGCAGCATGGAGGACAGACTTCAGCATTCGGACCCCTCCTGACTCTCGGAGCCCCCTGCCGGATTCGGTACTTGCAGCGTCTCACCCTGCAGCCATGGTGGAACCTGATCCCAATGTCGGGAGCAGACTATCAGCTGATGGCACTTCTTCTTTGCAAAACCTCTCAAAAGATTGTGAGCCATGGCTAACGCTCTTCTTGGCTTTCATCAGCTAACAGGGCAGTGAAGAGGACCCCTGGGTTCTTCTGATAAAACCAGGGATCTGGCACCCATCCTGCAGCCTGGGGAGGAATGTTTGTTTCTCCTGGGATGATATGTGTGTCTTTTTTGCCCGGGGTTGGCCAGGGCTTGGCCAGGGAAAGGCTGCGTCATGCATGTGGCATCCACAGCGGAGCCATGAGGGTGTGGGTGGAGCAAGGGTGGTGGATGCAAAGGAGACTTTTTAAAAGATTTATTTATTTTAGAGAGAGAGAGGGGGCGGGGGAAGAGGGGCAGAGGGAGAGGGAGAAAGAATCCCAAGCAGATTCCATGCAAAGCCACAGAGCCCAATGCAGGGTGTGATCCCATGACCCTGAGATCATGACCTGAGCTGAAACCAAGAATCAGAGGCTCAACCGACTGAGCCACCCAGTTGCCCCACAAATGAGATTTAGACACTGAAAAGGCCTTTTCTGAAGTGGAGACAGAGGGCAGGGGTTGGGCATGTAAAATCAGAAGTGGATGGGATGCCTGAGGGGGTGATGTAAGATCACCTTCCCTGTGACTCATGGACACAAGTGCATTTCTGTGGCTGAAAACTCCCCACCTGCCCTCCAGGGAGGGACAAGGTCGGTGCGCTGGGATCCTGGGTCTGGATGGATGAGTTATTTCTCTGCAGGGACTGTTGGTGCCGTGCGGGGGTCAGGTGGGGGGGTGGGGCAGGGCGGACCAACAGGTGCACCAGCGGCAGACGGTCTGTCTTCCAGGAACAGTGAAGAAAAGAGCTGTCAGAGCTCTGTGGTTTCTCTGGGGGACGAACTCTTAGTCACAGTCAGCTGGAGGAGGGAAAAGGACATTGGATGACCCAGGGTGATCCAGGACCCACCCTTATGGTAACTGTATCATATGTTCACTTATATCACTAATTAAATAAGAGTATATTGGCTTTGTTTGCAAAGCTGCGAAGGAAAGTGTCCGCTTTTATCAACTGGAAAGTAACTTTTCAATGGCTATTTTATAACTTCTGACTTCACTCCTAATGTTTTCCATGGTGCCCCCTGGCGCCCCCAATTATTGACACGCTCCATCCCTTCACTCAAGTAGAAACCGGGCTCTAGCTCGAGGACCCCATTTCCCCTGTGACTCTCTGCACCCCACACCCAGAGTGGTTGATACTCTCTATGCTTCCATGGGGGCTTTTAGTCCTGTTGGGGCTCTTCGCCTCTCCCAGGGCTCACACTTGCCCTCTCCTTGTCTTGGTCATTTGGTCACCTCTGCATGATCTCCTGGGGGCTGCAGGCACCTGGATCACCATTTTCTTTCCCAAAGCTCAGTGTCCTCTCTTGTTCTCCTAGAGAGCAATCACACTCCTTCTCCTCCCCTCTGAGACTCCCCAAACCTCCTTCCCATCCTCGTCCTCAGCTCCCCCATGCAGCTTTCTATTTCATTGAGAAAATATACACAAATGGAAAAGATGCTCTTTTTTTTTTATTATGTTCAGTTAGCTGCTGTATAGTACATCATTAGTTTTTGATGTAGTGTTCAACGATTCATGAGTTACGTATAACACCCAGTGCTCATCACAACACGTGCCCTCCTTAATGCCCATCACCCTGTTACCTGCTCCCCTCTGAAACCCTCAGTTTGTTTCCTGAGGTCCGTGGTCTCTCAGGGTTCGTCTCCCTCTCTGATTTCCCCCCTTCAGATTTCCCTCCCTTCCCCTATGGTCCTCTGTGCTATTGCTTATGTTCCATGCATCGACATGGATGGAACTGGGGGGGGCGGTTATGCTAAGTGAAGTAAGTCAAGCAGGGAAAAGATGCTCTTACCAGCCTCTGTTGGCGCATCTGCCTCCCCTCCCACGGCATGGATGACCCCTCCACGTTCTTTCTGGACCAGTCCTACTAGCCCTCACCCTACATGGGTCTCCTCGTTCCTATACCCTTAGGTTCCCTTCCTCTTCTGATTTCTTCCCATCAGCATACAAGTGTGCTATACCACCCCCAACTTTAAATAAAAGAGCCTTCAGCTGCTGCCCTCTGTCTCCATCTCCACACACCGCACCCCCCCCTCCGCCCCATGAAACTGGAAGCAACTGTCTGCGCTTCTTGTTCTCTCCTCTTTTGAACTTGCCCCAAACTCTCCTTCGTTTCTTCCGCCAATGCCTAGAAAACTAGTCTTGTCAAGCATCCCAGTGATCTCAGCAGGGCCAGATCCAGGGCTCATTTCTCACTTCTGACTGTACCTTCCCTGGCCCCCTGCAATCAGCTGCTAAATCTTGCCGATTCTGCCCCTTCGATCTCCCGTCTGCCCCCCTCCTTTATCACCACTGCCCCAGCCTTGGCTCAGCCCCTGGCCCCTGTTCACCTGGCCTGTGGTAATAAACTCCCTTTTTACCTTTCTCCCTGCCAGTGCCCATCCCCTCTCCAGATGCTCCGACCTCCCCAGCAGATGCCAGAAGGACCCAAATCACCTCCAAGTTCCCAAATCCGATGCTTAGGAATTCTTAAACTTCTCCTTTTTTTTTTTTGATCACTCTATTGACTACTTTTCCTTGAAATTCTCTCCCACTTTAGATGCATCACTCCCCTACTCAAAATTCTTCAGTGACTCCAGCCCCCATGGGACCCGGCACAATCTCTTTTTCGTGGTATATGGGGTTCATCTCGGTCTGGCTCCTGACTCCTGCTAGGCCTAACCTCTTTATTCGTCTTTCCAGCTCCCATGGTCCCCCCAGTTGTCAGTCTCTCACCTGTCCACATCTCCGGCTCACACAGTCTCCTCTGCCCAGTGCCTTCTCCTTCCCCCGCCTCCGTGTCCACACACCCCGCTTTCCATGGGTTTTCCTATTACAGGATTGCTTGCACTTCTCTCTTCCCACCAGACCCTAGCTTCTTTTCTCTGTGTCCCTAGAGCCTGGTATGACTTGGCCAGTGGTAGGCGGTCAGTCTGGGTATTGAATGGGTAGATGATGAGATGGCCCATGAAGGAGGTACTCCGCTCCTCCGGAGTATTGTCCCGATGTTTCCACGTGGCACATGGCAGGAGTAATGTGATTCTGAGGAACTTTGTTGAGGATTTTGATTAGACTCCCGCATATCAACAAAGGTGCTATTGGAACTTTTTGTTTGTTCTACTAGAATCCCATCAGCCTTCCCTGAGGGACAGAGCCCAGCCTCCTGTAGGGTGAGGGGAGGTGAGCCTGGATATTCCAATCCATTTGATTAGTGTCCTTGACAATGGACGGCCCAATAGCCAAGGGGAGAGTGGATGAGGGGAGTTCTGTACAGAGTAGGGCGGAGCCCCGGGCTCTGGAAGCTGGAGTTAGGTTGAAGCAAGTCAGTGGAACAAACAGATATCCGTGGATCCACGGATTCTCATGACCTTGTAAACGCATGGATTGATTTAGCATCCCAGACACCCAGTGCCCTGCAACTTTAAACATTTCAACAGCTGCCCCTGCTGAGTCTGCTGCAGCCTAATTGTTGTCACTCTGGGTTGTAACTTTGTGGACACTTTGTCCTCCACACAGATGGGAGAAGTAGGGGACCTTCAGAGCAGTGCCCAGGCCCTGGTCCATCTCCTAGGACCTCATTGAGTTGATGGTGCTCTATGGATCTCCCAATAAAAGTTTGTTGAGTGGGGATGCCTGGGTGGCTCAGTCGTTAAGCGTCTGCCTTTGGCTCAGGTCATGATCCCAGGGTCCTGGGATTGAGCCCCACATCGAGCTCCCTGCTCCGCGGGAAGCCTGCTTCTCCCTTTCCCACTCCCCCTGCTTGTGTTCCTTCTCTCGCTGTGTCTCTCTCTGTCAAATAAATAAATAAAATCTTTAAAAAAAAAAAAAGTTTGTTGAGTGAATGATAAAGCATCGGCCACCTATTATAGATAATTTAATAGGCACTGTGAGGGATATAACAATGACTAGGAAATACTTCCTTCCCTCAAAGGCCCAGAACCTATTGGAAAAATAAATGTGTTGATTTGAGCTTAAGAGCCCTGTGGAAGAAAATTCTCTGCAGTGCGATTCTGAACCCAACCCCGAGCAAAGGTGAGGTCCTCTTTCATGTCATTGTTTCTTCCTCCCTGAGGCAACAAAAGACAGGAGAGAAAGGGACTGAAAGCAGTCTCTCTGGTGGCTTTGTTCCTGCTACAGTTTGGGGACCCTCTTGGGGTATCCCGGGGGTGATGGGGTGTGTCGAGGGAAAGCGTGAAGCACAACTGCCTTGATAGTCCTTCTTACGCAAGTGATATCTTTTCGTTGTTGACATTTGAAATCAGAGATAAGTAAAAAGGAAAAATGTGCCCCAAATCTTATCATTCAGAAAAAAAACAAAACAAAACTCTGTTTATAGTTTGGAGTAGTTTTAGTCTTTTCCAGAAACAAGACAAAATCTTTATTGCTGTTTTTGTTTTGTGTACAGGGATTTTTGTTGTTATTACAGAAGCCAAGAATGGTCCTAGTAGAAAGGGTGGAAAAGATAAATGAGAAAAGTAGGAAGGATTGCCCTCAGGCTCACCAATGAGCTCCAGTGTTAGCATTTCCGAGTGTTTCCTTTGTGTCTTCCTTGCTACTTCCCTCCCCACTTTAGTTTCTGACATAAAACAAAACAAGGAAAACTCCAACGTTTTTTCTCTTCATGCTATACCAGATTAGAAAACACAAATAAGCAAATAAATGAATACAAATAAAAAGAAAGAAGGGAAAAATGATCACAATCATCAGGTCTGTTTCCGAGCCCATCTATGTCTCTCTGTCTCATTCCTTCCCTTCCTTCTCTGGTTCTTTTTCTTTCTTCCTAGTTTTTTTTTTTTTTTTTTAAAGATTTCATTTATTTGACAGAGAGATAGAGAGAGAGAGCACAACTAGGCAGAGCTGCAGGCGGAGGGAGAGGGAGAAGCAGGTTCCCCACTGAACAGGGAGCCCGATGCGGGGCTCGATCCCAGGACCCTGGGTTCATGACCCGAGCCGAAGGCAGATGCTTAACTGACTGAACCACCCAGGCGCCCCCTTCCTAGTTTTCTTGAACAGAAAGGTGAACCCTTGGGCTCAGTAGAGCATACAGCTAGCTGTCTTGAACTTGCTTTTCACCTGATGCCCACTTTTACCAGTTTGGGGAACAGAGGCTGAGAAAGAATGGAGCCTAGGGGCGCCTGGGTGGCTCAGTCGTTAAGTGTCTGCCTTCGGCTCAGGTCATGATCCCAGGGTCCTGGGATCGAGCCCCGCATCGGGCTCCCTGCTCAGCTGGGAGTCTGCTTCTCCCTCTCCCTCTCCCCCTGCTTGTGTTCCCTCTTTCGCTGTGTCTCTCTCTGTCAAATAAATAAATAAAAATTAAAAAAAAAAGAATGGAGCCTACATGAGTCTCCTCACTGACTATAGAAATAAGAATCGATTTTGGAGGGACGATTTGTGCTTCTTAAAAAAAAAAAAAAAAATCCAGAGAGGAGGGCATGAGTTCAGCAATGAAGGGTAAGCTGAACTTGCCCCAGGGAACTTTGTGGTTTCCTGATGCATGAAAAGGAGAAGGGACACTTCTTTTCATTGATTTAAACAAAAATACTAACTCTTCAAATTCTTTTGACAACCTTGGCTCATCCATCTGGGAAGACCTAGAAATGGGAGAAGACGTTATGGGGGGAAATCCCCCCATGCATCTGTGGGGGCGCTGGGCTGATTGAATGGAAAGTCTCTTGGTCATTCCACCTGACCTGTGACCAGCAGGAGTCCCAGGAGAGGCACGTTGGGGCCCTGCAGTCACTGGCCTGTGTTGACAGTCCCTCTGGCCCACCTGCACCCCCTCATCTCATCCAGCAGGCTCCTGTTAGGATGTGCGGTGTGCTCTGTAGACCCTGTGCTGGGCAAGTAGCACATGGTTTCTGTGCTCATCCCTGAAAACATGGCTTGTTCGCTGTCTTCCCTCCACCCTACCTCCCACCCCTTTTGCTCTGGGCCAGCTATTACTAATTTTATTTGAAAAAATGAACCACTATTCCTTTTGGAAGTTTTAAATCTTTTAATGAAAGTACAACAACACTTTTCACAGCCGTATGAAGTACATAGCTTATGAGGCCAAAGAGGGCTGCCATATTTCCCTCCCGTAGTCAACAGAGGGGATTGAACTGAGGGAATGGCTTTGTGGGATGGAAGAACTAAGAAACCAGACAGGATGGGGAGGCCCCGAACAGGGGTTAGCAATAGCAGGATGCTCCTGCCATCCCCAGTCTGAAGAGAGGACTGGGAGACCTGGGAGATGGTGTAACTGGAGCCCGGGGGCGGGGTCATGCCAGTTTAAGCCAGATGTTGCTGGATTTAAGGCAGAGATGTGGCCACTGCTGAGGATGTTGCCCCAGAGAGCAGAGAGGCCGAGGGGAGAAAGGGCTTCCTCTCCAATGGCTTCGCTCCTCAGTCTCTTGCCAGTGTCTTCCACTGACTAACCCAATCTTTCTCAACCTTTTTTCTATTTTCGTCTCCCCAAGGGGACATTTTTTGCCTAATTGCCTCTCCCGCCTACAGTTTTCATACTCCGGATAGACTATGTATTGATTTATGTATGGTGTATATAGCTGTGCTTTATACTAAAAAGAATATGATTTTTTTCACGCCACCTAAGAACCAACTTTTGCCCATGTGGGGGTGATCTGGCCCCCATTGAGCATGGATGGCAGAAAGCAGCTAGCTTAGCCCCGTTGTGGAGAAGAGGAGAGCCCGGGGAGGACGAGGAAGGGACTGCATCATGCATGTCGGAAACTGTCTGTCATCTATCCTCACACATTTTTGATGGTTTGACTGGATGTAGGATCTAGAATAAAAGTCATTCCCCATCAGAAATTTGAAGGCTTTGCTCATTATCTTCTAGCTTCCAGTTTGAAGTCCCATGCGTTTCTGATTCCCAACTGGGATGCTTTTAGGATTTTCTTTTTAACCCTTTTGTTCTGAAATTTCATGACGATGGGCCTTTATGTGGCATTTTTATTATTATTTATTTTTGTATTGAAATGTCCTGGACATATTGCATTGCATAACTTTAAGGTGTGCGACCTGTTGATTTGGTACATTTATACATCACAATATGATTTCCACTGTGCTGTCAGCTCACACCCCTGTCACTTTTCTGTGGGGCAGTTTGTTAATTCACTGTGTTAGGTACTGGGTAAGCCCTTTAAATCTGGAAAATGTTGTTCTTCAATTTGGGGAGCATACTCTTCTTTCTTTGGTAAGTTTCTCCTTTCTATTTTCTCTGTATTTTCTTCTATTGAACATATATGCATATATAATCAATTACTATAACTTTTATTTCCAAATGCCTTTTCTGTTTTTGGAGTATCTCTTTTTCAAGCACTCTGTTCTTGTTCCATGGGGCAATTTGTTCTCTTTTGTCTTTGAGATTTTGTGGGCTTTCCAAAGTTTTCTTCTGTTCCCTGAGTTGCCTCTACTCCCAGTGAGTTTCTTCTTTTTTTTTTTTTTTTAAAGATTTTATTTATTTATTTGAGAGACAGAGAGCATGAGAGGAAGGAGGGTCAGAGGGAAAAGCAGACTCCCTGCCGAGCAGGGAGCCCGATGCGGTACTTGATCCCGGGACTCCAGGATCATGACCTGAGCTGAAGGCAGTCGCTTAACCAACAGGCACCCCCAGTGAGTTTCTTCTTGATGTTGGTGTTGCCTCTGACTTTCCTGTGGGAGGCCTTCCTCGGATGTCCGGTACACCTTGAGTGCCTGTCCATCTTTAAGAACAAGGCTCTAACAAACCAAAGGGAGGACCGAGTTGACCAGTGGGAATCATGATGGGACCGCTGGGCAGGGGCCAAGGTTTTTCCTTGTCAAACCTCCAAATGCAGCACCTGTGGGTCTTTTCTCCTAGGCTGGTTTCTGAGCTTGACCCCTCCAGTAAAGTACCCCCCCAGACTTTAGCCTGGGGCATGCAAGCCTGGCTGCCAGTGTTCTGGAAGCTGAGGGTACATGGGAATGTGGGAGCATGAAAGGGGATGGTCTCACTTTTCAGTAACTAGAGCTCCTCTTACCACTTCTGTTTTTCACCTGTGCATGGCTTTTCAACTCTGCCTGCTGTGCTCCAGGCCATTTTCCGGCTTGACTTTGTGTCTTAATCGCTCTATCTTTATTCTTTCCCCCCTAGAGTTCACATGCAAACAGGCAATTAGGATTCTGTGACATGAGTGCAGTGATAAGCACAGGTGGTATGGGGAGCTCCAACGGTCAATGCCAAAACTGGCCAGGCTTATGCAACCAGGTAAGGGAGGGCTTCCTGGAAGAGGTGACATCATGGCCCTGCAGGAAGGTTTGCAAAGAGGTAATTTAGGTTTTCTAGAGAGGTTTAGTTCCAAGGCCAGGGGGAGAGGGGAGTCAGCTTAGCCTCTAGGTTTACTGTGGGGACCCTGAGCCTCTAAAGCTCTCCTGTTTCTTCTACATTTTCCCTTCTTCTTCTGGCCAAGCTTTAGAGCTCCTCTGAGGGCCTGGCCAGAGAAGTCCAGAGGGCCATGTGGATCAATGGATTCCCCCAGTAGAACCACAATACCTTTACTGGTATCCATCAAAATAACTCCCCAATGTCCCCAAATGTCTCAGCCCTATATCCGTGCCCCAAGTCTCTGGGGGGAAGGGGTGGGTAGAGTGGGATAAAACCAGGCCCTAGGAGCATTGTTCTGAATGTTCCAGAAAACGTGGGTTGCAGAATGATGGATGTCATTATCACTACTTGCCCTAGAGTTGGCCACGGTGTCCCCAAAGGCTCTGGTCATCGTTTTCCAACAGGTAACAGCCTTGACTATGTTATGTGCATTGTGCCGGCTGGCTGGGTCACTCATGTAGGTCTTCACTGTGACCCAGTTCGGGGCTCTTTAAAGGGCATCCAACAACGATTCAAGCATTACTTGTGACAGTGACTTTTTCTGACTTGCTTTCAGGTGGGATCATCCTTAGCCATGTGCCTCGGGAAATGCATGGTAGGAACACAAGAGTCTGGACAGCGTAGACTAGAAAAGATGGATGGCTTTGCAGACCCTGAGATTTGGGGCCTGCTCTTGATCTGGCTCAAAACGGAATTAAATTGGTGCTTGGGCCTGGAAGGGAGGTAGGATGAGGGCTACAGGCTTAAACTGCATTGTCTGTCATAAACTCAGAGGGACTAGGAAAGGGCTTTTACTCCCAATTTCCAGGTGATGATACTGCTAGAATCAGCAGGATTTGTCCAAGGTCACAGCACAAGTTTGAAAGTCATGGTTGAAAGTCATGGTCTTCTGACCTCCAGTCCCTTCGTCCAGCCAAATTTAAATATCTTCTCTCATAATCATCATTAACATCATCAAAGAGATAACACAATGATACCATAACAAAACTGTTTACTCAGTTCCTGCTCAGCACTGTGGGGTATTTTATATACACGGCCTTGAGAAGCGTTTTGCTGAATATCATCAGGACAGATAGCAGGGGCTCCTGCCTATATCTTATGGACCAATTTTTCAGACATTGCCCTTTTTTGAATCCGTGATGGAGAAAGTGGGTCGGAAATACCCATTCAGCACATATTTATCAAGTTTCAACTGCAGTTCAAGGCCCTCAAGAAGGTCACGGTCTAGTGAGACTGGAGAGCCAGCGGGCAGGTGGTTACCACACAGCCGACCAAGCACAAGACAGAGCTGATCCCAGGTGGGTCATGTGGGAGCATAGCAGAGGGACATCTAGACTGGGAGAAGTGGCCAAGAGATGTACCTGAACTTAGCTTTGAGGGATGAAGTTCACCAGATGAAGGGAGATAGGCAGATGGGGAAGCCGTGATGGTCAGGGGATCCATAAGGACATTCTAGGACAGGAACTGGCACCTGTAAAAACATGGCGACCTGCGGCATTTTTGCACCCCAGTCCAACAACACCTGCTACATCGAGATTGGGGATAAATATTTGTTGAATGAATGAGTGATCAGATACAGATTTGATCTGATTTGAGGACTGATCCCCCAGGCAAGGTCTTCCCTGCTCCTTGAGTTGTTCTGCATTTGATGTGGTTGGAGTGGGCTGTGTGTGCACTCCGTCGATCCAGGGAGACACTGAGTTGCTTGGTCCCAGTTGAATCTGGGACAGGAAGGGCTTGGCCGGACTTTTTCAGCCGAACATTAATGTTAATTGGCATCTGAGTGTTGGAGGAAAAATTCCTGCAAAAGCAGTGCCAGGTGTTTCATGAAGCCTGGGGAAGGGTTGGGTATTGCAGGCTATTGCCTTTGCCTGGTTTCAGCCCCAGGAGGGGACGTGAGTGTGGGTCACAAGTAACCCCTAACAGCTCGGCTTCCCCTTCACCTCGTGTAGGGGCCGGCTTGCCTGCTTCCTCTCTCTCTGCCTCCCTCCCATGCTCAACTCACTTGGTCAGCACAGCTTCCCCATGCAGTAGGTGCAGTAGACAAAGAAACTTGGTCTTGGAGAGCCAACGAGACCACACAAGGCCACTCAGCTGGGGAATGGCACAGCTGGCCTTCGAGCCGTGACCTTCTCCTTTCCTGAGCGTGTTCTAGCAGCCACCCCCTGCCTCTCCTTTTCACACACCAGCGGAGGCCCTGCTGGATGCTGGGATAGCCTTTCTCTCAGTCAGTGATGGTTTCATTTACTTATCTGCTTGCTTGCTTCTGGTCTTTTATCCTTCTGCACTATAATGCTCCTGAGAGCTGGGACCTCTTTGCCTGGTTCAGTGGTGTGTCCCCAGGGTCTCGAATGGTTCCAGGCACACAGGACTCCTCCAGTAAATCTTGAAGGTGGGGGGATTTGGACCTTTTTTATATTCTTGCTGTATCTTTTATGCCTGGAATGGTGCACATCATAAATATTTGTTGAGTGAATAAGGAACAAATGCTGGAGTTCAGGGGATACAAAGAGGAACCAGCTTAGTCTTCCCTGCAGGAAACTCACGACTGAGTGAGGGAGACAGGCATTAGCTATTCTTGTTGGCTGACCATTGGCCACATGCTGTCAGTGCTGAGATGTTTAGAGGTGTTTTTCCAGGGGCTCGGGATGAGACAGGAAACAAGGCAGACAAAATTCCTTGCCCACCAGGAGCTGATGTTCTCGTGGAGTCATGTGATTTTTGTTGTGCTATTCAATGACTTGGGTCATGGCTTGTGAAGGGACCAGCACCCCTTCCCCCTTCAAGAGCAGGGCCATGGGTCCGTCAATGAACAGAGATTTGCTGAGCCCCCCCTGGAGACAGAGCCTTTGCCAGATGCCCATTGCACGCAGACGGAAGGCCAGGGCCTTGAGGTCAAGAAGTCGGGTGCAGCTGGGGAGACGAGAGACCCACAAACACTGGAAGACGCCTGGGTGCTCACTGGGCCTGAGGAGCAGAGCGGATGGAAAGTTCCTGCAGTTAGAGCGCGCTGGTCAGAGGCAGGAGAGCGCTGGCCGCAGCATGTGGGTTTGGAATCAGGCGCCAGGATCCAAGGCCCCTTATTAGCTTCGTGACCTTGGGTGCTTGACTCCACCCCTCTGAGCCTTAGCTTCTCTAACTAAAAAAATGGGGGCAACAATACCTCTTGGGTTGTGAGATAGGTTCAGGACAACACACGTGTCCAGCCCTTAGCACCCAGGGGGGCACATGGGAGTCGCTCAGTGAGCCGTGGCTGGGGCTCAGAAGTCAGGGGTCATGGTGGGCTGGCTGGGGGGCATCTTCGCGGCTGACTGGGAAGCCTGGCGGAGGCGAGGCAGGTTCTCTGCGAGGGAAGGTCTGGAGGGCCAGTGCACACAGGGCTGGCGATCAGACTCAGCCCCCAGCAGCCACCAGAAAATCCCGATTAATTAAGCATTTAACGACCCATTACAGTTGGCACCCAGAGTTTTATTTTTTTATTTATTTTATTTTATTTATTTATTTATATATTTTTAAAGATTTTATTTATTTATTTGACAGAGAGAGAGATAGCGAGAGCAGGAACACAAGCAGGGGGAGTGGGAGAGGGAGAAGCAGGTTTCCTGCCGAGCAGGGAGCCCGATGTGGGACTCGATCCCAGGACCCTGGGATCATGACCTGAGCCGAAGGCAGACGCTTAATGACTGAGCCACCCAGGCGCCTGGCACCCAGAGTTTTATAATAAGGCCTATTGCGGCAATAGCTTCAGGGTTGTTAGGGTTCGCACGTGGGGAGACTTTGACCAGAGGCCGTTTCATGCTTTAGGTCAGTGGGTGAAAGTCTACGTGCCCTTGGGAAACCCACTCGCTGTAGGATTGCCACGATGGGCTCAGCACCGACCTGGCCCTTCGGACCCCCGCCCTCAAACTTGCTTCCTGGAGGAAGAGACAGATAATAGATAAACCACCCCGCAGATGGTGAGAAGTGCTCTGAAGGAAAGCTACATAGTGGAGGAGGAGAGAAATGAAAAGCAGAGGGTGTGCTGCTAGGGTGGTCAGGAAGGGCTTCTGAGCAGAGACCTGGATCCAGCCAGGGAGGGAGCCAGGCGGGGGGCGGATCGGGGCATGTGTATGACAATTGTCCAGCAGTTGCCAGCACCCTGGGACTCCGGTGTCAGTGGAATGGACGGCCTCCAAGCATGTGAACGCCTCTGAGTATTCAAGGGGTGAGCTCTTGTATCGGACAAGGAGGAAGACGGATGGTGTAAAATGTAAAATAGCCATGTGGGTATCAGGGGAAGCTCAGTCCTGCGCAGACAGGACAGGAAGTACCAAAGCCGAGAGATGGGAACGTGCTGGATCTGCTCAAGGAGCAGAGAAGGCGGCAGCGCGTCAGGATGGCTGAGAGAGGGGCCCGCGTGGCAGGGGTGAGGCTCAGATCGCATAATACCTTTTAGACCAGGGGAAGGATGCCAGGTTTGTTCTCAGCAAGATGAGAGCCACGGCGGGTTGTAGGTCGCGAAAGGCTCATTCCACTTGTTGGAGAGTCGGCAGGAGGCAGGGAGGCCAGTTAGAAATCGTTGCAGGAGTCCCCGTGGGGCTCACGGTGGCAGGGACTGGGTGGAGCAGGTGACAAGTGGGAGGTAAGCTCAGGCACACACCTCCAGAGGGCGCGGGTGGATGGATGGTTCTGGGTAGGGCTGGTTGGGGATGGTGTCCTTTGTTGGTGAGGAGGTTGGCTGTCACCAAACACTAGGGTTGTATACACGCACAGCCCCGTCTTGGATGCTTTGCCCCTGTTGTCTGAGTCTCTTGCTCTTCGATGACTCTGACCTGCTTGGAGGTCCCCTGCCTCTTGAGCCTCCTCCAAAGAAATGACTGGATTCGTTGGCTCCCACTGCTAGAGCAAGTGCCCCACGGCCTGGGTGACTCAAGCAACAGAAATGTTCCAGAGACCGGAAGTCTGAGATCAAGGTGTTAACATGATGTGTTCCTTGGGACAGCCAGACCTCTCTCCTTGGCTCGTAGATGGGTGTCTTCTCCCTAGGCCTTCACACCATCTTCCTCCTGTGCGTGTCTGTGTCCAAATCTCCTCTTCTTATAAAGACACCAGTCACATTGGGTTAGGCACACGCTAATAACTTCATTTTAATTTAGTTACCTCTTTAAAGACCCTAGGGCTTTAAAAAATGGGTACAGATATCTCCAGATATGGCTACATTCTGGGGCACTGGGGGTTAGGACTTTGACAAAGGAATTTTGGGTGGGACACAAGACAACCCATAGAGGTGACCCGTGTTCCCTGGGATGCGGTTTTGTGCTGGTTTGTTTTAGTTTACCTCTATCTCCAAGAGGCTGGGAGAACATTGCCCCACTTCGGGCTCCTTTCCTGTTGGCTTGCTCTTTTAGTTGCCTGGAACTCCATTTCCACCTCTTTCCCTGCCTGAGCTTGCAAACTGCCCCCAGAACCAGCCCAGGGTTGCTGGAAGCCAGATATTGTTTCTGTCGTCGGCCTGCCGCCTTCTCATTCACCAGCAGGCAGCCCCAGCCCCAGCAGTGGGGGGCACTGTTATAGGCAGGGGTGGCCCAGTAGGGCCCAGGGGGCTTTGTCCTCAGTTTTGCAAGGTGTCAAGCCAGATCTCGTGGCAAGGCTGGGCTCTGGGGAGTATGGGAAGCCTGGTGTGCTCTGGTGTTTCCCTGTTTGACCATCTCAGGACCAACATTATCCTAACTTTCTTGTGCTGTTGATTTTGGCTTTGGACGAGCAAACGTTCTATTGTGATAAGGCCAAGGGTGTAAAGTGAATCACACAGTATCTGGTGAGTAATAGACCCAGGTACACAGAACTCTCATTATTTCACTCTGTCTTTATCAATTTTTCTCTTCTTTTTTTTTTTTTCTGTTTTAAGATTTATTTTATTTTAGAAAGAACGAGAGAGCAAGCATGGGGAGGGGCGGAAGGAGGGAATCCTGAAGCAGACTCCCTGCTGAACGTGGAGCCTGGCATGGGGCTCGATCCCAGGATCCTGAGATGATGACATGAGTCAAAACCAAGAGTCAGACACTCAACCGACTGAGCCACCCAGGCACCGCTATCTTTTTGTTTTTAGAAAGGGACCTGGAAAGGCTCACGTCCTCTGAGGCTACCCAGTATGCTCACACCATTGAGTTCCAGGCCACTAGCATTTATAGATTAATCACTATTTGTACCCATCACCTGATCTACCCCCATCTGTATGACATGGACATTTTCACCCTCATCTGATAGGTGAAAAAATCCGAGACCCAGAAAGGTGAACTGACCTGCTCAAGCCACACAGTTAAGGGGAAGAGGAGGGAAGGGAGCACTCTGATGTCTCTTCTTATGAGGGCACTAATCCTATCAGATCAGGGTCTCACCCTTATAACCTCATTTAGCCTTAATTCCCTCCTTACTCCAAATATAGCCACACTGGGGGTTAGGGCTTCAACACAGGAATTGTAGGGAGACACAATTCAGTCCAGAGCAGGTATTTGACATCAACTCAAGCATTTGCCACATTGTTGAAGTCGAGACTCCAAGTATGCATTCAGAATCAGGCAGAATTTAAGATATTTCAGACACAATCATGGGGAACTCTAACTTATCATTTAGCAAACTATGTCCTGGGTGTTGGGATAAACAAGATATTCCGTTATATGACTAGGAGGCACTTCCTCTTAAAGTCTTTGGGGTTAAAAAGAAAGCACCTCTTCAAAGAGGGCACTCAGGGCTGAAAGGGTTTGGAGCCAGACTAGCCCTGAGCTGCTGTCGAATTCGGGGCAGGCTGCCTCTCATCTCTGCATCTCCATTTTCTCTGTAAAATAGAAATAGAACAGCGCTCCTCAAATTGTTATGGAATTAAATGAGATCTGTGGCCGTAATTATTATCAATAACAACAAAAACCATGCCTGGAGAAAGGGTTGCCAAACGCCCGGCGAAAGGTCTAGAAAGGGCTACTAAGCAGGTGATTTGTGGTGCTGGCCGAGGAAAATGGAGATTACCTGAAAGGCAATGCTGCCTGATTTAGGAGCAATAGCTCCCTGGCTTTGGCTGAGCAAGGAGGGCAGCAATACCCCCACTTAACAAACATTTGGAATTTATATGCGCGCAATAGCGGGATTTAGAGGAATTTACACCCATTTAAACAATTAATGAATAATCTTTCACTATAATGAGGAAAAAAAAAAAAAGATAACCTTGCCTGAGAATCTATGCCCTGAGGCTCACGGCTTTATTCACCTAACTTGCCAGAAGCCCACACTTGACCTTGGAGGGACCGTACATCAGCTCTGGGGCCGAAGTGCCTGGTTTAACAATCTACGAGGCAAGAAGTCTTGGGTTGCAGGGCCCCTGTAGGAGAGCTTTTGTGCATTTTCTCACAAGTTAAGAATGAGGTGGATGACTCATTAATGGCCTGATTAAGGAATCATTCTAGGAAAAACAAAGGGAATGAAGAAACAGATGAAACATTTTCTTAGCCTACTTAAAGAGCCAGAGAGAATAGCCTGTAAGCTATATTTCTTTACTAGGAGAAAAAATGGTACTGAATTTGGCTCAGAATGTCCTTGTGTTGGGATAAAATAATAGTTTTTCTACTTAATGTCTATTTGACCTCTTCCCTCTATCCAACCTTTTTACTTCAAATGTGTGAGGGTGTGTTCTGTGCCAATCTTAGCCGATCAATAACAGGTGTTTTTTTGGACCAGTCCTTTAGGATCTCTTTATGATCGCAAGATGCCCTGTAGCAAAAACCATCAGGAAACTTTAAAAAAAAAAAAAAAAGGTTTGTTGCTTATAGGACCTGGAAATTACACAGCATACCTGGGGCCATATAGCGAGGTCTCCGGGTGGGGTGTGTGTGTGTGTGTGTGTGTGTGAGAGAGAGAAAGAGAGAGAGAGAGACAGAGTGAGCATAGTGGGGTGTGAGGGATGGTGGTTAGGGTTAAGGTTGGGGAGTTCTGCTTTTGTTGGGGCTGAGCGTGGGGACCTAGGGTTTCTCAGGCTCACTCCTTATTGCTGAATTTAAAATGTAAGAACAGGGGCGCCAGGGTGGCTCAGTCGGTTAAGTGTCTGCCTTCGGCTCAGGTCCTGATCCCAGGGTCCTGGGATTGAGTCCCGCATTGGGCTCCTTGCTCAGCAGGGAGCCTGTTTCTCCCTCTGCCTGCCGCTCCCCCAGCTTGTGCTCTCTCTCTCTTGCCAGATACATAAATAAAATCTGAAAAAAACAAAAACAAAAACAAAACCATAAAGAGCAGGAGTTTAAAGTGTGGGAAGAGCAAACTCAAGTGGCCCAAATAGTCTGTTATCAAAATCAACCAAGGTCTCTAAAACAAAGGAGCCTCAGAGTGGGGAGGTGACCTGGCTCTTTATCTCGTCCTGTGGCCGACCGTCTCTGAAGTGGGTGCCTCTCTGAAGTGGGTGCCTTGGCAATCAAAGCTTAAATCAGGCACTTGCATTACAAAAAACCAGAAAACCCAACCGCTGGGGCTTGGGCTTGCTTGCACTACAAGGTATTAAGCAAGGGACACTGGAAAAGACTGGCTGGGACCAAGCCATGGGAAGACCTTGCCTGAGAAGTTTGAGCTTCTCTCTAATTCTGTACACAGTGGAAACGCATGGAATTTTTCCGAGTAGGAGGCAGCGTACTATTGGCCGAGGAAGGCATTTGGGATCTCATCTGACACCAGGCTTCGATGGAGAAGCTTTCACTGGCTGTTGTAGTCCCATGAGCTGGAGTACTTTGTCAACCACAAGACTGGTTTTGGGGCTCTCCCCCAGAGTCCCCTTTTGGGAAGATTAGCCAGGCCAAGGCACACAGGCTGAGTTGGAGTGAGGACCCAGGGGGGCTGGGGCCATTGCTGGCAGGCCGTTGGTGTGAGCAGGGACCAGGGCGGCCGAGGAGGGCAGGGGTACAGGCAGAAGGAGGGGTGGATGGGAATGACGTCACAATCGAGGCAGTGTCCATGCGACAGAGCATCACTTGGAATGGAGAGAAGACAGCCAACCACTGCAGGGTTCGGGGTGGGTGACGGGGAATTATACAGTCCGACACCAGATGCCTGGGACAAAGGGAGCCTTAGGTCTGGGGGAGAGGAGGATGTGTTCGTTGTGGGCCGTGTTGAGTTGAAGGTGCCTGGATACGCCAGCAGGGAGACGTACCAAGGGCAGGCAGGGGGAGCCATTAACGCAGGGCAGGAGGTGGTCCAGACTCCAGAGACAAGAGGTGAAGGACTGACTACAATCCCTGAAAAGGGAAAAGCAGATGCAAACCCCGAGAGCCAGACCTTTGCGCGCAGAGTTTGAGCGTGGCCTTGAATTCATTTCCCTTGGGCATGCTGCCTGACCTCTGGTGCCTCAGCTCTCTCCTCAATAAAACTGGGGCTAAAAACCAATCCCCTTTGTTGGGTTGTTACGGAGAGTAAATAATGCACTAAATGTTAAACTCTTAGACTCGTGCCTGGCACACAGCAAGCACTCAATAAATAGGTAATCTTAGAATTGGAAGGTGAATCATAGAGGCTTGTCTATGGAGACTCCTCAGAGGAGCTTCCCTCTATTTCTTTGGCTTGCTGTGGCTCAACCTACAGTTTCCACCCCAAAGCCAAACGTGGACTTCTGCAGTATCCTGGGAGATAAATTAGCATTTGAATGCACAAAGGCTGTTCTAGGAAGCCACGATCATTCATTGACTTCAGATCTCTGGCATTAATAACAGGTTTCAGTACCTGAAAGTGTTGCCCAAATCCAAGAGTCCCTGCTTCGCAATGCAAGATCTCTGAAAACCAAGCATGCGGATGGACATGCAACTGCCTCAGACGTGTTCACGTACCTGTGACTCATGGCTTTAATCAAGATCGATTACTTCACTTGTAAAGACATACAACCCATTGATTTTGACTGTGGTCAGAGAAACCAGTCATGATGAATGAATCTGGCCATAGCTCTTCTTCCTAATGATGTCACAGGTAAGAGCTCTGATCTTTCTCAACTGGAAATGGGTGCTTGTACATATTAAAATGCTGGCATTTGGGGCGCCTGGGGGGGCTCAGTCATTAAGCGTCTGCCTTCGGCTCAGGTCATGATCCCAGGGTCCTGGGTTCGAGCCCCGAGTCGAGCTCCCTGCTTGGCAGGAAGCCTGCTTCTCCCTCTCCCACTCCCCCTGCTTGTGTTCTTGCTCTCGCTGTGTCTCTCTCTGTCGAATAAATAATATAAATTTTAAAAAATAAAATAAAATAAAATGCTGACAATCACAGGACACCAGTAGTCCCCGGGCCTCTGGCAGGATGCCATCTTTGCTTATTGCTTTAATAATTGAATGTAACTGAAAGGTCTTTTCATACCTACTAAATATTTACGAAGATTGGCTGTAAGTTAATGAAACATTTTGTTTGTTTGTTTTAATAAACAAATAATCCAGAGGCAGGCATTCAACTGACTGAGCCATTTGGAAGGGCCACTTTGACATCCCTGGGGATACTCCAAACACTTTGGAGCATCTTTTTGGGGATTGCCTTCCTAGTTCTTGGTACCTTCTTTCAGATATCCTTATTGGTGAAAAATTTTTTCCTTTAAAGGGAAAAGGTTTTGAAAAGACATGAAGGTCGTTGTGATTTCATTGAAGTCATGCCATTTTTGTTCAAAGACAAGGTGTCACGAAAGTAACAAGGCTATTTTTCTTGCCTGGATCCTCTACTGGTTCAGAAGGCAATCTTTAGGGAGGAATTCTAAAGCACACTTTCCAAGATGAACCTTATTTTTTTTCCAGAAACAACCGTCTTCTTCGTAGATGACCAGCTTGTTCCAGTTTGCCTGGGAGGGGTTTTGTTTTAACACTGAAAGTCTGCAGTCCCGGGCAAACCACGACAGTTGGTCTTCCTACTATGAGTCAGGCATATTTCTCTAGTTGACAGGTCTTTGATCCTGTCCCTGTGACACAATGGTCCAAGGAGTTCTCGTCCTAGCTTACTTCCCGTGGGTACAGTGTCCTAACATACCACTGATTTCAGTGTGTGCGTGACAGTAGGCTTCTTTGCTCATGTGTTGGTTCGTTTTAAGACCAGTCTAGTTGAACCATCCTAGTGTCGTTGAACTTCACATTGTTATTTGGCACAGTGTTTGGAATTCTTTTGTGGTTTGTAGCTGCTGTCTCTTGGCACTGTTTTTGCTTAAGAGGAGCCAGCTTGTGTGGTCCAAAGAGTAGAGTCAGATTTCTAGACCAGGGCTCCATTTATTAGCCATGAATCCCTTAGCCTACCTGCATCTTAGTTTCCTTAACCAGCAAAAGGAAACAGTATTGCTTTTACTATTTCCTAGGGTTAATGTGAGGATGAAAAGAGAAAATATATGTGAGCTGCAAAGCTATTAATTTTTAATGATTTAGTCACAATTTATTGAGTGCCTGCTACATGCAAGATCTTCTAGAAACACATAACAGACACATATTGCATGTTTATGTATCTACATGACTGACCACTAGGTGATGTTTGTAGCACTGTAATAGTTATCTGAACAAGGTTCTAGGACTTCAAAAGAAAGGCAGATTAATTCTGCTTGGGGCACACCTGAAGGCTGCCTGGAGGAGGTGATGCTTGTATTGGATCCCAAAATCTGACAGAGGAGAGGCATGAGCAGGGACAGGGAGGTGGGCGTGTTTGGGGAGCTGTGCATTCAGAGGGAGGCAGTCTGGAGCCGGACCTTATAGGACCTTAAGTGCTCAGCTGAAAACTGTGAACTTTATCAGGGGTTTGACCTAATAATCAAAGCCTAATCAAAGACCAGTTATTGAAGTGTATTGTGTTCACCCGGGAAAGACCGGGGCAGAATACATGAGTATATATTCGTGTTTATTATCAATTTCCCCCACTATAACGGAAGTTCCCCAAGGCAGGGCTTTCGTTTCATTCTTTACTGCAGCCTTGGGGTCAGACCAGTGCCTGGTATACAGTAGGTGCTCAACACATATTTACTGATTTTAAATATGTAAATAAAACAAGCTTGCGGTCCTTCCCACTGACTATGGGGATCAACTGGGCAATATGGTCAATCAGCGCCCGTTTTCATGTATGGATTAAAAGTACTTCATTCTAAAAAGCGTGTGGGGTGGCATTAGAAATATATACACAAAGAATGGTTCAAGAAGACAGAGATAAGTCAGACCTAGAGGAAAAAGAGAATTGAATGGGCTACTGAAGCACTGAGAATCAGTAGGCAGATGCAGGTGTCCCCGGGCTCACTAACATTTTCAAAGCGGGAAGCCAGTGCCTGTCTGAGCTGCTTGACAAGCCAAGGCAAAGAAGGAACCGTGGTCAGTTGTGAGGTCCACAGTCCACCTGAGACAAAGATGTCACACTCTCAGAAGCAGCCCTGGTTCTTTTTCATGGATAACGACAGCCCTGAAACCATCAGCTTTAGTCTTCATGCCGTTTGCGGTGGGGCGGTAGGGGCGGGGGGACTGCTTGGTAGCCCCTTGGCTGATTTGGACGGAGCTTAATCTGCTGTGTAACCACATTCATTGACGCTAAGAGGTGATGGGCAACCTACCCGAACCAGAAGCAGCTGGTGACAGGTTAAGTGACACTCACTCAAGGGCAGGATTGGGTAGGTAGAGGAATGTAAATAGTCAGTTCCTGTCCTTCTGTCCCCTTGAGAACCTTTATCAATCTCCAGGTCTTATCTCCGCTGATAAAGAGGAAAGTTCCATGTTGTACACCTGAAGCAAACATCACGTTGTATGTCGATTATACTTCAGAAAGGAAAAATGAGGGACGTGAACAAAGAAATCCGGCAAAGGTTGTTGAAATCTGCATCCTCTGAGTGTTCTGCTTCCTTTGATTTATTCAAGTGCCTTGGAGGTACCCCTGAGTACCTGCAGTAGCACTCAGGTGAGAGGTTTGGTTTGGCTGATGGTGTATTTTCAAGAGAGTGAAGCCAGGCGAGAAGGGGCGAGAAAGCTGATTCGACAAGTGATTTGAAGGTGCTTTGACTCCAGTAAAGAATGTCCTTCTTTACAAGATGTTTGAAAGGATTTTTGGAAAAGGGATACATCCACATGGTAAAATAAAAATTCAAAGGGTGCAAAAAAAGTCAACTAATAATGCCGCCTTTTTGTATATTCTTGCAGAGATACTCATATTTGCACACATACCTAAACACTTTTTGTTATATAAATGAGAATTTATGATGAAAACTCTTTTCTTGCCTTTTTTTTTTTTTTCACTTAATAAGCCTTGAAGAACACTCCCCAGGAGTTCCTATTAAGCTACTTTATTCTTTTAAAATGTGGAATGGTATTCCATTGTACGAGGAACGTCATTTATATATCCGGTTTCCCAACTGGATATTAGCTGTTTCCCGTGTTTTTTTTTTAAAGATTTTATTTATTTATTTGAGAGAGAGAGAATGAGAGACAGAGAACATGAGAGGGAGGAGGGTCAGAGGGAGAAGCAGACTCCCTGCCGAGCTGGGAGCCCGATGCGGGACTCGATCCAGGGACTCCAGGATCATGACCTGAGCCGAAGGCAGTCGCCCAACCGACTGAGCCACCCAGGCGCCCCTGTTTCCCGTGTTTTTATCTCAAACAGCGCTTCGATGAAATCAATGAAATTGCAATCTGCATCAGTCAGGGTTCTGGAAGGAAACAGCACTGCAACTAAGAAGACTTGCACTAAGAGACTTACGAAAGGGACTTCTTGGCAGAGGTGTGGGCAGGGTGAAGGGAATATCAGCGGAGGGGCGCCTGGGTGGCTCAGTCGGTTAAGCTTCTGCCTTTGGTTCAGGTCATGATCCCGGGGTTCTGGGATGGAGCCCCACCTGGGGTTCCCTGCTCAGCGGGGAGTCTGCTTCTCCCTCTCCCGCTGCCCCTCCCCCTGCTCATGCGCGCGTGCTCTCTCTCTCAAATAAATAAATAAAATCTTAAAAAAAAAAAAAAAGAGAATATCAGTGGATATTGAGGCACCCAGGGACTGACAGTATCAGGAAGCTCTTACCACCCCCAGGCCCGAAGGAGAAAAATGGGGCCTTGGAGCCTCCAGAGAGTGGGAGCACCAAGGAAGGGCTACCGGGCAGGCAGGAGCTGTATACCTCCAGAAACACAGCATCAAAGGACAGCGGTTCCATCACTCTCTTCCTGCCCTGCAGTGTCTTGCCAGTGCCCCCCATTAGCCAAACCCAGCCACAGAGGCCAGGTGGCATGGGACCCAGGTGACCAGAGTCGTCACCCTCCTGACATAGAGGTGGGCACAGAGAACAGACAAAGGATCTGGGTTGGGAGTGAAGCATATGTACAACCTATGGAAATTTCTAGAAGTAGGATTGCTGACTCAAAGGTGTATGCATTTTTATTATTGTTTTGTAAGTCAATATTCATTTAAATTTACCCTTTTTGTAAGTTTTCCTTCCCTTTCTGTACTTCTGTATTTCTCTTGGGAATAATTTTCGTTTTAGCAGAAGAATGCGCCCTTCAGGATGTCTTTCAGCGCCGTTCTGCTGGCTAAGAAGTCTCGGTTTCGCTTGTCTTTGAAGGATACCTTAGTTTAGTTTTGAAAAATAATTTCACGGAGCATACCATTCTAGGTGGACAGTCATTTTCTTTTTGCACCTTGTCTTCTGAGTTTTATTGTTTCTGTTGAAAATCACCTGAGTCATAATGTTGTTCCATTGAAGGTCCTCTTTACTTTCAAGCTTTTCTCTTTCTCTCTGATTTTCAGCAGTTTGACCAACCACAGCCTCAGTGTGGTTTTCTCTGTTTTCATCATGATTGAATTTAGTGACCTTGAATCTGAGTTATAATATATTTCATCAGGTTCATCAGAAAATTCTTGTCTATTATCTTTTAAGATATTGCTTCTGGCCTTTTCTCTCAGTCTCCAATTACATAAATGCTCTTTTCACCGTGTCTCATTTGTCTTTTACACGCTTTTCCGTATTTTTCATTCTTTTTTCTCTTTGTCTTTAGATATTTTCTATTTTCTTTAAATTCACTGATCTATCCTTTCTGGGTCTAAATCTGCTCTTAAACTTATCTAGCAAATTTTAAATGTTCACTTACCGTATTTTTCACTCCTTGTGTTTTGATTTGATTCTTTTTTGTAGATTCTGATTATCTGGTGAAACATTCTTCATCTGTTTTATCCAATGCTTTTTGCTATTTAAAAAGAAAACATTAGGGACGCCTGGGTGGCTCAGTCGGTTAGGCGTCTGCCTTTGGCTCAGGTCATGATCCCAGGGTCCTGGGATCGAGTCCCGCATCGGGCTCCCTGCTCTGCGGGGAGCCTGCTTCTCCCTCTGCCTCTGTCTCTCTCTCTCTGTCTCTCATGAATAAATAAATAAAATCTTTAAAAAAAAATAAAAAGAAAACATTAATTTGTAGGTCTATTTCTACTTTTTTTCTCCTCTTAGTTTTTGCACTTGTCTCTTAGTGTGTCTGGTAATTTTTGAATGAACAATGAACATACTGTATGAAAAAATGTTGAGACTACAAACGATGTTGTCTTCCTCAGAAGGAGTTACCCTTTCCTTAGCTGGTCAGGGGAAGTGGGCGTTGATCATCTTAAGACCATCAGAGACTGAGCTGACTTTAGGCTAGGTCGCAGTTTTGGCAAGCTTCTAAGAAATAGCTCTATTTCTCTCCACTGTTAGGATAGATCTCTGCAGGGATCCCAGCTGTGAATCTGGGGGATTGAGCAGGGATCCTTTCTTTTAGTAGGTCTTTTTTTTTTTTTTTAAGATTTTATTTATTTATTTGACAGAGAGAGACAGAGAGAAAGGGAACACAAGCAGGGGGAGTGGGAGAGGGAGAAGCAGGCTTCCCGCGGAGCAGGGAGCCCGATGCGGGGCTCGATCCCAGGACCTCAGGATCATGACCTGAGCCGAAGGCAGATGCCCAACGACTGAGCCACCCAGGTGCCCCTTTAGTAGGTCTTGAATCTTCTACTTGCCCTGGCACCACTGTGAGATTGCCAAACCCTGTTTTTACTTCCTGAGGCTTTCTATTTGTCTTCTTAGCCTCCTGCCCAGACAGCTTCAGAAGGTAGCAGACGTCTTCTGGGAGAACCCATAGTGTTGAACTCAGTTCACTTAGGAAGGCAAAGTAGGTATTTTGGGACATGTAAAGACAGAAGACTTGGCATCCTCAGAGTCTCTGGGAAAAGACTACTTGGGGCTATATTCCAGTAACATAAAAAATAAATACAAGAAACAAGAAGATGAAGGTTATGAGGACCAGTGGAAAGCCAAGAAACGTGTAAAGTTAGTGTTAAATCTAAATGAGAGGCATAATGTAAAAAAAAAAAGAAGAAGAAGAAGAAGTAACAATCTAGTTCTAATGGGAAATGACTACAACGTGGGCAGAGGTGAGAGGGGGTGTGAAACTGTGAACTTTGCTATCCTGCTCAAAGTGAGAGAGAGATAATGCTTATTTTTAGGTAGTTATGGAAAATTGGGTATTAAAAATGTAAGGGTAGGGGCGCCTGGGTGGCTCAGTCGTTGGGTGTCTGCCTTCGGCTCAGGTCCTGATCCCAGGGTCCTGGGATCGAGTCCCGTGTTGGGCTCCCTGCTCTGCAGGAGGCCTGCTTCTCCCTCTCCCCCTGCTTGTGTTCCCTCTCTCGCTGTGTCTCTCTCTGTTAAATAAATAAATAAAATCTTAAAAAAAAAAAAGTAAAGGTAGCCATTAACAGGGTAGATATAGGATTTGTAAGTTCCTAACCAGAAGCACAGGGGGGTAGACATAAAACTGATCCATCCAAACCAAAGGAAAAATATAAATAGAAAAAGAAAAGAAACAATAAGAAAACATTAAAAATCGCAACACATAAAATAGGGTGAAATGGTTCCAGATAAAAATGAATTAAAGGATACAAATCTTTTCAACTGAAAGGATTTTAAAATATTAAAAAATAGTTTGAAAACTGAGAGAACACTTTGAAAAACTCAATACTAACAAATGAAAATCAAGAGGAATTGGTGAAAACTGTATGTCAACACAGCAGATAATTTAGGTGAAATGAATAAATTCTTAGAAGACACAAACTACTGAAACTGACTCAAGAGTAGAAAATCTGAATACACCTATAACAAGTAAATATATTGAATTAGTAATATAAAAATGTCCCAAAACAAAAGCCCAGGTTCATGTAGTTTCACTAATGAACTCTACCAGATATATCGAGAATAATTAATACCAATTCTTCACAAACTGTTCCAAAAAAAAAAAAGAAGCGGAAGGGAACTTCTCAACTCATACTGAGGCCAGCATTATCCCAATACCAAAAACAGACAAAGACATCACAAAAGGAGACAACTATAGACCAATATCTCTTATGGGCACAGATATAAAAATTCTCAACAGCATACTAGCAAACTGAATTCCAGCAACATACAAAAAGGACGATACCCCATGACCAACTGGGATTTATTCCAGGAATGCAATGCTAGCTCAACCTGTGAAAAACAATCAACATAGTATACTGTTAATAGAATGAAAGAAAAAAAATCACATGATCATCTCAATAGATGCGGAAAAAATTCTTGGCAAAATCCAACACCCTTGCATGATAAAAACACTCACAAAACTAGGAATAGAAGGGAACTTCCTCCACCTGATAAAGGGCAGCTATGAAAGACCCATAACTAATACGCTTAATGGTGAAAGACTGAACGTTTTCCCCCTAAGATCAGAAACAAGACAAAGATGTCCTCTCTTGCTACTTCTATTGAACATGGTACAGGAGGTTCTAGCCAGGGCAGTTAGGCAAGAAGATGAAATAGAAGGCATCTGGATTGAAAAGGAAGAAGTCAAATGATTTCTATTTGCAGATGACATATTTTTGTAGTAGATTAGTGGCTCCTAGGGCTGGCGGTGGGGGAAGTGGAGGGGAAATGGGAAGTGACTACTAGTTGGTATGGATTTCTTTTTGGGATGAGGGAAATGTTCTAAAATGGATTGTGGTGATGGTTTCACAACTCTGTGAATATTCAAAAACCATTAAATGCTACACATGAAATGTGTGAATTGTATGGTATGTGAATATTATTTCCATAAACCTGTTTTTTTTAAAAAAAAGATGAAATAGGTGATTTTCCAGGAAGGTTAAAAAAATTGACTTGTGAAAAAATGGAAAACCTGAGTAGTTGAATAATCCTAGAAGAAATTTAAATATTGGAAAATTTATCTCATCCCCACCCTTCTCCCTTCAGCCTGAGAAAAAGATACTAGGTCTAGAGCATTTAGAATCAAGTTATATAAAACCTGTAAGCTATTCCAAACATTATGTAAATTATTCTAGAATACAGAGAATGATGGGAAACCTCCCAACTCACTTGACTTGGCTAGTATTCCTTGATAATGTAATGAAATGAGATGATGATAGCATAAAAGAAAAAAGAACAGAGAAACTATAGACCAATATATTGATGAGCCAAGATGCAAATATCCTAAACATCACATTAACAAATTCAATGAGTAAAAAGCCAGTAGAGTTGATTCCAAAGCTTCAAGGATGGTTCAACATCAGGAAATGTACTAAGAAATACGTTCCAGCAATACATTTATGGAGGAAAAATTCATGATCATCTGAATAAATGTTGAAAAGTATTTAACGTCTAAGGTATAGAGTTTCAGTTATACAAGATGGATGAGTGCTGGAGACCTAATGTACGGCATGGTAACTATAGTTAACAATACTGTATTACTGTCAAACTATGTTACTAAAGTTTTCTAAGAGGGTAGAACTTAAGTGTTCTCAACAGAGAGAGAGAAAATGGTTACCTATGTGAGGTGATGGATATGTGTATAAGCTTGATTGTGGTGTTCATTTCACTATAAAAAATATATTTTATATACATTGTAAAATTATATATAAAATTATATATATTATAAATATACATATTTATACCTTAAGTAGATACAATTCCTGCATGTCAATTATACTTCAATGAAGCTGACTAAAAGGGTTTTAAATTTAAGACCAATACCTGATTAAAAATCTTAGCAAGTTTGGAAATGAAAAAATTTACCTTAACTTTATAAAGGATATCTTCTAAAAGTCTCTATCAAACATCACATTAATAGTGAAAAACTGCAAGCATTCCTGTTAAAGTCAGCAATAAGATAAGAATGCCCACCAGTTGGGGCGCCTGGGTGGCTCAGTCATTTAAATGTCTGCCTCTGGCGCAGGTCCTGGGTCCTAGGATCGGACTCCCTGCTCAGTGGGGAGTCTGCTTTTCCCTCTCCCTCTGCCACTCCCCCTGCTTATGCTCTCTCGCTTCTCTCTCTCTCTCTGTGTCAAATAAATAAATAAAATCTTAAAAAAAAAAAGAATGCCCACTAGTACCACATCTGTTCAACATTCTAAAATCCAGCCAGAGGGAGATAGTTTCTTCCTCTGTGATAAAACCAGAAAAAAAATGTAAGCATTTCAAGAGAAGAGACAAAACTGCCATTATTTACAAATGATATGATTATTTGCTGAGAATCCAAGGTAATAAAATTTAAAAAGTCTATTAAAACTAATGAGTTTAATATGGGTGCTAGATAATAGCACCAGTGTTAAAATATTAATAGATTTTTCCGTATACCACCAATAAGCAATCATGAAATGCTATGAAAAAATCTCATGCATAAAAGTATCCAAACCAAACCAAAACAAAAAGCCAAGGAATGAATCTGAAGAATGTACAAGTACACAAAAGGACTTTTTAATAAATAGACATCTTATGCTGCAGGATGAGGATATTCCATATTGTAAATGAATCAGTTTTCTATAAATAATATATAAACTCACTGTCATCTCAATAAAAAAGCCAATGCAATTTTTCATGGAACTCAATAGATTCTAAAATTCATCAAGAAGAGAACATGCAGAAGAATTCTAGTAAATAAAAGGAAAAGGAGAATAATAAGGGATGGAGAACTTATCCTACATATATCAAAAACTTCTTCAAAGTTATCGTAATTATAATATTGTGATATTTTTACAGGGATGATAAAATAGATCATTGGACATGAATGGAGAATCCAGCAATGCATTTAGACATGACTGGAGATCTCTCTATATAAATAAAGTGTAATTGAAGTCCGGGGGAAATGGGTGAGCTATTTGACTAATGATATTGGGATAATTGGCACTCTATATGGAAAAAATAAAGTCAGATCACTATTTTATAACACATCCCAAAAACAAATACACACACACACACACACACACTATCTAAAAAGTACTTGAAGAAAACATAGAAAAATAATTTCATAGTAAGGATATATGGATTTGGGAAGCATTTTTCATTGTTGTTGTTGGTTTTTTTTGCTTGTTTGTTTTTTGGGAAGCATGTTTTAAAGCAAGACATAAAATCCCAAAACCGCAGAGGAAAAAATTGACAGCTTTGAGTATACAAACATTTAAAAATTTTGCATGATGAATAAATAAGCAAAATGTGAAGACAAGTGTCAGATGAGGAGAAAATATTTGATGTATTATGGATACTGGATAATACTTACAACCTTGGGAATCTACTGTGTGTAAGACCTTGTGGGGGACACTTTCATTTATGTCATCTCATGTAACCTTCAAATTGAGTCTCTGAAGTGGAAGTGACCTACCCATTTGACAGATGAAGAAACTGAGGATGTGACATTTTAGGTATTTTGCTTAAACCTCATGGCTCAGAAATAAGTTGGGATTTGAACCCAGACCTAGCCTGACTCTGGCCTCCTCCATCATTTCTCTCCTCAGGAGCTAGCATGATTTCTCACCCCTTAGAGTCACTTGACTTATTCTTGGTGGTTTTGATTTGTTTGCTTTTGGGTAGCTTGTCTGGGTAGCTTGCTTCTGGTAGTGGAGAGGGTCCTGAGGTGAGGATGGACAATGGGCCATGATTCCATGACATGCCTTCTCATGAGCTCTTGGGGGACAAATACAACTTTCTTCTTTGGCTTTTGAGTTTCCTGGGGTGCCCTTATTATCAGCCCTTGGCTCAGGGGGTGAACTAGAGAGAGCTGGGCATGGTTGCCTCTCTGGTCCTGCCACGCACGCCCACCCTCTTCCCCTTTTGCATTTACTCCTGACAGGAAGAGCAGAGTTTGGGTGAGCCCTCTGGAACTCAGCTGATTGTGCCATGGGTGGGCTAATCCAGGGCTCCACCTGCCTGGCTTGACCTGCTCTTCCATTTCCTTCTTGAATCCCCTCCCTGCTTTGTATCACTTCTTTTCTGACTGATAGATGTGGGCTGTCCTAGGTTGTTGTGAGAGGGGCAGTCATCATTATTTAGAAAGGCTGACTGCTTGTTAATAAGCATATCCCCCACCAAGAGCTGAATTGGGGATTTAGCAAACCCTGTTCCTCTCAGCCGCGCAACAATCCCTTTCTCTCGCAAGTAAAACCTCCTGTGCCTTCTTACTCCTAGTCTCCTGCCACAACAAGGTCAAGTTCAACTTCCTAAAGCACAGCTTTGATCACATTTCTCTCTTGCTTTAAAACCTGTAATAGTTCCCCACTGAATTTTCAAAATGAAGTTCACAGATGTTATATTGGGAACCAAGAAGGAAATATTAGATATTCTATTTATACTTAATCCAAAAATTAAGAAAGAAATTCAGCTTGGGTAATACATCTCTAATATACTGATTGTTTCTGGGGCACCTTCTTAGTCCATCTTGTCGTGTGGTGTCCTGAGTGTGCCCACGTCGGGAATACCATAACATAGAGGGACTAGGAGAGGAAGACACACGTTCAGTTT
>NC_138370.1:160081404-160159710 GCF_054177405.1 Leptonychotes weddellii | reverse complement strand
TTTAAAAAAAAAAATGTCTTGTGGGATTTTCCTTCCCCTGTCCTCTGAATGAGGACACAGGCATGGCATTTCTCCCTGTCTTCATGCCTCTGGCCAAGGAGGCGGTTGTGGTGGCCAGCTTCTCTCCCTGTAAGCCTGGCCTCTATGAGGGAAGAGAGCTAAGGGGTGGAGAGGTCTTACTCGGCTGGTGCTGGAATAATCTGACCCTGTGCTCTCCAGACATGGGAGATTTTTGAAGCTGGCTTTCTTTTGTGGGCACTTCTGTGGGTTCTCCATGATTCCTGGGCAAGGCCTGCCCCCCAACAACTTGGGGTGACAGGAAGTGCTTCTTCTGCGCCTTGCTGCTCCCCACCCAGCCTCAGTTTCTACCTCCAGTGGTTCCAGCCACTGCCTCTTACCACCTGGGTCTTGCTGGCTGAAGGCCGCCATCTTGGGAGGACCCCTTCTAAACTGGCCCAGGCCAACATTCTTACTGGAGGTTCTTATGGCACCAGGCTGGTCCTGGTGTTAGAGGGGTGTCTAGGCCCCCTTTTGGCCGCACTACTGGAGGAAGAGAGGGCAGTGCCTTCCCTGACTTGACCAGAGAGGGTTAGGCCAGTCCATGGAGGCCAAGTTTCAGGTTTCCAGATGCTTCCTCACCAAGCTGAGAGTAGGAGGGTGCTCTCTCCCAGCCCTCGCCCTTGATATGCCAAGCGCTCTAGACGCCATCACTGTGGATGTCGTGGGCGGCTGCACTGATCTGACCACCGGGCTGCCTGTGTTCCAACCCTGCCTCTGCCTCATTCCTTGTATCAGCTTGCACACGTGGCTGGAAAGCCCCGTCCCTCATCTGTAAAATGGGCATGACGTGAACCCCTGCCTGGTAGGGCTGTTGTACGTTCAGGATGTTTCCAACAGCTAGAACACCACGTGGCCGCATGAAGCACCTGATGCTATAAAACATTAGCTACTACTGTCTTTATGAAAACAAGACCTTTAGGGGTAGACCTTTTACAATACTTTGCACTGAGATGGTGGCATCTCTACAAGGAATGCTTTGCAGGGGTGATACGGTGCTTATTTCAAAAATGCATTTTTTAAGTTTAAAAAATGATTTAAAGAAAAATATGAGCTAGCCAAAAGTGCTCGGAAACAAGGCAAAAATTGTGAAGGCGTGCCTGTGATTGGTCTTGGAAGGCACAGGTCTGGCCCGTGAGCTCGCAGGGGCACCCAAGGCTTGGAAGGGGCTGATAATTACCCTCCGTGCCCAGGGGCTCACCCAGGAGCAGTTGACTTTGTTATCTGAACTTGCCAAGTTTCCTCAAGGGTGGGTTTTATTTCATTTATTTTTATTTTTTATTTTTTTAAATTGAACACCTTCAGTTAAAAACAAAACAAAAACTTGAGCACGCCACCCCACTGTATGTTTGTTTAAAATTTGTAAATTACATTTGTATGAGAGCAGAATAAGCTGGCACTTATAAATGTAAACTCTGTAGCCAGACTGTGGGGTTCAAATCCCAGCTCTGCCACATGTCAGCTGGGTGATACTGAAAGGTTCACTTGACTTGTCTGTGCCTGAAAAGCAGAAATAATAATACTACCTCATAGGATTGTCATCTAGGTTAAATGAAATGATGTGTGTAAGATTTTAGAATATTGCCTGGCATGGGGGGGGGGCCTGGGTGGCTCAGTCGGTTAAGCATCCAACTCTTTTTTATTTTATTTTATTTTATTTTATTTTATTTTGTTTTATTTTATTTTATTTTATTTATTTGACAGAGAGAGAGAGAGCACAAGTAGGCGGAACAGGAGAGGGAGAAGCAGGCTCTCTGCCAGGCAGGGAGCCCCATGTGGGGTTCCATCCCAGGACCCTGGGATCATGACCCGAACCGAAGGCAGATGCTTACCTGACTGAGTCACCCAGGTGCCCCAAGCGTCCACCTCTTGATTTTGGCTCAGGTCATGATCTCAGGGTTGGGAGATGGAGCCCCACATCGCATCAGCTGGGTGCTCAGTGGAGAGTCTGCTTCTCTCCCTCTCCCTCTGCCCTTCTGTGCATGTGCTCTCTCTCTTTCACTCACTCTCTCTCTCGCAAATAAATAAATAAATCTTAAAAAAAAAAGAAGCGGAGGATTGCCTGGCATGGAATAAGAAACTCAGTAACATTGTGTATTAATAGGACTATTGTATAATAAAATCAGTATATTATAAAATACAAAGAAAGTAGAAAAAAAAGAAAATTTAAATTTAGATGAAAAAATAGCAATAGAAGGTCAAATATGTCGAAACCTTGACATTCCTGGATTATCTCGTGAACCCTGGGACACATTCACCTCCACTCAGGAGACGACTGGCATCAGCAATGACAAGAACATACCGTGTCCCTAAGTACTCTCTGATTCTTGAGGTACCTTGTAAAGCGTGGGGGACTGTGGGTGGATTTCTCCACATGCGGATTATGTGCTCTCTCATTTCTACCCAAATCTCCTGGCTTCTCTGCTTGTAAACAGTAATCAGGTCAGGCTGAACGTGGGGTTGGTGAGTCCTTGGCGGCCCGGCCAGTCCTGCCTCCATCATTACTCAGGATGGAGCCGTGCCTGGGCTTTGCTCTGTGCTTTGTCTGTGCCTCCCTAGGCTTAAGCAACTCCTACCCAGCTTAAAGCCGGGGAGCCCTAAGCCCATGGGAACAGCTACCTGCTAGTCTGTGCTGTGAAACCAGCCATAAGGTTCATCAAATGTGGTAACAGCTGATTAAAACAGAACTGCCTAAGCACAGGTTGGTAGCACGCTCACACTGAGTCTCCTGCTCCTGGCAGCTTCTCTTCTTGACACTTGGCCAAACTAGAGAGCTCTGGCAGCCAGGGGACCGAGGACCCTGGAAATCCTCAGAGTGGCTGGCGTCATCAGGACTGGTTGAGTGACTGGCATGGGCGGAGCCCCAGCGAAACCTTTGACTCTGTCCAGGGAAGTGGCTGGTGGGTGTTCCAGGAACAGCGGTGACTAGTAGACCTAGTGGGAACCGGGTCTAGTTACTGACAAGAGATCTCCATGGACCTGCAGAAATTGTCCCAAATTCCAGCTGATTTAGGTCAGATAATTTTAGAGTTGAAGAGGGCCCCAGGGACCATCTAGTGGATTCCATGCCTGGCTGCTTACAGGGTCATGGGGGAGCATTAAACTTTTTATGGTGGCTTAGTTCACACAAGACAATGTAACCATATCATTGTACATTTCACCTAGCTTAAGAAACCAAACTTTCCCAGTACAGCTGAAGTCCCTGGGTGACGACTCCTAATTGGCTCTCCCTCTCCCTCAACCCAAAGGTAACTTCATCCAGAGTTGAGTGTTTATCATTCCAACTAGGGAAAAATTAAAAAATAAAAATTATTTCTGAAGATCTGGATTCAGTAGACCTGAGATGATGCTCAGGAATTTTTTTTTTAAAGATGTATTTATTTATTTATTTATTTGAGAGAGAGAGAGAGCGAGCAAGAGAGAGCACGAGTGGGGGGAGGGGCAGAGGGAGAGGGAGAGAAGCAGACTCCCCATGAGCTCGGAGCCAGATGCCGGGCTCCATCTCATGATCCTGAGATCATGACCCTGAGATCATGACCTAAGCCGAAATCAAGAGTCAGACGCCTAACCCACGGAGCCACCCAGACGCCCCAGGAATCTGGTTTTTAAAAAGTTCCCCAAGTCCCTTCAATGATGAGTCAGAATTGGTGGATACCCATCATCGCTGAGGTTTGGCTGAGTGACCTGAGTGCTGAAGCTGGAGCTAAAGGCTCAGAGGTCCCACCCGGTGGTGCCATCTCCCCTCTATGAGCTATTGGGCAAGAGACAGATTCTGTCTGAGCCTCAGTTTCTTCATCTGTAAAAAAGAAATAAGGACAACAAAATCCCTTGATAGCTCAAATATGCCGCCCAAATGTGCCCATGAACCTGTAAAAAGCTACACCGACGTAGGACTCAAGGGCTCATGCCATGGGGCTCATCCACCCTAGGGGTGCTCACCTACTGATGGGGAGCTCATTCCAGAGATAGCCCATTTTTTGGGTGGGGGAAGCTCTGAGATACAAAAAGTCCTTCCTTACCCTGGAAGAAGTCTGTTCCCTGCAATTGCCTCCTACTGGTTTTAATCCTCTCGCTGGGGGTCTGTGGCTTAAATGTAATCCCTAACCTGCAGACCTCTGAATTACCTCTGAGTAATTTCAGACAATTGTACCCTTTCTCCCCTCTCCATAACTCAGCTGTAGGCTTCTAAACACATTGTCTGCTGAGAAAGTCCCTTTATGATTAAGCAATATCCCTCCCCGCCAAATTACTATGGGCATGGCTGCATTCCAGCAAAGCTAGGGAGGTGGGTTCCAGGGTTAGTAATTCAAGAAGAGCTGTTTCGCCTCTAGTTAATTAAATCACTTAGTTAAATTAATCGCCTATGCTCTGGTAGCTTCTTAGTAAAGAATCTACTTAGTAAAGGCATAACATTTATGGAGCCCTTTTTATGTGTCATGCACTGTACTAAGTGATTTGTAGGCACTTAGCTCTTACAATAAACCTGAAATTACTCCCGTTTTGCAGATGATGAAACCGAGGCACAGAGAGGTCCAGAAAGTGCCCAGGTTCATGCAGCCAGCAAGCGGCACAGTGGGGTTTAGGCTCAGGCCTGGCTGACTCGGAAGCCTGCATGCCCATCACTTTGGCAGCCCCTCTGGAGCTGGTGGCTTGCACCGTGGAGGGAAAGAGCGGAGGCAGTTAGAGCATGGCTGGTTCCTCTTACTTATGGGGCATCTCCCTTTGCCTTTGGAACATTCCCTGCTCAGGCAAGAGCTAAATGCTCGGAACACATCGACGACACCCTAGGTTTACCTAATCCTCATCACATCCACAGAAGAGCTTTGAACTTCCGGCAGAGACAGCTTTACTTCCTCCCCATTGTGCATCCTGCCTCTTCCCTCCCCTGGGAGGCTGAGTGACTCTTGAGCTGCTCGTAGGTTTGGAGTGAGACCGGCGTCCCTTCCTGTCCTTGCCCTGCTCTCCCAGACAAACTGGGGGCACCTCCCACTCGTTTTCCTGCTGAGGGGGCCTCATCGAGAAGGAGCTGCCGGGCTTTGGAGCAGCAGAATTTCTGGCACCCAGGGCAAGAAAGCTTCCCGCCTGGCTGGCCCTGTGTGACTCCTCAGACAGATATTCCTCCATGCCCGGCCTGCCTGCCCACAGGAAAACTTCCCTGAAGGGAGCTGAAAGGATACAAGGATGTCACCCTCAAAAATCATGCCAGTCCAGCCCCACGTACTGCCCAACAACCTGCCCCTGAGTGCCTGAGATGGTTCATCTTGTAGGTGAAGCTGTTCAGAGAGAACAGTGTTCTTTGTAACGAACCGTAAGCTGAGAAGGTGATCGGAAACCCGAAGTGTCTGTTGTGCAGGTGGAGGATAGTAGACTGTGCACCTTCCTTCAGGGTCCATTTCTAGCTGGAAAATTTATTTTACCCCCACTCAGCAGCCTCCTCCTGGACTAGATAATGTACCAATCCCAGAACCCTGTTCGGCGCTGACTCCCACCAGCCCCGGATTCCCCTGAGCATCTCTTTGTCAGTCTATAGAGCAGGCTCCTGGGGGCAAAGTATTTACCTCTTGTGGGTGTGGTGGGGGCGGGGGAGGGACCAATGGAAGAGTTTGGGATCACAGTGGCCCAGGCAAGAATAAAATGTCGTTACTGTTGGCAAATGCAGCTTCATCTCTTTGGCCCAGACTGATGGATACTTTTGAGATGATCCCTTCCTTTAGGTTTTTATACTTAGGAGTGATGGTTAGAAGTCTGGGGTGATTGGTATATATTTGGCATCATGTGTTACTTGCCTGAAAATACTCCCCAGGAGCAAGGATGTAAGGCCAACTCTACTTTGCAAACAAAACAAAGCAAAGCAAAACCAAAAGGAGTCTGTCTCTGAACAGAACCACATTTTTTTTTAATGATTTTATTTATTTGAGAGAGAGAGAGAGAGTACAAGCAGAGGGAGTGGGAGAGGGAGAAGCAGGCTCCCCACTGAGCAGGGAACCCGATGTGGGACTCGATCCCAGGACCCTGGGATCACACCCTGAGCTGAAGGCAGACGCTTAACCGACTGAGCCACTCAGGCACCCCGAGAACCATATTTTTTTTATCATTTTTTTTTTATAGTATGACAAACAGGGCCAAACTGTTTCCTCCTATCAAAACAACCTAAAGAAGCTGAAAGAAACTTAGGTAGATATTCTAAAATGATTGAGACCCAGGATTCCAAAATAGTCTCTGAACCGGAGCTAAAGCAAATTGATATTTCATTCTGAATTGATTGATACTAAGAAGCTGGCCAGTCTATTTATAACAATAGGTTTTGTTTTGTCTTGAGGGAAAATTTCCATACTGAGAAAGGTACATATCTGGAGTGTACCATTTGGTGACTTTCAGCAAATGCATAAACCCATGTACCCTATACTCCAATCAAAACAGAGTAACTTCAGCGTAATAGATTTCCATGTACCCCTTTGGTTGGTTCTCATCCTCAGAGATAACTAGCCACTGTTCTGATTTCTAACACTATGGACTAACTTTGTCTGTCCTTGGCATTTCTTTCTTTCTTTCTTTCTTTTTTAAAGATTTTATTTGACATTGAGAGACACAGAGAGAGAGGGAACACAAGCAGGGGGAGTGGGAGAGGGAGAAGCAGGCTTCCCGCCAAGCAGAGAGCCCGATGTGCGGACCCTGGGACCATGACCTGAGCCGAAGGTAGACACTTAACGACTGAGCCACCCAGGTGCCCCTGTCCTTGGTATTTCTTTTCTTTTCTTTTCTTTTTTTTTTTTTAAGTAAGCCCCATGCTTATGGGGCTTGAACTCATGACCCTGAGATTGAGAGTCACATGCTCTACCAACTGAGCCAGCCAGGTGCCCCTGTCCTTGGCATTTCCTATGAGCAGAATCCTATAGTACATTCCCTGTTGCTCAACGTGCTTTTGAGATCCAATCATGTTGCTGATGGATCAGCAGCTTATTCTTTCTTGTGTCTGTATGGTATTCTGTGATATGGATGTACACAGTTTGTTTATCCATTCTTGAAGGCTGGTTTTTACACTTCTACAAGTCATGTATAGGTGATCATACATAAACCACTCATCTATTCATCAGGCAAATGTTTTTTTCCAGAGTTTTCTCTAAGCCAGGTGGTGTTGGAGGTGCTGGGAAACTGTGGTGAACAAGACAAAGCCCTTGTCCTCATAGGGCTTTTATTACAGCAGCGAGAGAAACAATATACAAGCAATAGAAACCATGAGAGGATGGGGGTGAGAAGTACTATGAATGGACTTGATCTCTGCAATGGCAGGAAGTGGCTTGTTCAGTTTGGGTGGCTGGGACCAGCCTCTCTGAGGAGGTGACACACAGGTGGCCAGGTGAAGGTGAAGACCCAGAAGAGGAACATTCGGGTCTAGAGAACAACTGGCTCAAAGGCCATAAGGCAGGCCTGGAAGGGCCATCTCAGTGTTGAAGGAACAGGAACAAGTCAGGGGGACTGGAATGACGTGAATATGGGCAGAAGTGGCAGGAGATGGGGCCACAGAGGAAGAGGGTGGAAGCAGGAGGTATGTGAGGAAAAGGAGCTTGGGACTAGATGAGATCACCTAGAGAGAAAATAAGGATTAAAGACTGGGTCCTAGAGAAGAACCAGCAAAGGCAACTGAGCGGACAGATACAATTAGGTCTCTTACTCTCATCTCTATAGCTCTTGAAAATTCACAAGTGACTTAGCCATGTGCCTCATTATTTGGGCTTCCTGACAGACCTGTTGAGACATTCAGTAGAACCTCTGTTGCAAATTGACCTTGGCTGATTTGGTGACGCATTGGTATTAGGTTTCTTTTGGTAAATCTGGTAGCCCCAGGGAGTTAGAAGTAAGTGAGGGTTAGCTACTCACCTACAACCTGGATAAAAGGCAAGAAACAAAATATATATCAGACCAAATGTTACTACACAGGTAGATATTAGCC
Organism: Leptonychotes weddellii; assembly: GCF_054177405.1. NCBI lineage: Eukaryota > Metazoa > Chordata > Mammalia > Carnivora > Phocidae > Leptonychotes > Leptonychotes weddellii. The sequence goes on along the minus strand of NC_138370.1, from coordinate 160,151,702 downwards.
TATGGGCTCAGAGGAGCCCTACAGAACAGTCCTACAGTGGTTCTATGTGGGACATTGGGTGTTTTAGGGGATCAAGCCTCTGGTGCCATCCCTAAAGGTTAAGGGCGAAGGATCTAGTAAGGCTAGGAAGTGTCTAAATACCTTATCTTGTATTTTACTCTGTATATCGAATGCCACTAATTCTATCAGTTGAGCCCATTTGGTGTATCCATTATGCAGATCAACAAGTCACTAATATCCCCCATAGAAACTCATTCTGACATTCATTATGTGGATTAACAGAGCCTCTAAGTGTCATGATTGGACATAAAAATAGAGGAAGTGCTTATAGTTCTGTCCTCTGGGATGGAGTCTGCGGGGTTTAGTGATCGCTCACCAGGCCTGGAGTGTGCAACCTAATCAGGGTGGCTGATTGTCCCTTGTCATGCCTGTTAACATCCCCCCACATTCGTATCACGCTGACTTTGCTGAAGTATTTTATTTTATTTTTTAAAGATTTTATTCATTTCAGAGAGACACAGAGAGAGCATGAGCAGGGCGAGGGGCAGAGGGAGAGGGAGAAGCAGGCTCTCCGCTGAGCAGGAAGCCCAACACGGGGCTTGATCCCAGGACCCTGAGATCATGACCTGAGCCAAAGGCAGACGCTTAACCAACGGAGCCACCCAGGCGCCCCTTTCTGAAGTATTTTAAAGTAAATCATTAATATCACAGTAAGATTTGTACAATTAAAGGACAACCTGAGATAATAGAAAAAGTCTTACATTTAGAATAGTAAAAATAATAATAAATAGATACTAAGGACCGAATTCTTATTCTGCACAAGGTGTCGAGCTAAGTTCTCAGCACGAGTGTTTCGTTTAATTTTTACAAGCACCCTGGAGCGAGATGGTATCATCTCTGTTTTCTGGATAAGAAAATGGAGACTCAGAGAGTGACTTGTTCAAGGACAGCCTGCTGGTGTGCACCGAGAGATGACTTTGAACTTGGCTCCGATTCGGCAGCATGTGTTGCAAGCACGGATCTCTGCTGCTTGGGTTTAAGACCCGGATTTGACACTTGCTCTTGGAAAAGTTGCTAATCTTGCTCTGCTTTAGTTTCTTCATCTATAAAATGGCGGGGGTGGGGGTGGGGGGATGGTAACGGATGAGCCAATGCACGTGAATAAGCTTCCTAAGCTGTGAAAATGCTCTAGTATCAAGTGCCACCATTGGCATGACCCCCATCCTCTTCCTGGTCCCTCGCTTAAGTGACACACGGCTTTCTTGTTGACAGGAGTGTGGCTGGGTGTGTTTTGTGCAGTGTCCAGCATAACCCCGTGGCCCTATCTTTCCTTGATTGTTCTGCAGCCTGAACAGCCCAAGGCATTTCCTGGGAAGTCACTGTGCAGGCTATAGTCCCTTCCTGTTTCTTAGAAGCAGCCCCAGGCCATCCTCCTTGGGAGGGCAAATTTGCCTCCCGGTGATGGGTGGGCCAACTCTGGTCTTTCTTCGGCAGGTGTTGGGCATCTGTGAGGGCACATGGGATGTGTTGTGAGAGGGCTGGAGGCATGGAGAAAGATGAGCTCAAATCCCACCCCTGGAGCTTTGTGCGCCTGTTCATTCATTCATTCATTCATTCAACACATGTGAATTTAGCATCTACCACTAGGTGGGGAGAACATAATGGTGAATAAGCTGACATAGCTGGAACTAATGGTCTACTGGGAGAGAAAGACAATAAAACACCTAGAATAAATAAATTCAATGGAGTGAGCCAAGAATGCACATAAAGTACCTGGAGAGCTGACTTATCATAGTCTTGGGGAAGTCAGGGAAGGCTTCCAGGAGGAAAGGATGTTTAGTATGAAAGAATTCAGCCAGTAAGGAGAATGAGGAGATGGGAGAGACTTGCTTGTCATGACTTTTGGGTGTGATTTAGGCTTCATAACTGAAATGCATTTGCATGAGAATTGGAAGGAATCCACTTGGGGCCATGCATAGAACAACGTTGCTCATTTTCTGCACTATGTTCCAGCGTCCAGACACCAGCTCCCCAGGCCATCTTTTCCACTAGATTGGATCTCTCAGGTGTGGTGTGGTTCCAAATCTAACATTTGATGCTTGAATGAACACCTGATGCTTAAAGAGGTGTGTTCATGGAGCCAGCAGCTCTGGGAGGGGCTTCTTTAGTCCTGCCTTCCTGATGGTGGCAGAAATGCAGCTCCTCTGGCAGCTACTTCTGCATTGCTGTCCCCGGCTGGGGGTCTGTCTGGCCTTGAGCTCACTGCTCTAGCCCTTCCAGAGAGTTTTGTAAATTCTTTTTTTAAAAATTGAAACATAATTGACATATAATATATAACCATGTCTTGTATTAGTCTCAGGTGTAGAGCATAAAGATTCAATATTTGTATATATGATGACATGGTCACAGCAATAAGTTAACCTCTGTTAGTACGCCTAGTTACAAATTATTTTTCTTGCGATGAGAACTTTTGAGATCTATTCTCTTAGCAATTTTCAAATGTACAATATGATATTATTTTTTAAAAGATTTATTTGTTTTAGAGAGAGAGAGAGCATGTGAGTGGGAGGAGGGCCAGAGGGAGAGAGAGAATCTTCAAGCAGACTCCTCACTGAAGGCATAGCCTGACGCAGGGCTCAATCCCAGGACCCTGAGATCATGACCTGGCTGAAACCAAGAGTAGGATGCTCAACCAGCTGAGCCACCCAGGTGTCCCATGTACAATTTGATATTATTAACCATAATAACCATGCTGAACATTACATGTCATGACTTATTTATTTTATAACTGGGAGTTTGTACCCTTTGACCCCTTTCACCCATTTTGCCTACCTCCCACCCCCTGCCTCTGGCAACCACCAATTTGTTCTCTATATCTATAAGCTCAGTTTAATTTTTTAAAATTTTAAATTTTTTCATATTCCACATATAAGTGAAAGTACACAGTGTTTGTCTTTCTCTGACTTATTTCATCTAGTATAATGCCCTCAAGGTGCATCCATGTTATAAATGGCAAGACTTCCTTCTTTTTTATGGATGAATAATATTCTGAGATATATAGAGATAGATATATATACACACCAGATATTCTTTGTCTATTCATCCATCAATAGACATTTAGATTGCTCCCATGTCTTGGCTACCGTAAATAATGCTGCAGTGAACATGGGAGATGCATGTATCTTTTTTTTTTTTTTTGAGTTAGTGTTTTCATTTTCTCTGGATAAATATCCAGAAGAGGAATTGCTGGATTATATGGTAGTCTTATTTTTAATTTTTTTTTCAGGAATCTCCATACTGTTTTTTTATAGTGGTTGTACCAGTCTACATTCCCACAAACAGTGACAAGCATTCCTTTTTCTCCACATCCTTGCCAACACTTGTTATTTCTTGTGTTCTTTTTTTTTTAAACTTAAAGATCTTGATGTGATTTTTTTTTTAAAGATTTTATTTATTTATTTGACAGAGAGAGACACAGCGAGAGAGGGAACACAAGCAGGGGGAGTGGGAGAGGGAGAAGCAGGCCTCCCGCTGAGCAGGGAGCCCAATGTGGGGCTCAATCCCAGGACCCTGGGATCATGACCTGAGTCGAAGGTAGACGCTTAATGACTGAGCCACCCAGGCACCCTATTTCTTGTGTTCTTGATAACATCCAGTCTAACAGGTGTGAGATAATAGTTCACGGTGGTTTTGATTTGCATTTTCCCTGATGGTTAGTGATGTTGAACACCTTTTCATGTACCTATTGGCCATCTGTGCATCTTTCCTGGGGGAAATGTCTGTAAATTCTTTTTTTTTTCTATTCTTTTTTAAAATTTAGAGTCAATTTTTTAACATATAGTGCATTATTGTTTCAGAGGTAGAGTTCAGTGACTCATCAGTCTTATATAATAACCCAGTGCTCATTACACCATGTGCCCTCCTTAATGCCCATCATTCAATTACCCCATCCCCCCACCCCCCTCCCCTCCAGCAACCCTTGGTTTGTTTCCTATGAGAGTCTCTTTCTCTGATTTCATCTTGTTTTATTTTTCCCTCCCTTCCCCTATGATCGTCTGTTTTGTTTCTTAAATTCCATATATGAGTGAAATCAGATGATAATTGTCTTTCGCTGATTGACATTTCTTTTTTTAAAAAAAATTTTTAAAGGTTTTATTTATTTATTTGTGAGAGAGAGAGCACAAGCAGGGGGAAATGGCAGGCAGAGGGAGATCATGGGATCATGACCTGAGCTGAAGACAGACGCTTAACCAACTGAGCCACCCAGGCACCCCAATAAAAAGAATTCTTAATGATATATTTCATGTTTTTTCATACTAAGTCTTGGAAATTCAGTGTTTAGTTTTTCCTTACAACACATTTTGACTCAAACACAAAATTTTCATTGGATATATTTGATCTCTGCTGCATTTTATAAAATTTACAGTTGAAAAAGTAGTTTACATACCTAATATATTCCAAACAAAAATTTTCACTAACCAAAAACAGGACCAAAAAACAATTTTTCTTTAATATTTACATCCATATTGACAAAACCTATTCATCTTCTCTGAGAGAATTAATTTGACTTTGAAACAAAAGAATATCAGTTTCTTTCTTTTTAAAGGTTTTGTTTATTTATTTGAGAGTGAGAGAGAGAGCATGAGCAGCGAGGAGGAGCAGAGGGAGAAGCAGGCTCCCAGCTGAGCAGGGAGCCTGACACGGGGCTCCATCCCTGGGATCATGACCTGAGCCAAAGGCAGACACCTAACCGATTGAGCCACCCAGGGGCCCCAGCATATCAGTTTCAAAACGAAATCTATCCAAGTTAAGTAAATTCACCAACTCTTGGGCCAATTCAGAAGCCTACTGTGTAAGTTGAAAAGCACTTAAAACTTATCCATGACAATGAAATGTTCCTTATATTTTTTTGTCTTTATATCTAATTTGCATAACACCTGTCAATCACAATGAAAATAATTTGCATACTAATCATGTTAGAAAAAAGTGTAAAATCTTTATTGTTGATTTGTACTATAAAAGTTTCAGTTTCAATGTAAATTCTCATCTCTGTCTATGTCACAAAAAATTTTTCTTACTTTGGAATTTCAAATTTAGCTCATTCATATGCAGTATGATTTTGATGAGAAAACATAAATCATATAGCTATTTTCTGTCTTTGATTATTGAATATTTGACAAGTATTCCTTTGTTTCAAAAATCTCAGATTGGAGTTAAAAATTCCATAAGTCTTTGTAAAACTCTTCCATGACTCAAACACAGAACATTGGCAAGGAACAGAAGTTCATTAAAGTCATCTTCTATTTCTTTCATGGGGTTCATAAATGAGATAATTTATGGTATTTAAATGTATATAATAAACAATTTGAACAACTATATCCATAATGCCTTTCATAAAGTCTGCTGCAGGAAACTAAGAACAAATATTTTCAATATGTATTATATTGTGGAATAAGCAATAAGGAAAATATTGGTTTCTTATTTGAAAATTCCCACAAATCCAGGGGCGCCTGGGTTGCTCAGTCGGTTAAGCGTCAGACTCTTGTTTTGGGCTCAGGTCATGATCTCAGGGTCTTGAGATTGAGCCCTGCGTTGGGCTCTGCCCCAGGTGTGAAGCCTGCTTGAGGCTCTCTCCCTCTCCCTCTGCTTCCAACCCCTCTCTCTCTCTCCCAAAAAAAAAAAAAAAAGAGGGCGCCTGGGTGGCTCAGTTGGTTAAGCGACTGCCTTCGGCTCAGGTCATGATCCTGGAGTCCCTGGATCGAGTCCCGCATTGGGCTCCCTGCTCGGCAGGGAGTCTGCTTCTCCCTCTGACCCTCCCCCCTCTCATGTGCTCTCTCTCATTCTCTCTCTCTCAAATAAATAAATAAAATCTTTAAAAAAAAAAAATAAAAAAAAAAAGGGACAATTCCCATAAATCCAGATTTTTGACCTAGCATAATGGAACTACCATTTGTGGTGATAGAAACTAATTTTTTTCTTATCCAGCTGGAATACTTCTTTTATAGCATGTAAAAAATTAAAAATATCTATGCTGTGTGTTAAATCTTTTAGGCTGTGAATTGACAACATGTCTTCATAAATTGGAAGTCCTTTGAGACAAAATGTACCCAAAGTATTAATTGGGTGGTGTCTATTATATGACATGACTCATCTCAACCTAAGGAAAGTAATTGTGATTTTTCAAGTTTATTGATTGGTCTTTGCTATTGTTAGAAAAGCCTCATATTTTATGGGCAATTATTTGGTGACTTAGTGGAAGGCCTTTCATTTTTTATAAAATACTTTTAGTCTTTTCTCAGGATCTTTTAATAATATTTTCATTACTGAAAAATAATTTCTTTTACCAGTTCTTCATCTAAAAGCATTTTTCTTTTGTGCAAGAATCCAAGCTCTTAAAGCTGGCTAAATTTATAAGCACAGATTCTGTTTAAATTTCTTTTCAAAAGTTTAAAAAGTTCAAAAAAATGTTTTAAATAAAAGAAATTAGTTTTTTGTTGAAATTTAATTCTGTTTTTTTTTTTAAAGATTTTATTTATTTATTTGAGACAGAGAGAATGAGAGGGAGGAGGGTCAGAGGGAGAAGCAGACTCCCCACCGAGCAGGGAGCCCGATGTGGGACTCGATCCCATGACTCCAGGATCATGACCTGAGCGGAAGGCAGTCGCTTAACCAACTGAGCCACCCAGGCGCCCGAAATTTAATTCTGTTTTTAAGCAGCTAATTTCATTGATTTTTTTGGACCCATTGAAAAGAAACTTGTTATCAAATTCACTGTGCATTTGCTGAAAATGTCTCTTAATATTGTCAACTTTATCATCTTAAAAATTTTGTTTTATACCACGATCTGCTGCAGCAAATTGCAATTTCTTTTCATTATCTTTGTTTCCTGCTTTACTCTTTCATGTAGTACCAGCTTGTGCATCTCCACTCGATTCTGAATCATTAGTATATCTTCGTTTAAAATGCTTAAATTTGGTGGGGGCACCTGGGTGGCCCAGTGGTTAAGCGTCCAACTCTTGGTTTTGGCTCAGGTCAGGATCTCAGGGTCGTGAGATCGGGCCCGGGGCTGTGCTCCGCCCTCCACGCGGAGCCTGCTTACGTTTCTCTCTCCCTCCCCCAGCCCTCAAATAAATAAATAAATCTGAAATTTTTTTTTTAATTTGGCTAAAGCTTTTTTAACTAGAAAAATTTAATTACATTATGATTAAAATAATATTTTACAATTTAATTAACAATTATGATTTACATAGGTATCTCTGTACCCTTACTGTCTACAGAAAATATTCGGAGAAACACATTATAATGTTATGTCGGTGCATTGGAGAAAAGCCATTTGAACTGGAACAATTCATTGACAAGTTGACATGTAAACATGACATCTGTGCTCTACATATGTGCTATGATAATAATATATTGTGTAATGCAGTGGTTAAAATGAAATGTAGTTTTAGCACAACAATAACGTCGTATCAATGGCAAAACGAGAGTGTTTCTCACTCCAGTAAGACTGTCCCGAGTCTCACCAGCCTCATTTCAAATGCTCAGTGGTTCCCACCCTGGTAGATGGTGAATCTTGATTATGTAGTGCTCTGAATATCAGGCTAAGGAATTTGACCTGTATCCTGGGCAATGGGGTCATGAGTATGACCTTCAGCAGAGGGTGCTGGGAGGAAGGCGGTTCAGGAAAGTTAAGTGGTGGATGGGGAGCTGGAGAGCCCAAAGGCCAGGCAAGGGCAGAAGTCTGGGCTTGGGTTCCTAAAGGTGTACAAAGGTGATGGGAACATGGGAGAAGGTGAGTCAGATGCTTTGGGGTTGGGAGAATCACCAGGCCTTGAGAGACAGGAAGGTAATGAAAAAAAGGATGCGTCACAGTTTTCTGGTCCGAGTAGCTGGAGAAGAAAGGGATAGAATACCGTCAGCTCGAAGCTGAGTTTAACTGGCTCCTATTCAACTTGTTACTTATTTTTATGTCTGCTTGGTGCCAGCCCTGTGTCAGCCTGTGGGGATCACAGCACCCGCTCCCCTGAGCTGGAATGAGAATGACTGTTACCCTGACTCTGTGAACTCAGTTCTTGGGGTAAATACTGAGGAAGTAAACACTGAAGAGTAAAATCCTACATAAATTTGACTTTGTCTCCCTCTCTGTGCACCTGTCTTGAGAAAGTACTCGTTCTTGAAGTGTCCCTGAAACATTTTCACACACACATAATTTTCCACCTAGATGGAGTTTTTAATGATTGTGAATCAAAGATCTGGCTGGACTATGTATTTGCTATGCACACTTCTACCCTCAAATCAAATACCTATTATGTATACATGTCGGGGGGGGGAAAGGCAGTTTACAAAACAAATGTTCAGTAATCTGGCTTTCTTTCTTTCTCTCTCTTTCTTTCTTCTTTCTTTCTCTCTCTCTCTCTTTCTTTCTTTCTCTCTCTCTCTCTCTCTCTTTCTTTCTTTCTTTCCTTTCCGTCTTTCTTGATAATCTAAAATATGCATGTGTATTTTGAGAAAAATCAGGGGAAAAACAATAGAAGTTAATGAAACAAACTCAGAGGAGCTTCTCCTGGTTTTCAGCCTTGCTCCAATGATCCCAGCCCTCAAACCATAGGCTCCTTGGTCAGAGAGGCATCATGCAAGGTGTTTTGGAGGCTGAAGAGAGGCCAAAGGCCCAGGTGGACAAGAGGGTGGTGTGGGGGGCTGAGTGTCAGGAGAGGCTAAGAACAGTGGGTGGAGAAGGGTGGGGACAAGAGTAAGAGGGACTGCTCGGGGCTGGGAGGTGAGTGGTGGCAGATAGCTAGGACACAGCCTGTGGTGTTCTGAGCAGCTCCAACTTGGAGAGAGGAGCCAAAGGGCAGTTGAAGCAGTGGGGCCATAGGGTCAGAAATTAGTTTTCAGTAAGTCAATTGGTGGCAATACAGAGACTGTGGGGTGTGTGCATGTGTGTGTGTGTTGGGGCGAGGGGAGGTAGGAGAGCCCAAAGACAGGGAGAGCAGGTAGGGGGCTGCTGAACAAGTCCGGGGGGAATGACAGTGAGGATCAGACACAGAGGACTGTTGGGTTTCTAAGGACCTCTTTAAGGTAGAAGCAACCAGAATTGATCACCATGATCTCCTTCGGGGAGAGAAATAAGACTTATTAATCTTTGTACTCCTGGTTTTCTAGTACGGTATCAGACATGCATTCTTCATTCATGTATGCATCCATCTAACAAACACCAGTTAGGGCTCATTGTGAGCCAGGCCCGTGCTGGGTTTGGGTGACTAAGACAGATGCCACCACCTCACGGGGTTGGGGACAGACATTAAACCAGTAAATGCACAAAAGGAAATGTGATCATTTCCAATTCTGTTAGTAAGTGTTATAAAGAAAATTAAAACAAGAGAATGTGACGATGGGTTAGGGGAGGAGATGGGAGGGTGGCCTCAGATCCCATGGGGCTGAGTCTTGAAGGAACCAGCCACACAGCAGTCAAGACCCCTCCTGCCATTACTGAGGTATATGTTGGCCATTGTCAATACTCTGAGCAGGGCCAGTTACTCTTTTTCCTAAGGACTTATTTTTAAGTTGCAGTATGGCTTGATGTAAAATGTACAAATCTAAAGGGCATAGCTTGGTTAATTTTTATACTTTACTTTTTTAAATATATTTTACATATTATTTTCATATATATAGGTCACCACCACCCAGATCATATATAGAACATTTTCAGCTCTCCAAAAGATTCCCTTATGCCCTTCCCAGTTAATACCCCAAAAATAACATCTTCAGACGCCCATCATCATCAGATTTGCATATTATTTATTTTGTATAAATGGAATCATTTAGCGTGTAGTTCTTTTGTTTTCATCTGGATTCTTCCACTCAACATTATACCTATGAGGTTCACCCATAGTGCTGTGTGTATCGGTAGTTTGTTTTCATTGCTATATTGCATGCCGTAGTACAAATAAATAGATCATTTAAAAAATCTATTTTACTGCTGGTGGACATTTGAATTATTTCCGGTTTGGGGCTATTATGATTACAATTGCTATGAACATTATGCATATCTTCTGGTGAACATAAGCACTCGTTGCTGTTGGTTATATATTGAAGGGTGGAAATGCTAGTTCAGACAGTAGGTTTAGATTTAACTTTAGGGGACACTTGCAAATAGTTTTCCAAAGAGCTCGAATCAACTTGCACCCAGCCCACAATGAATGGGAGTTCCCATTGCCCCACATCCTCAAGGATGGATGCTTCAAATCTCCTCATTTCACCCAGTTTACAAATCAGGAAACTGAGGCTCAGGGATGCTAAAAAAAAACAAAAAAACCCAAAAAACCACCCAGGACAACATAGCTAGTGAGAGGTGGATCTCTACTAAACTTGTATTACTGCAAATTCAGTGTTGCCCATCACACCACATTGCTTACGAGGATACTAAGTAAATGGTAGAGGTCATGAGTATCCATGGAATTCTAAGAAAGGTGTGAAGATCTGCTTTCAGCAGAGATGGAACTTGAACTTGGTCCTTAAGGACAGAAGAAAGCTGAAGGCCCCTGGGCAGAAGGGCAGACCTGGCTAAAGGCAGAGAGAGAATACACACTATGTTATTATATGTTTGGGGATGCATGAGGTGAGGTTGCCTCTCACTCATTTGAGAACCACTGGTTTGGTAAGCATCCTTGTCTCAGTGGTCTGGCCGGGTTTCTTGATTGCTGCCATAATCTTAACACCCAAAAAGTCTCCATTCCTGGCTCAATATACAAATCTCCTCTTACTGAAGAGAAGGCTAGGGCCTAGCTGAGCTCACGCAACCTGACTCCCTTCTTCCTCACTGTTTAAGTCCGTTTGGGCTGCTGTAACAAAAACACCGTAGCCTGGGTAGGTGGCTTAAACAACAGACATTTGTTCCTTACCATTCTGAAGACTAGATATCCAAAATCAAGCTGCCAGCCGGTGTGGTAAGACCCCTTTTCCTGGTTTGTGAACAGTGACCTTCTTGCTGGGTTTTTAGAAGTTCTAGTTTTGTTTTGTTTTTTTTTTTTTAGATTTTATTTATTTATTTGACAGAGAGAAAGAAAGCACAAGCACGAGGGAGCAGCAAGCAGAGGGAGAGGGAGAGGGAGAAGCAGGCTCCCAGCTGAGCAAGGAGAAGCAGGCTCCCAGCTGAGCAAGGAGCCTGAGGTGGGACTCGATCCCAGGACCCTGGGATCATGACCTGACACCTAATCGACTGAGCCACCCAGGTGCCCCAGAAGCTCTAGTCTTTTCCTTTCTTATAGGGACATTAATCCCATCATGGGGCTCCACCTTCCTGACCTCATCTAAACTTAATTACCTCTCAATGGCACCACCTCTAAACTCTATCACACTGGGGATGAGGGCTCCAATATGTGAATTTGGGAAATACAAACATCCAGTCCATAGCACTCCTTCTTTATTCTGTTCAACGAACACTATTTGATTCACCTTTATTCCCTTTGTATTTCGAGTGAGCAAATCTAGCCTTTCCAATAAGACCTTAGTCCCCCTAAGGGTAGGGGAAGGAAGTGTGCACCTCTTTTGCGTATCTGAGAATCCCTAATGCTTTCTCAGCAAATAGGTGATAGGGAGATTGAGTGTCCCCTGTGTGGCTCATGGGCTGATGAAGTCACTCTTACTGTCAGCTTACCCATGAGGTCTGATTCCTTTCCTTACGAATCTATGTTTTGCCCACTTGCGGCTTTTCAAGTCCCCACACCAGCAACTTATCAGCTGTTTGGACTCCTGTGATGAATTAATTTAGGTATAATAAACTGCGCCTTTCCTTCCTTATTATTTCTCATAGTTCAGTGTAGTTGGGAAAACTCATAAAACCAATTGTAATTCATTGTAAGCTGGAAACTGTGTCTGGGAGAAAGATATTAAAAATTGCACACAATTTCCTCCCAGGTCCTAGTTCCTAAATTCTGCTCTGTGCATTGATTCTCATCTCCCTTGTTTCTGGCCTTGAACCTCCCTTGAAGCTTGATCACAACTCAGCTCCCTCTCCTTCTCCTCCTTGAATAGGTGTAGCTTCTCTATTTTATGATGAAAGCTCTTTTCAAAACTGCTGTGAGTGGCCTCCTTGAGCTTCTCTGCTCTCATGGTTGCACCTCATCTCTTGGAATCCATTCCACTCCTGGCTTCCTGGTCCTATTATTTAACCTGTTTCCTATCGGCACATGGACTCATCTCACCTGACCAAAGTCAGCCTTACTCTCATTCACATTCCCTTCCATGCTCTCTTCTCGCCAAACCTTCCCACTCCAAGCATACTGGAGGTGGCCACTCCCTTTTTCTGTATTTTTGCATGAGTTCAGACCACAGCTTAGGAAAAAAAAAAGACTTTATTTACTTAGTCCAGTGTTAAATTTACAGAATAACTGAGCAGATAGTACATAGAGTTCAATATTCCCTCCCCACCTCCACCCCACACTCTCTCCTATTATCAACACCTTGCATTCGTGCGGCACATTTGTTACAACTGCTGAAGCAGTACCAATACGTTATCATTAACTATAGTCCCCAGTTTATGTTAAAGTTCACTCTTGATGTTAGGCACTTCTGTGGGTTTTGAGAAATGCTGGTATGACATGTATCCATCATTACAATTTCTTATAGAATAGTTACACCAAAATAACAATCCCCTCAGACCATCCCTTTCAGGAGGCATTTTTTTCTCCATGGAACTTCATCTCCACCTAACAATACTCTGGAGTTGAATAATGATAATAATAATAATAATAATATAAATAAATAAATATAAATATAAAAATATATAAAAAATATATAAATATATATTTATATATAATATATAAATATAAAAAAAATAATAATAATTATTATTATTTGTATGTTGGCTGTCTTTCCCTCACCCCAACACTTTCTAGAGTGCAAGCTCCACGAAGGTGCAGATTTTTATCTATTTTGTTTGTTGTTGCATTTCCTGGCTCCTACACCATTGTCTGCCACATTGTAGGCACTCAATAGATATTTGTTGAATGATGAATAAATGAATGAATGGATGAGTGACTTAATGACCATTTGGAGCTGAGTGACACGTTAATCTATGTGTCCTCTTTGTTAGTTGTTGAGAGTTTTGTAGTACAATGTGTTAGAATATATTAAAACATTTATGGATTCCTGCCTATCTGAGAATGGCCAGCCAGCTCTGATCAAAGTGGAGGGACCCTGCTGCAATTGATCGTACTGATGGGTGTTGGCAGCTCTGGGGAGATCCGCCATGTTTTCTCTGAGTCTTATCCTCTAGACTAGTGTTTCTCATGATGTTGGCTCTGAGTCTTATCATCTAGAGTAGTGTTTCTCAACCATTTTTTTCATTATTGTCCCCTTAAGGAACTTTATTAAACACTTTTCCCCAAATACCCATCCCTCTTAGGAAATTTTAACACCACAGATGATACACTCTATACTCATTTGTGTGCTATATGGATATCTATGCTTTATACATAAAAAGAACAAGATTTTTTTGTCCCTTTGGAGTGATGTCACCCTTTTTGTGAATGCATGCTGTCAATAGTCTTACTGATGACCTGGAGAGAAGGACAGGAAGGGCATGCTGCCAAGACTCAGGGGGAACAACACTGAGACGGATGGGGAATATAACAGACAGCAGAATCCAGATTCAAAAGTATTTAGAATCATTAGATTCTCACCAACAAGCTTTCAATATAAACTCCTGTACCCAAGTTAAAAAATTCAATTGCATGGAGAGCCCAGGGGAAACCACCTTGATGGGTTGCATTCACTGAATGAGAATTTCTTTTTCTTGGCAAGTGCTGGATTCACTGTGTTCTCTACAGTCATGTTAAATATAAAGAAACCTGTTCTGTTCTGGGAATGGAACTAAAAAAGGATCCTACCAAAGTTGAGGGTGTCCAGAGGAGAGGTAGTGAGGCTCTGAGACATTTGGAAATTGTGGCCAATAAGACTAATCCCCCCAGACAGGGAAAAGGGAGGCAAAGTTGAGACAAGATGGCTATGTTTAAGTGTTCTAAGTATTGATGTTTGGAACAGGAAGTGGCTTCTTTGGCCTAATTCCATAGTGCATGGCATGGGCTGAACATGATGGATACATGTCATACCTCCCCTCCCGCACCTCCCCACAAAGGTATTAAAGTCCTAACCCCCACTACCTATAAATGTGCCTTTTGGAAATAGGGTCTTTGCAGATGATCAAGTTCAGATGAGGTCATTAGGGCAGACCCTAATCCAATATGACTGGTGTCCTTATAAAAAGGGAAATTTGGACACCAAGACAAACAAGCATAGAGGGGAGTTGTTGCGATGACACAGCAGAGAGGACAGCCATCTACAAGGGATGCCCGAGGCCACCAGAAGCTAGGAGGAAGGAACGGGACAAATTCTCCTTCACAGCCCTTGCAAGGAACCAGCCCTATCAACACCCTGATCTTGGACTTCCAGCCTCCAGAGTTGTGAGACAGGACATTTTTAATGTTTAAGCCCCCCCGTCTGTGGTACTTTGTTACAGCAACCCTAAGTAGGGTCAAAGGGTAGGAACTTCAGGGAAACAGCTTTTAGTTTAATGAAGGCTGGAAGTAAGAGGCAAATTCATGTAGCTAACTGCACAGTTAGCTCATGCATGCTCACTAAGGGCCCCAGAAATAGGTGTTATTGGCATCTCCATTTCACTTATTGGGAGAGGGAGGCTCAAAGATAGAAAGCCACTCGCTCAGACTCGTGAATGTCAGAGCCAGGCTTCAGATTAATATATTGATTCTATTTCGAAGTCCACATCCTTTCTATGAAGCCTGGCTGAGTCTGGAAGACAGGGGAACAAAGTGCACCATGGCAATGAGCTGGGGCTGATCGGGCCATGGGTGTGACCTCCGCTCAAGGTGGTGTGAGGAGGATAGCAGGTGCATCCTGGGTCGGAAGGGAAAGATGATCATGCATCCGGAGTGCCTGGCCACTGCTGTATCTTCTCCTTGAGTTCTCCTAGCGGCACTGGGAGATGGATAGCAGTTTCCCCATTTCACAAATGAGAAAACTGAGATGCAGAGAATTTACAGAATTTACCAAAAGTTACCACCTAGTGAGTGAGTGGAGAAACGGGGCTGTGGTCCGTCCGAGTGCAAAGTCCTGCCCTCTCTCTGCCTCCTGCTGTCCTCCCCACTCTGTCTGACTCGCCCCAGGTGCTCTGTCCTATGACTGAGAATAAGTAAGTCCCTGCCCAGAAGAATGTTTGCCTTCGATCAAGCCAGCCAAGTTCCTGATGCCCAAATGTTTTGCTACTTTGTGTGTTCTGCTTAGTTCCAGCAAAGCGACCGTGATCGGTAACTTTGCTAAATGCCTGGGCTGTGTAGCACAGTATTTAAGGCTGTGGCTTTAGACCCAGGTTGCCTGGGCTTGAAGCCTAGTTCTGCCTTTCACAAGCTCTGAGTACTCTTGGGCAAGTTGTTTAATCTCTCTGTGCTTGGTTTTCTCCCTTGCAAAACACGTCCTACGCTGAAGGTACCCACCCCATAGAGTTCTTGTGTGGCTGAGGACATTCTCACACATAAAGCACTTGGAGTAGCATCTAGCACGCACCAAGCTCTCAGTGCTACCTGTTACTATTACTTTTCGTTGTGAATGCCTCACATGACTCTGTTGGCTCCTGATTTGAGCTTGTCCACGGGACTGCATTTCCCATAGTAACAATAAAGCAGACAAATTGGAGGCAGGAAAAAAAATGCAAAAAAATCTTATTAGAAGGGAAGGACACTTTAAAAGTCAGAATCCACATAAAATGAAATAGCTCTTGTTTGTTTTCTCCCCATGGAGTGTTTTGCCTTGGACCTTCAAGAGGCACCTATAGTAATTTGCAGTTCCAGTTGGCGGTAAATCCTTAAAGGGATATTGTCTTCTGTCAGCTCGTTTCCATAAGACACAAAAGAGAAACATTCCCCAGGCTGACAGGATCCTTTGTGCCTTTTATTTGTGTTGCCTCTTTGGCTCAGTCATGGGTGAGTCTGAGCAAGTAGGCAGTATTTAGTTTGATATAAGGACCTGGAAGGGACTTACCACTTTGCGGGGGGCGGGAGGGCATTACTCCAAATGGTCTCAGCAGAAGGAACGAGTGATCACAGAATGTTTTCTTCGGAGTCTTGGGAAAGAGCTCTTGTAATTCGGAAGCTCACTCTGGCTGTCAGGTTCTTGCTCACTTTGGATTAGCCTGGGGTCACCAAGGAGGAGCTACGGACTCTGAGTCCTGGTTCTATCATCTAAAAAAGGGAATCACAAGACCCGGTGATTTCACCAATTCAGATTTCCCCTTTTCTTTAAGGGAGGGTGATTTGGGCAGTGGTGGGCGTGGTGAGGAGTTTGCAGGGAGCGAAGTTACCTGGGAGAGGCGACTTTAAGTCACTAACACTTTAGTGTGAATCAGTGATTTTATTGTCCTGCTACTATTGACTGATGGTATTCTCTCACAGGTATCTATCAGCTCTGTGCCAGGTGTCCTGCTAGACCTTCAGATACCGTGATTCATGTGGTCCAGAAAGGGTTGACAAAGCAGAAACTCCCAATGATGAGGCTGTGTCCGAGGGGTTAAGGGCAAGACTGGAAAGAGGCTAAGGGACCCTGGGAGCAGGTGGGTATCTCTGGCTTCCGAGAAGAAGGGACTCATGGTCTGAGTTTTAATCTATTCATAGGAAATAGCCAGATAAAGAAGGAGAAAGAGAAAGTAGAACCAGGTTGAAAGCCCATCTTATGTAAAGGCTGGGAGATCAAGGACCCTAAGAGGTCAAAATGCCCTTCAATTGGGTCTGGGGGCAAATTTCCAGAATTGAAAGCCTGATCTCTCTTTCTGGGGCTGGGGGAGGTTGAGGGTGAGATAATGAAGGGGAAAGTTAAATTTTGTTTTTTTCCTGGTGAGCCTATCACACCAAAACAAATAGTGTATGTGTGTGTATATACAATTACATGTATGTAACTAACCTTTCCCAAATGCTTTAAGAGCCTTATGAAACTCCCCAACTTTCTAGATCAGGATCCCTTAGAGACCAATAGATAAGCTGGTACGGGTCTCAGGTATATGTCTGAAGGTATGTGGAGCACCAGAGCTCCCCTTCATGCCATGTCACTGATTTATTTCAGTTCTCTCAGGAGGAGAGAGATGGAGATGGAGAAGAGGAGAAGTAGGATCCGAGAAAAGGGAGGGTTGTGTGAGGGTTTGGAGAAAAGCTAAGGAGAGGGGCATTTCCCCCTGCCAAAAATCCTCCCCTGTGCTCAGCTCCAGGAGCTGGATCCATGCAATCCTCCTTGTAGCCACCCAGCAGAGCCCCGCTACCACAGCAGCCTGAGACAGGCTCTGGTTGGCTTCCTAGATTTTTCTGGACCCATTTACATTCCCCACAGCCCCCTTTGCATCTGGCGCTAGATAGGACTCTTCCATAGGCAAGATCCAGAAACTGAAAAGCCAACCAGGCACAGTGCATTCAGTAAATATCATCACCAAGAAAGCAAGGACTCGATAATTCATAGTGCACCTCCCACTTCTGTCTACCCATGACTCCTAAGTCACCCCAGGTCATTCAGAGATGAGTGGCTTTCATTGTGCACAGGTCATATTGCAGATTTATTTGTGGATGAGGAGAGTCACATGCCCAGACAGGGAGGGATCATGATAATTAATTTCCAGAGACAACAGCTACACCTTATGATCTCGATAGTTCTCTTGCCAGGGAGGCTGGACTCAACCTGGCAAGTTCAATGATAATGTGTTATCTTCAAGTTTCCATTTCTCGGATGGAACAGGTGGCCTCTCTGGGCACAGCTAACCAAACTGAACCCCCGACATTGCCAGTCAAGTTTCTCCATGTGGATCATTTACAGCTGACCAGGTTTATTGCTGCTAGATTTAACTTCACATCAGACAAGTTCCAGAATGCGCCCGCCGTATTGGAAAGGGCAGGAAAGCAGGCCACTGAGGCCAAGTGTTTGGACCTTCTCTTCACAGGTACAAGCAATGGAGGCATAGAAGAACACACCATGCCATGTTACCTGAGTGATAACTGCTTAACAACTTAAGAGCTGATTTTGATTATTTATTGTCAGAAGGGTGGAGTGATTAACGCAGGCCCCGGAGGCAGCTTGTTTGGGCTGAGATCTTGACTCTGCCATCTCCCAGCTGCATGACCTGGATGCAGGCCCTTAACCTCCTTGTCTTATCTGAAAAATGAGACGAAAGTCCCCTCGGTTTTGAGGGGGTTAAATGAGTTAACCCAGGTGAGCCACTTAGAACAGTACTCAAGAAATATTAGTCATTGTTCATTATCTGTACTGTGTGAGGACTTGTGGCCAATTGTAAAGGTTGACCCAGTGCGGGGCCGGTTCTCCGGAAATCACAGGAAAGAGTTACTGGAGACTTTTTCTCCTTCTCAGGTGGTCCTACAGAGACAGAGCAGGAGATATTGTGGGGACGGCCAAACCTCCCACCTTCCTAAAGAGGGGGCTCCCTGAAGGGGAGCAGTTTTGGAAAAAAAATTTTAATTTATTTTTTAAACTGAGGTATCACTGACCACATATAGTAAAGTGCATACATATGTTTACACCCATGGAACCGTCACCGTGATCAAGATGTAGAAGGTTCCCATCCTCTGTTAAGATTCCTGCGGGCCTCATCCTGGGCAGGAGGCCGCCCCTCCAGGGACTCTCCTCGCTGACTTCTAATAACATACATTAGTTTTTCCTATGCATGAACTTCATAAAAATGAAATCGTGCCTCTGGTTTGCTGGCAGGTGCTTGACAACAGGCTCTCCAACACTGGTAACAATAGTAAAATAATAATTATGAAGCCTGGTTTTGTGGCTTTTGTCAATCTCCCTGGCAGTCGCCACCACTGATTTGAAGCTATCAAGGTGAGGTCATTGAACACTGAGCTGAGAATGGATGTGCAGCGAAACACAGTTATAAAGTACTTCCATCACGCAGATGCAAGCTGCAAGCGATGTAAATGGTCTCAAACGCATAGATAATAATAAAAATGTACTAAAAGAATTAGGCAGTGAAGAGGTTTGAAAATCTACTACTTTTGTTTTAAATTTAATTTACTGAGTTGTAAGTTTATATCATTTGATTTTTTAACACGGCTGCATTTAACAATTGGCTTGCAAAATTCCTGAAAACATAACAGTGAATTCTCATGACTCATATACCATGACGTCATCTTTTGTGTCTGACTCCTTCACTCAACGTAATGTGTGAGTTTCATCCTTGTCCATCTGGGTATCAGTCATTTTGTGTGTGTGTGTTGCATGGATACACCACAATTTATCTATTCATTTCCTGTGGGTGGCCACTGGGTTATTTCCCGGGTTTTTTGCTACTAATTAGTAAACTGCTATGATCATTCATGTACATATATTTTAGCGGACATATGCTCTCATTTCCCTTGGATATGTACCTAGGACTGGATTTGGTTTGTCTTTAGTAGATGATGCCAAAGTTTTACCAGTGGTTGAACCAGTTTACCCCTCCATCTGCAATCTTTGAGAGTTTCCCTGCTCTACTTTCTCGCCAATGCTTGGTACTGTCAGGCTTTAAAACTTTAGCCACTCTAGGGGCGCCTGGGTGGCTCAGTCGGTAAGCTCCGGTCATGATCCCGGGGTCCTGGGATCGAGCCCCACATCAGGCTCCTGGCTCAGCGAGGAGTCTGCTTCTCCCTCTGCCCCCCTCCCCCCCGCTCATGCGCGCTCTCTCTCTCTCTCAAATAAATAAATAGATCTCTAAAAAAAAACAAACTTTAGCCACTCTGGTAGATGTGTAAGGGTTATCTCATAATGATTTTAATTTGTGTTCCTGATAAGTAATAACATTGAGTTGTTACTGGGTTTTGCCTTTTGTTTTCCCCTCCATTTCAGAGGCAGAAATTCAGTTTTAGAAACGGTTCCCGAGATTACCAGTGATCTTATTCAGCTTTGCCAGAGGCACTGACTGCTATTCTGGAATTTTCGAGTGAGCACTGGGTACTTGTTAACACCTTGGCTGTCACCAAAGGGGCTATTTGTGACCAGAGTGACAGATCCTTCAGGCCAAACTAGGTGGCTCTTGACGGTGCATGACGTCCCCCCGGGGGGGCCTTTCCGATGCTGCACTGGAAGGCATATGGGGTTCAGACCCGGAAACCCTGAGGTTCAGGTTCCAGTCTGCCCTCTTTCAGCCACAGGACCTTGGGAAGTCATATAACCTCCGAATCCTCAATTTGCTCATGAGTTAAATTGAATAAGTGCTACTGAGGAGCTCCAAAGAGACATAGAGAAAAACACTGTAAGACAATAAATGGATGTCAATTCCAATGTCATCTCTGTGGGGGTCAACAGGAGAGAGGCAGTGGTCTCCTCGGGAATGCTGGAGCTGGCTCTCAAGGCCTCCTCAGGGAACCAGCATGCACTGGGAGATGCTTAGCTGGCTGTATAATGAGCCCTCAGCCCCTAGTTCTAAACCCTAACTGTGGAAAATACCAAGGCAGGAAGAAAACTGACTTTTGTGGTAGTGCCTGGAGGCCTCAGCCTCTAGCCAAGGCCATTCAAGGGACGGGCAAAACAGCGTGATGTCCTACAATGGGGAAGCAGGGCCCAAGGAGCCAGGTGTCCCCCGAGAATGGGAGCAGAGGGTGGTCCGAGGTTTCTGAACGCACCGCACCCCGCAGAAAGGCGAACTCCGGTGAGCTGATTTTGGCAAGTGCTCATTGCCAGTGGAAAGTTTGACATATTTTCTGATTCTAAAAATCATAAATCCTAATTAAAGGAAATGTGGGAAACCCAAAAAAGTATTAAAAACAGAAAAACTACGGTCTCTAATTCCAACCCTCCGTGTCGATTGTTGTTAATATTGTACATGTACATATCCTTCCCATTCAGCATTATAATATGCCATTTGTAACTCCTGAATGTCATGTTCTTAATGGTTGCATTGCATTCCATTTTGTAGATATATAAAAAATCATATAGCCATTTGTGGATATATAAAAATTTATTTAACCCCGAATGGTGTTCTCTATCTGCCCTCTACTTAATATTTGCTGATACTTTAAGATTTACCGATCTTGCACAGCTTATGGTGCTATAGGAGGAAATTGCCAGAACTTGCCTAGTTATCCCTTTTTGAGCATTAAATATCCCACCATGAACATGAATGCCTGCTTAACAGTTGCTTATGGACAAAGAAGTGACTCTCGAAGTAAACAGGAAGAAAAGCAAAAGTCCCAAAGTGGGGACTTTTACATTTCTAAAATACATAATAATGTTCATTCATTATTTCTTTATCTTTCATTGGATTATTTTCTCAGACATTCATCATTCCATATTTTTTAGAGCCAGACATATCTCTGTTCTTGGCTTAGCTCTGCCACTTACCAGCTGGGAGGCCTTATGCCATGACTTACATTTTCTTGGTTTCTTTTTTCCCCATCTACAACATGGGTTGCAATGCGTCTCAAGGTTGTTATGAGGATTAAACCCAATAGAGTACACGAGGTACCTTTCCTACCTGCCCCTTGAGCTGCCTCTCAGTTGGTCGAGACTATGGTAAGCTCTAATGAATCATGCACCCAGAGGACTATAAAGTCAGTTCTGCTGAAGAGTGGGAGACCCAGGCAATGCGTCTGGTGGAAAGTAGGGTCGCTCATAAAATCAAAGCTAGCGGCAGAAAAACTCGGTCTTCATTCCTTCTGATAGCCTCAAGTGTCTCTTGCAGGTCGTTTGTCTAGTGGAGTTCAGAAAGCCATGCAAATATTTCTGACCCCTCACCATGCACTTGGAGGTCAGACAGAATTTGAATTTCAGAGCTGCACTTTGCAAAATGATACTTAGGATTCTTAATGTTTTCCCCTGGAACTTTCCAAGTGTTACTTGAGATTTCATTTTGTCTGTTTCTTTCTGATTCTTTCTGGTAGTTTTCTAGAAGAATGAAGGAAGAAGCCCTTTTGAAGTCTGATGTCACCTAAGTGACTTCCATGGGCCATTAGGCAGCCAGTCAGCTGCATTTTTGTCCTTGCTACCAGCAGGACATGGAATACAGGGGAAAGAGGGGCCATTCCCTCCTGCTGGTCCAACATTCATTAATACATTGTTAACTGCAGCTCCCATCCAAGACACAGGCTTCTTTGAAAGATTAATGTTCTTTTTAATATGAAAAAGAAAAAAAAGGACAAAAAAAACCTCACCTAGCCCTTCCAGGAGAGGAGCCGAGGAAGGATGTGCCTTGTGCTACTCCTTGCCCCCTGCTCCTTCTATTTCTGCTACTCTCTTTGAAAAAAGGATTTCTCCATTTCTACCGCAAGTCAGACTCCAGTGTCCAGTACAGGGCAGTGATCGCATTTCCTTCGTGCGTGGATCCGTTTGACACCCCAGAGGCATTGGGGAGACTGATGCTGTGCAATCTCTATCACCTTTTGCATGATGGAGTCAAGACTGTCTCAGCTTCCTCACCTCTTTGGTCACCCTCGGCCTTTGGTCCTCCACGGAGCCTGTTCCTGCCAAGATCACAGTGTCAGGAGACCCTCTGGTCACATTTCTGTCCTCATCCTAGCCGCTCTCCTCTTAGCCCTTGGTGCCTTTGGCCGTTCCCTCCTTCCCTAAATGCTCCACTCCTTAGGCTTCCTGGTCAGTGAATATTCCTCCCTTCTCTTGCATGTTTGGCAAATCCTCTCACGCTCCTTTGTGAGTTGCTCTTTTCTCTGCCTATTGTTTAAATCAGTGGTTTCCAAACATTTTTTTTGCAGTGAAATCTTTTTTTTAACAGACGAAACTTTATGTACATCCAAGCCCACTATACAAAAAAAAAAAAAAAAAAAAATCCAGAACACCACAGCTGCTGTGTTTGAATACAAGGGCTGGTGGTGCAGGGGAACAACCTGTCCCTCCCCAGCTCCTCTCCCAGAAGCTTGGAGGGCACCTCTCCTGATCCCGGGGCTCTGAGAAGTGCAGTTTGCAAACCACCGAAGTTTGCAAACCACCGCCTCAGCTGCTGAGATTCTACAGCACCTTTGACTTGGCCTCTTCCTGTCTCCCTCCAGAACTCTACCTGGATGGCAACAGTTACTATCCTAGAAGGAAGAGTAACTATCCTTCCTCCAAATGTGGTGTGGGTGGGGGGTGTTAACCACACCCTGTAAATGACACCCTATTCTTTTCTCCTATTACTCTCTCCGTGCTTCTTTCAAGCGATTGAGAAATGACACACAGGAGACAGATGGTAAAAAGCTTTATTACTGACCAGGCTGATGAGAGAACATGGCTTTAAATCTGTGGCCAAACAGGCTTGCTATCCTTTCCAGAATTGACTCGCCCACCAGCCCAATGCTGCACCAGACTTTGTAAACATTTCTGTCTGGCTGGAGAACAGTCCAGAATGTATATATCCTCCAGTAGGCTTCCTCCACCAGAGAAGCTGGATGGGTAATGTCCTCCCCAAAGCACCAATCAAAAAGTAACTCCTCCTTGGGCGCCTGGGTGGCTCAGTCGGTTAAGCGTCTGCCTTCAGCTCAGGTCATGATCTCAGGGTCCTGGGATCAAGTCCTGCATCAGGCTCCCTGCTCCACGGGGAGTCTGCTTCTCCCTCTGCCCCTCCGCCCACCCGTTCTCTCTCTCAAATAAAGAAATAAAATAAATTTTCAAAAGTAACTCCTCCTCTTCCCACGGGGAAGAAGCAGGAAGGGGTGGGGACAGAGACCAGGAACATTGCCCCACACCAACAGGGTGGTTCCATTCCCTGAGGTGCTTTGCAATGGTCGGGGTGCTAAGGTACTTAGTGGGTGGGGCCGGTGGTGCTAGGCATCACACCATGGGGAACAATCCTGCACACTGAAGAACTCTGCCTAGGCCTGCAGGTGTCCCACCAGACATTAGTACAGGTGAGTGATGGTTCTAATTCCCTGCGTCTAGAGCATAACTCTGTTGTTCCGTAATGAGAACACTTCTTGCAGTTTTTATTTGTTTTTTACTGAAGGTGTCACAGTTTTGATAAACATTTTCCACGGAATTTTCTAGAGAAGCACGTATGACGAGAATTGAGTATTGATTACAGTGTGGTGGATTGAGGACTTATCTGAGGATCGTTAATATTTCAGAAAACTTTGTTACTGGTGATAACGTCTGCTATGCTATTTTCAGGTCATTGTCGCTACTGGATGGCTAGTCTCGTTCGCTGTTGTGGTCACTGTGTTTCCGCATATAGGTACTGACATCTGGCTGCTTTGTTCCCGCTTCTAGTAAACTTGTCCCCCAATATTTACATACTGAAATGCATTTTATTCAAAATTACCCACTTTTTCTCTCTTATATTGCACTTAGGGTAGTATCATCATTTTAAAAAATATATATTTTTTTCTGGGGCGCCTGGCTGGCTCAGTCGGTAGAGCAGATGACTCTTGATCTTGGGGTTGTGAGTTCAAGCCCCACGTTGGGAGAAGAGATCACTTAAAAATAAAATCTTAAAAGTATATATATATATTTTTTTTTCCTTAGGCAGATTATATTGCCTGTGCATGCCATTTCACGATAGCGAAGGTGGTGCTGCAAAATATTCCTTCTAAAAATGAGGCATGAGTCTGATACTGTTCTAGTGGAGGATGCTCATGGAAACATGAGGTCGAAAAATGGAGTCCGTACCCACAGGGTGATTTTTTTAAAATGCAGATTTCTGGGCCCCATCCCAGGCCTGCTGAATGGAAGCCCTCAAGGGGAAAGACCAAGTTTCTTCCAAGGCGTAGAGGTCCCTCTGTTGGGTGACTGTTGCCTGCTTCTTCACCATGCCGTGCTCCAGGCTGCCTCAGATGCAAGCAGGTCCCGGAAGGTACCGTGCTGTGTCTTTTCCCCCAGGATCTGCCCTCCCTATGCCTTCCCTATTTCTCCAGAAGCTTCCCTGGCATCCCTCTGGGCTCCCAGGGCATTGCTCATCCCGAATTGGATTCTCTGTTTGTTTGCAGCCTCTGCCCCCAGACCTTAAGGTCTGCCAGGGGGGAAGGCCATATACTCTTGATCTTTGTAATCCTCATGCCTGGCCCAGGTGTGAGCATACGAGAAGCATCTCTCCCCTTGATGCCCTGGACAGGGATTTGGATATACATCTTCACACCAAAATAAACATCATTTATTTGAAAAGCTATAAATCTCCACCCATCAGGCATTAATGGGGACAAAGGGTGGGCTCGTCCATCAAACCTCAGGTGAAACAAAGATCTCAGGGAGAAGGAAATCTTTCCTCCCGAGATTATTTTGGGAGACAGTATCTTTTATTCTTCAGTGTCTCTGCCAGAAAATCAATCATTAAATTAGTCATCAAGTCAAATCGGGTCCTTTTGAAAGCGATCTTCATGGCATGTAAAGCTTTATCAAAGTTGACATTATTCCTGATACCAGAGCAGATTAGTTTTTATAATTTAATACTTAATCTATCCACAAAATATTATGATGAAGAAGATATCACTGCTTTCTGGATACCAAGGTGTACAAAGGCCTTGATGGGTTTTATTCTCTAATTACCTTATCAAGTGAATGAAACTTGAAAGCCATAAAAAGGGACTCATGGGGCGCCTGGGTGGGGCTCAGTTGGTTAGGTGACTGCCTTCGGCTCGGGTCATGATCCTGGAGTCCCGGGATCGAGTCCCGCATCGGGCTCCCTGCTCAGCAGGGAGTCTGCTTCTCCCTCTGACCCTCCTCCCTCTCATGTTCTCTGTCTCTCATTCTCTCTCTCGCAAATAAATAAAATCTTTAAAAAAAAAAGGGACTCATGAAACAGTGTTCCTTTGGGTTTACGTTTCTAATCCCTTAATTACCAGCAGCTCCAAGGCCTCTCTTGATTTCCTGCTGCATGATAGGGAAGGAACTGGGAGGACACTGGGAGGGACCTGACCGGTTATCCTTACCAGTGAGTCAGAACAAGTGGGGTTAAGGCCATGAGGGTCAAGCTGGCACATCTGACTTGTGACCTTAAGTCACCGAGGGGCCTCTCCAAGGCACTTTCTCTGAACTTGTTTTCTTCACAGTAAGATAGGAGTGGGAATGCCCACTTAGCAGAGTTGTGGCAAGGACTGAATGAGTGATGAGTCAATGACCCCTGAAACCAAGGAGGTACGCGATAAAGGTCAGCCACCTCCCCGTGGGGACAAAGACTGCCGTGCGTTCTTCTCTCCTACTCCGTAAGCGTTACCAACTTCGGCCTGAGGCCCCAGAACATCTCATTTCTCCGTCTAATTAGATCTCTTGGTTAGAATTTGAGTCCTCCTCAGACAGTCTCTGGGCTGGTAACTGCATATTATCCCAGTGGGATTAGGGAGATTTGGGTGTTTAATAAAAACCATGCCTATGGCTCAAAGGGTGGCAAGGCCAGGGTGAGATTTTCTTCACCAAGAATTGCAATTTTGGAAGAAATTCAGCCTCAACTTTTACAAAGACCCGTAATTCCCTTTACGGAGAGAACCCAACTCCACAGTTCGCCAAGCATCAAAGCACTCTGTTATTGGTTGGCGAGGATTAACCCATGACATACCTGGTGTCATTGACCAGGACAAAGATCTTCCCTGTGGATTATCAGCAACCTGAGGACAGGGACGATGTCTGTCTCTATACTTCAGTGTCCCCTAAGACAGTGCCCAGTGCCTCGTCGGTGTTCAAAATACGATTGTCAAATGAACGAGTGAATATATCTCACCCATTCATGGAATTATAGTATCGAAATGGACTTGGTCCTTGGGCCACATCATCAGTGGTTTTATATCCCCCAAGGCCTTCTGTAGCCGAAATAATTCTTCCTGTGTTAGCCTGCTGATGGCTGGTAAGCCTACTGCATTCTGGTGGCCATGTACCTACAGAACCCAGTTCACTTTTGCCTCAGTGAATCTCACAGTTCACCCTTGATGAGACAGCTGGAGGAGATGTGGGAAAATTTGTGCCAGTGAGAAAGTCAGTTAGAGCCCCAGTGAAGAGAACTTAATGACCTGCAATCATTCTGAGGTCTGAGGGCAAAGTCTCAAGTTTCTTCTCTCCTGAAGCCAACGCTTGCTTTTCCAACCTTCTCAATGCTTTTGTAATGAGTTCCAGTTGTTGTTCTTCATGTTGAGATTCCTAGTGAAATACGGACCATTCAGATAACTATTGAAAGCACTTAACTTTAGTAAATGAGAAAATCTGAAAAATGCCTTTCTCTGTTGTTAATTTTACCAGATTTATACCTTGGGAAGACATTGGATGCAATTGGAATAGTTAGGGAACCAGATATATAGTGGTTGGAACAACCTTATCATTATTACCGGCTCTAAATTACTCTGGCTGTTTTCAATTGAGATACTGTAGGAAAATCTCAAATAGCTGGACATCAGCCTTCCGGGAACGTCAAGTCATTTCGTAAAACACAACACAACACACTAACAAAACTTAACCTAATTCCTGTGGGGGGTGGGTAGGTATGCTCTATGCTCAGTGCATGTTTGGTCTACATTTTGCATATTACTTTCCTTAATATCTACTTACAGCATTAAATAATGAGATGTGAGATGAACCAGGATGGTCTTGAGGCCCTGCAGCTTCTGCAATGATGGAAATGTTCTAAAACTGCACTGCCCAATATGGTAGCCACCACTATCTACTGAGCATTTGAGATGTGGCTGGTGTGACTGAGGAAATGAATTTTTAATTAAATTACAATAAAATTTGAATGTAGGTGTAATTTAATGATTAGAAAGCCCAATTCTGGAGCATCTGGGTGGCGCAGTTGGTTAAGTATTCGACTCTTGGTTTCGGCTCAGGTTGTGATCTCAGGGTCGTAGGATCGAGCCCTGCATAGGGCTTCATGCTCAGTATGGAA
Organism: Leptonychotes weddellii; assembly: GCF_054177405.1. Classification (NCBI taxonomy): domain Eukaryota; kingdom Metazoa; phylum Chordata; class Mammalia; order Carnivora; family Phocidae; genus Leptonychotes; species Leptonychotes weddellii. The sequence goes on along the minus strand of NC_138370.1, from coordinate 160,123,867 downwards.
TCTGCTTAAGTTTCTCTTGTCCTTTTGTCCCTCCCCCACTATAATAAATAAATACATCTTAAAAACAAGAAAGCCCAATTCTATTATATTTGGTGTAAGAAATACTTTTTATTATGAAATATTTTAAACATTCAGAAAAGTACAGACAGTATTATAAAGCACCAACAAGATTAAATACCTAGTTAACCTTTTGCTGTATTTTGCTTCAGATAATTGTAAAGAAATAAGATATTAAAGACACAATTAAGGTTTTTTTTGCAGCCCTTCCTTTTCTCCTCCTTCCGTTCCCAGAAGCATGTGTATTCTTCCCATCCATGTTTTGGTAGTTTCACTATTTATAAACAATGTGTAGCATTGAGTGTTTAAACAAATAAACAAATGGCAATTATACTGTATATATCATCCTGAAACTTGCTTTTTTTTAACTTTTTGGGCCCTAGCCACATTGGAGCCCTATCCACATTGATACATAAAAATCGATTTTATATATGTCAATTTTATTTGTTCTAAACTCTTCTAGAGAGTTCCAACTTACGCTGCAATGTATCTATCTACTCGCCTAAGAATGGTAAATTTGGGTTGTTTCTAACTCTTTTTTTGTTACAAACAATCCTGTGATGAACCTCCTAGTATATTTTTTCCCTGTGTCTATGTGGGAGGATTTCTCCACGGTCATTTATATGATTACTGATATGTGTGGACTTGTTTATACCAGATTATTATTTCTTTTTTTCTATTCACCATGATTTTTCTCTGCTTCTCCACCCACCTCTTTCCCCATCACCTGTTTGGAAGTTATACATTTGATTTCTATTCATTTCGTGGTTAATTGTTAACATGCATGGTTAAAAGTTTAGATCTAATCAATAGCCCTATCATTTCTCAAACAATACAAGGAACCAAGAATATTTTAACTCCTAAATCCCTCTCCCATCTTCTGTGTTATTGTTGGGTAATATTTTGGCTCTACCTTTAAAAAAAAAAACAACTCCCAGTTGGTCATCATCATTGTTACTGTGATTTCACATTCAGAATTATTTAGATTTATCAACTTTTTCATCAATTTCTTGGCTTACCATTGCTTTTTGAATCCTAGCCCTTCCTTCTGGGTTGAGTTTCTTTCTTGCTGAGATATCACTTCTGGTATTACTTTTAGTAAGGGAATGTTAATGGTAAATTATCTTGGACTCTTATGTCCAAAAATTCTTTACCTATTCACTCCTGCATACTGATTTGGCCTGGACCTCTAATAGTATCTCCTGGGGTCTCTCTCCCTCCTCTGGGTCTCCTATTAAATGTATGCTGAATCTTTTCATTCTATATTATGCATCTCTTAATTGCTTTCATATTTCCCAGCTGTGAGCTGCATTCTGGATGGTTTTCTCAAATCTACCATTCAGTTCATTAGTTCTCTCTTTAGATGTGGGTCCACTGAGTTTATAATTTTAATGACTCTATTTTTTTTTTATTTCTAGAAGTTCAGGTGAATTCTTTTCAAAAATTTTACAGCCCCTCCCTTGGTGTTGTGTTCTTTCATTTTATTTTCTTTCTTACTTTAATGCATTTTATTCCTTTATGTTATTGCACATTCAAATTACATGATTTTAAGGCCCCTTTAAGACTGCTTTATATCTGTAGTTCTTGGTTCTGAATTTTGTTGCATTTGTCATGTTTGCTGATTTTCTCCCACAGTGATTATTTACTTCATGGGATTAGTAATTTTTTATTGTGAGCTCATCTTCAGTGGGAGTGGTTTTCAATGGAATACATGTACTTGGTTGGGAGCCTGTAGATTCCAGGCCTGTTTTATGTAAATTTCTCAGAATGGGTTCTTGTGCTTCATTGGTAGCGTGGATTCTGATCAGGTGCCTGTGCGTGATGCAGATGGAAGTTCTGCTTTGTTTGGGGTGGTGGTTTTTTTGTTTGTTTTTTGTTTTTTACCTTCTCCGGCCCTGAAAGATGTTTGACTTCCTTTTCGCATCACTGGCCAATGAACGGACTTCTGCTGCCTGTTTCAGAGTCAGAGAGCTTTTGTGACTCCCAGCTTGAGGCAGGAGGCCGCTCAGTTCCAGCTTCCACCTCTCATGGGCTGAGATCCCTGTTAATTGTTTCCACACCAGTCTCTGCCACCTGGTTCCAATACTCACGTGGACTCTTTCCTTTTAGCTCCTGCTCCCTGCTCCAGATCCTGGGGAGAGTCTTTTCTAGTTTTCAAGCTTGCTCAAGTATTTAAACATTGAGGGGAAGGGTTTAAATTGTGTCCAGCATTTGTATGTGATGGGAGTAGAAGGGTCTGCCAGTCTGCAAAATGAATTAGAAATACAGTAATCAACTCTTCCACTTTTGTTCATAGGACATTACTTGTCTTTTTTGAGCCTTGAGGTCTTATAATTGTGCATGAGATTATTAGTACCTACCTAACAGGATAGTTGTCAAGATCAAGGAAAGGAGATAATGGAAGTGTTACTTAGATGTCAGCTAGGGTCTTGCTGCCCTCCTAAGTTTATTTTTAAAATTTTTTTTAAATTTAAAGTCAATTAATTAACATATAGTGTATTATTAGTTTCAGAGGTAGAGTTTAGTGTGCCCTCTTAAGTTTAGATAGAATGTCCTCGAATCCTCTTCCACATGAGGTGAATGGGGAGGAGGTGGTGCTTTACATTCTTCCACTCACCTCTGCTTCTGAATTTTAGCATCCGGTGAATTTGCTGTTTAAGAGTTGCTTCTATATCCTGAACAAGCTATTCCTCTCCAACACTCTGTTATTTCATATGAGAAAATTTTATAAATACCAAATAAAACCCACAAGCCACTCATAAGGCACTGTGTGCTCTGTACTGGACACAGGGAAGGACATTGTTAAACTGAAGACTGAGAAATCCCTTGGTCATTTCACCATCTTGAGATCCATCCACCCGCCCTGTGGACCGACCTTCCTCTCTCCTCTGCCCTCTCCCGCCTCTCTTCCTCATCCCTCATCTCCAAGATTACTTCAGAAATCCACATTCTTCTCAGTTCATGAAGCAGAGCAGTTGGGCTCTCTCTAGTTTTGAGCACCAAATTTACTTCCCCGCTCATTTTGCATAATTGAACTAAAGGTGCTCAGCAGAATAGGACTCTCCAGATATGAGACTCCCTCTCCTTGGAAGGAAGTTGTTATTTTAAATAGCAAGTTTTTCATTCCTTTATATCTATAAAGCCCATAACACAGTGACTAGCACATAATAAACACTCACCAAATGTTAGCTATCACAATTTCCACTTCTAAAGACTGAGATTCTAAATTAGATTTAATGACCGACTAAGCAAAATTGACTTAAAAGGGGAAGTGTGGAGACCAAACACTGACAGTTCCAGAGTTCAGTTAAAATTATTTGTGAACTACTTGCATGTCTGTTCCATGGCTAGTGCATATGAATGGAGAAATCTGAGATGGCTGGGTAGAAGTCAGGCATGATAATTTGGAACAGAGAAAGAAGGAAATAAAAACCAAAAACGTGTCCTACAAAGGGGCTTTTAACTTCATTCATAACCAGGGAAATGCAGAATGAAACCATAGGGGGATACCATTTTACTATCACTAGAATGGCTAACATTCTGGCGAGAGTCTGAGAATACCAAGCACCGGCAAGGATGTGGAGTAACGGTGATCCCCCTTCATTGCTGGGGGGAGTCACCTTGGGTGGCAGTTTGGTATCTGGAGAAATTGAAGCGCCTCCCTTTCTAGAGAAATTCATAACACATGTATACCTGAAACTTGATAAGAACGGTCATGTCAAAATGGCTCAAAACAGCCTCAAACCGGAATCAACCCGAATGTCTCTAACAGTGGGATACATTTTATTCTATTCTTGCCATGACATTCCATACAGGGGTGGAAATGAACATAATTTACAGGTGCACATGGATAAACCCTGCAGTCAGAATCTGAGGGATGGGAGCAAGTCCCAAAGGACATGTAAAGGATGAATCTTTTATATATAGTGCAAAAGTAGGTAGAACTAAACTATATTCATAGCCAGTTCTTCGGTGCTCCTCTCTCCCCTGCTCCCTCTCTCCTGCCCTTGGAGCAAGGTCTTCATTTGCTAGCACAGATCCCGTTCTGAGCGTGCGTAACACCACTTGCTTCTTGATTCCGTTTGTTCATACATTCATTCAAACCAGTACCAAGTACCAACTCCACGCGAGGCACTGTTCTTGGTGCTGATGGCAAAACAGACAAAAAATCCTACTCCCATCCTGGAGCTAACTATTTTTTGGCAGGGTTGGACGGTAAGTAAAATAAACAGGTAAATTTTATAGTATAGTAGAGACTGATAAATATGATGGAGAAAAATAAAGCAAGGAGAGGTTATGTTAGATGGGGTGGTCAGGGAAGAACTCTTTGCGAAGGTATAATATTTAAGCAAAGACTTGAAGAAGTGAAGAAAGTAGCTATGTCAGTGGTGGAAGGAATAGTAAGTGCAAAGGCACTGAGCTACTTCCTTATCAATCATCATTTTGGAATCTTATCAATGGCTACTCCAAAAATCTCTAAATGTCCTCTCACTGTTAGATTGTTCTTGCCACAAATAGAAGATTCACACTGTGTTTTACAACCCCATAGAAAAACTTCCTGTAATTTGTGAGCCTCAAATTGTGAATGTGCGTGAAGGAGTAATCTTGGCGTAACAGAACACTTGAAGTCCTATTTTGTTATTTCATTAACTTATAGCAGTTCCTTTCAGCGAGCATGAGTTACCACACAGAGCACATATGGGAGCTCTGGTGGACAGAGGTTTGATTTTTGTCTCCGTGACTCTGTGGACTTGAGCAGCTCACTTAATCTTCCTGAAAAAAAGATAAAAATAATGCCCGTCTCTAAGTGTTGTTGTGAAGACTGGGAGAAAACACAAGTTCGCGTCTTTGTGGTCCTTCAGTAAGACTTACAATGTTTCTTTACATAGATCTCGTACATTTTTTAAGTTGTTAATATCCTAGGTGTGCTGTATTTTTTGTTGGAAGGGAAAATTCTAAAAGCTCCCAGTGAGGAGACAAGGTAAATGGCTTAATGAGAAGTCTGGAGTTCAAGTTCACGGCTGGTGGAGTGGCTCCACAATGTTACCTGTGTTTCCGGTCCTCGGTCTTTCCTCCGTGCCATCCTTAGCGTGTGGCTTCCATCCTCATGCTTATTGCATTGTGTTTGCTATTTCACTCCAGCCTCAGGTCCCTGTAAGGAAGAAGGAAGGCTCGCATGATCACTCTTATACCTTGGACTGTCCTCTGCAACATCACTTAAAATGCCTGCCTTTGAATAGGTGTGCCAAAATGTATTTACTCTGGGGCGCCTGGGTGGCTCAGTTGGTTAAGCAACTGCCTTCGGCTCAGGTCATGATCCCGGAGTCCCAGGATCGAGTCCCACGTCAGGCTCCCTGCTCAGCAGGGAGTCTGCTTCTCCCTCTGACCCTCCTCCCTCTCATGCTCTCTGTCTCTCATTCTCTCTCTCGCAAATAAATAAAATCTTAAAAAAAAAAATGTATTTACTCTTCCCCCATTGGTGTGTTTATTTTATTTATATATATATAATATATATTAAATATTATATGTTTATATCAATTTTTATTAATTATATTTCTATATATTTCTATGATATGTAAATACATACTATATAACATATGCTTTGTATATTATATATAAACATATATTTATATATGATCTATATATGATGTATAATGTATATACATATGTATGCACATATTTACTACTACTAAAAACATATAATTACCTATGATGACAAATATTATTACAGTATGCATACATTAACAATGCTGCAGTGGACACCTTTGCAGCAAAATCTTTGCACCTATCCCAAATTATTTTCCTAGGACAAATTCCTAAAAGAAATACCTTTGAGGCAGAGCATATGCCTATTTCCAAGACTTTTGATGTGTTCTGCCAGATTGTTCTTGGGAAATATAGAGGTTTCTACTCCTTCCAGAGCTGAATGGGAATACCCTAGCACATTTTATCCACGTTCGTCATAACACTAGCCATTGTCCACTTTATTCAATTTCATTTAAGTCATGTATTCATTTAATAAATGAAAAGTCATATTTCATGATTCTAGGTTCTTTGGTTATTAGTAGGTCGATCATTTTTTTTTTACATCTTTTTGTTCAGTGTTTGATATTTTTTAAAGGTTTATAAGATAGCTTTGGGGTACCTGGGTGGCTCAGTCAGTTAAGCGTCTGCCTTCGGCTCGGGTCATGATCCCAGGGTCCTGGGATGGAGCCTCCCATTGGGCTCCCTGCATGGTGGGGAGCCTGCATCTCCCTCTCCCTCTGCTTGCCGCTCTGCCTACTTATACTCCCCCCCACCTCTGTCAAATAAATAAAATCTTTTTTAAAAAAATAAAGGTTTATAAGATAGCTTAAAGGCTTCCTTTTATCCTTCCAGCTCCAGTAAATCATATGAGAAAAAGAATTAATATATACTATATGCTGACATCGACTCTTAGTACTGTCCTGAAAAATAACTTATCTGTGTTGCGGTCTTTAAAATCTTGCTTTATGTTTGTTAATGTCTTTGGTTAACACCTGTATCATTTTAGTGTATTAAGATTAGGTCAATCTCAACTATAAACATAAAATAATAATAGTCTACTAAAGTCATAATGTTTCCTGCTTACATAGTTTGTTTCTTGGGAGATCAAAGAACTGTGATAATATTATTTTAATGAATCATCTTCGCTACCACACCTGTTATTCCATCGAATGGATGTTCATACTTATATCACAAAATTGTTCCTTGTGTACCCGAAATTCGAACTGAACTGGGAGTTCTGATTTGTTTTGTTTTGTTTTGTTTTCTCCAAATCTGGCAGCCCTGTGTGAGGAGGGTCTGGAGTTTGAGCTCCTGGGTGGGCAGGTCTGTAGGGGCTGGAAGGACCAGAAGCCGCATCAGGCAGAAGTTGTGAGCCGATGCCCAAGAGATGAGAGTCCCAGACCCTTTTCCTCCCGCACCCACCTGGCTGCCAGTTACGGGTCTGAGCCCTCCCTGTGTTGGGGACTCGGGCAAGGGGTGTGGCAGAGGTACCGCTGGGCCCCTGAAGCTGAGCTAGCACATTCCATCCCCAGAGAGATGCTATCTGACAAAGAGCTTTGGAGGCAGATGATCTTGACTTTGAACCCCATTCCTTCTTTTAACTGGCTTTGTGATTTGCGGCGAGTTGCTTAAGTTCTTAGAACCTCTGTCTGCGGGGGGAAGGAGGGCAAGGAGGGAAGCAGGGCGAACAGAAATATTGATGACCAGTGGAACCATTGCACCAGGCCTGAACTTCAACTCCAGACTCTCATTGAATGATCTCCTGTAACGGACAAAATAAACCCGGGCTCAAAGGTCATCATAAGGTTTGCATGAGATGATGCTTGAAAAGCACTTAGCAGAGTCTTCGGTACCTTGCAAGCGGCCAAGAAAAGAGTCTGAGCCTTGAGGCAGCAGGGATTCATGGAGGCAGGGTGGTTACTCTTGGGGTCCACCTGAGAGTCCCTGGAGAGAGTGACAGCAATAACAAAGTGAGGCGAGACCGCCGGCCTGAGAGCCTGGGAAGTCTAGTGTTTGGTGGCGCAAGGTTTGGACCCCTTCAAAGGGAAGTTATTTCTGTTTTTTCTATACCTGTTTCCCCCTGGGAATGAGAAAAATTCAGTGAAGGTGATGTGGAATGTAGTTGGAAAGGCAGCAGCCCCGGTGGTGACAGGGGAGGCCCAGCTCCGTGCAAAGCCAGCCGCCTACCTTGGTTTCCCAAGCACAGGAGTAGAAGCATGAGTTGCCTGGGACATCCACGTGCTTTATTGCAGGGGCCAACAAAACCCTTGACCAAGGCTTTTATAGATCTACTAGAGCCTCAACAACTTCCTCATGATTCAAGATCTTATTGAAAAGCTAAAGAGTTACCTATTTGTAAATATTTTCAAGGGCAGGTGTAGCCGGCCCAGCCAACGCCTTCCCTCTGTCCCCAAGGGCTCCAGCGAACAGCTCAAGGGCTTTCCAAACTCCTCAAGAAGGAGCTGGTTAATGTTTAAGTGGGGGATGAACTTAAGGGGCCAGAGGAACAATTAGGGCTTCCGGCTGTGCGGGGTCCTGTCATTAGCGAGACAGGTGGCATCTCTTCCTCTGGATCCTGACCCAAGCAGTTATCATGCACCCTGATGGGTGTGGTTGAGGAGGAGCTCCCTCCAGCTCACCTCTAGATGAGGGTGTGGGAAACACCCCCTTTGCCTTTTCGTTGAGGGTACGGCCTTGACCCAGGAAATGGCATGAGCTGAAAAGGATAGGCTGGTCCCAGGGAATGCGTCCCAGCCAATTGCGTTCGGGACTGCTGAACCAGGTGGAGGTGGGCATTTGTAAGAAAGAGCAGGGAAGACGGCTGCTAGAAACAGGCACTGTCTGAGGTCTAAAGAAAGCAATATTTCCCAGTGTTTGGGCATTTGTGTTCTACCTTAGTGATTTTTGCTGAATCCTTTTCATGTCTAGGCTGTTGTTTACTTAATCTTTCTTAAAACTGACTCTGTATTTTTACTTAAATATCACCCCTATCCTCAACTTAGGCAATGATATCAATGAAATCAGGGGCAAAGTGTATGATTTCTTTCTAATACACGTTTACTTTTATAAATGCACACTATGAACTTAAAGAAGTGTATCTGTGTGATCTTTAAGATCATCCCATGCAATCATAGCTAAGATTTATTGAGTGTTGTGCCAGTCTGTTCATGGGTATGAATTTGTTTATCGGTCATGGCGAGGTAGGGAGGAGGAGAAGAAGGGCACTAATGATTTCTATTGCCGTGTGAGGATTAGCTGGCTGACATATGCAGAGTGCTCGGAACTGTGTCTGCTGGGGACAAGGCATGTGTGAGGGTTTGCTAATGGTATTGTCGTTCTGTCCATTTTACAGATGGGTAAGTGAAGGCAGGTGTAGGGATGTTAACTTGTGCAGCAGGACCTGAGCTGCTGGAAGGCTCAGCCAGGACTCAAACCCAGACACTGAGTCCAGAGCCTGGCCTCTGATCCACCATGTTGCCCACCTTCCATGTTTATGGAAGTACAACCGAGGGACTGGGGCCCAACCCACGTAGGATGCGTGCTGGGCGACTGTCACCTGGATGCAAAGGGGTGGAACATGGTGCCCACTTCCATGGCCAGTAAGAGAAAGGGGGGGTGTTTGCAGGAGGAGCAGAGGGTGAAGGAGCCAGATACTGTTCAGAGATGCTGGGACCCCACCTGCTAAGCTGGCCCGTAGCGCCTGGCCAGGGACAACCAGGGAGGAGGTTGCGTAGAGCTGAGAATAAGTCTTTGTCCGTTCGGGACACAATCTCTAGGGGACCTGTTTCCCTGCACCGTTCCTGTAGTTCAGAACCAACCGCTCCGGCTTTGAGCAAAGGCACCAACAAAGAGTGAGTTGCCTACATACTCTGCGTACCTAACCCTGAAGGAGGTGGGATGGGCTTTTTGAACCCAGCCTGTTCCGGAAGAGTACCAGGCCAGGCTTTCTGAAGGAGGTTGCCAACGTCATTTTTGATCTTTTGGAGAATAATCTGTTTGGAGCCACCCCAGGGGAAGAGTACCAGGCCAGGCTTTCTGCAGGAGGTTGCCAACGTCGCTTTTGATCTTTTGGAGAATAATCTGTTTGGAGCCACCCCAGGGGCCTTCATTTACATACGAACATGTTGATTTGGTAAATAACACAGTCCCACCTCTTCTTTATAGCAGACCCTACAGGACCTCAACCCCACGTTGGAGCCCAGTGTCAGTGACTCTAGGGACCCTAAGGTGCCTCCCTGCGGGCATCAGGTAGTCAGAACTGGAGCTTTTCATTAATTTAGATTCCCAGATAGCACCTGAATAATGTACTGCCTATGCTACATCCATTGTTCAAATATTCAGAAAACGTTTTTGCTGCCAGACACCCTGCTCCCTCTCTTCTGCCTTTCAGAGAAGAGCATTCATTATAAAACTTCATTTAGAACGTGTTTCTTTTTTTTTTAGCTAATTTTTTTTATTCTTATGTTAATCCCCATACATTACATCATTAGTTTTAGATGACGTGTTCCATGATTCATTGTTTGTGCATAACACCCAGTACTCCATGCAGAACGCGCCCTCCTCAATACCCACCACCAGGCTAACCCATCCTCCCACCCCCTCCCCTCTAGAACCCTCAGTTTGTTTTTCAGAGTCCATCGTCTCTCGTGGTTCGTCTACCCCTTCGATTTCCCCCCCTTCATCCTTCCTCTCCTGCTATCTTCTTCTTCTTTTTTTTTTAGCTAATTTTTTTTATTGTTATGTTAATCCCCATACATTACATCATTAGTTTTAGATGTAGTGTTCCATGATTCCTTGTTTGTGCATAACACCCAGTGCTCCATGCAGAACATGCTCTCTTTAATACCCTTCACCAGGCTAACCCATCCTCCCACCCCCCTCCCCTCTAGAACCCTCAGTTTGTTTTTCAGAGTCCATCGTAGAACATGTTTCTAATACAGATTCATCCCAACACATTGAACTAGTTTTGTCATTGACTGGCTCCAGGTAGAGCTGTGACGTGGGTGAAGTTCATCAGAGTCTCTGCCCCTCCTCACCCCACTTCCTTTCCAGAATCTTACTGCAGACTGTTGCCCCGTGGCTGGTCCCTACCTACCGCCCCTGGCTCCCTCAATGGCTAATAAGAGTAGCCTACTCTACACCAGGGACCTTACATAAACCATTCTAGTTCTTTCCAGAGACCCTATAATGAGGGGACTGCCATCCCCATTTTACAAATAAGGACCTGAGGCCCACCATCACCTGGCAAACAGAAAGGCTGAGTTCAGTTCTGAATGTGTCTAGCCCAGAAGCAACAGCTCTTGCCTTCAGGTGGTTCTGTCTTTCAGAATAAGTCTGCCAAACATAATTTGTGAATTTATGAGGAGTCCACTGACTTCTGCTCCTACTTACCTGCTAACCCGCTGCACAATCTTGGGTGAGTTTCTGCCTTGCTCTGAACCTCAGTGTCTTAGTGTGTTTGGACTCTTATAGCAGAATACCATAGACTGGGTGGGTGAACAACGAACATTTATTTCTCACAGTTCTGGAGGCTGCAAGTCTGAGATGAGGATGCTAGCCTGGTCGAGTCCTTGGTGAAGACCCTCTAGCTGGTTTATAGACATCTGTCTCTCATTGTACCCTCATACTAGAAGAAAGATCATCTCCTCTTTTGAGAGAGAGAGAGCATGCGTGTGCAGAGGGAAGGGCAGAGAGAGAGGGAGAGAGGGAGAATCTCAAGCAGAGTCTGCACTCAGCTGGGAGCCCAATGCAGGGCTTGACACGGGGGTCAATCACACGACCCTGAGATCATGAGATCATGACCTGAGCCAAAACCAAGAGTCAGACGCTTAATGGACTGAGCCACCTAGGCGCCCCTCTTCTGTCTTCGTATAAGGGATTTTAAGACCCATTCATGGGACCGATCCTATCCATGAGGTTCCACCGGTGTGACCCAATCACTTCCCAAAGGCCCCACCTCCTAACACTATCATGTTGGGGGTTAGGATTTAGCACATGAATTTGTGGGAGGAACACAAACATTCCATCCAGAACACTCAGTCTCCCTACTTATGAAATGAAGGTTTCAAATGGTGATTCTGAAAGTCCTCTAGGTCTAAAATGCTATGATTCTACTGAATGGGTGGAGATTCTGCTCATTCACTTCCAGTGCCAATTGTGCGGCCCAGTGCCAGGTAAAGCCGTGGTAAATGTTTACTGAACATGTATAAGAAAAAAAGGCAAGATGCTTTCTTCCACTAAAAGCACATACACTCCCTCTGAAGGTTTCCTGACAACAGATCCTCATTTTTGTGTTCGATTCAACCATGTGATCAACAGTGGGGGGTGGGGGGCAGCTGTTGGTGGGACAGAAGTTGGCAGCAAATGGTGCCTTCCGGTCTCGCTGCCCTGAAGGCTCTGGTCCACCTGCACGCAAACACCCAGGTCCCTGCAGGAACTTGAGAACAGAATGGGATGTGCCCCGGCTCTGGAAAACATTCCTACAATGGCCTCCCTGCTGAAAATTAGCTTTCCCTCTTAGTTTGGTGCTTCTGATCTTCCTTCTTTAATAATTTTTTTTTTGGCTTCCCCCCATCTGCCTATCTTCATTAGTTCCGTCTCAGCTTTCTTTCCTGCTTGAGGCAAATAGACAAACCTGGATAGGAAGGACCCCCTTCCAGCCAGTAGGAAGAAACATGAGCATAATAAGGAAAAAGAGTCTTGTTAATTTTTTGTAAATCAGGCCTAGTGAGGATAGCTTGTACATAGTAATAGACACATTTTTTAGGTGTGCGGTTCTAGGATAATTGACAAATGTAGACAGTTGTACCACTACCAATTAAGATACAGAATATTTTCATCAGCCCCAAAAGTTCTTTTATGGGAACTTTCTCTTTGTGGTCAGTCTCCACCCCGGACCCCAGGCCCTGGACAACCACTGTTCAGGTTTTTGCCTCTAGAGCTTTATGTTTTTGGGGGAAGGTATTTTTATTTTTAAATGACAAGGCAGCTGTGGTTTTTGTTTTGTTTTTGTTTTTAATCACACCTTCCACTGGCTCCCCTAGAAGTGTCTGGAAAGAGGCTGCTGTTTAAAAATTATTTATACGCCACACTCTGGATCCAATGTGGGGATGAGGCAGTCATAAAGCCCCAAGTCCCACAGTGAGAAAGATCACTGCAAGGACAGGCAGAGAGTAGACTGGTTCTAGGAGTCTCCTTCACCTCGTTTAAAAAAAATGTTCAAGGGGCGCCTGGGTGGCTCAGTCGGTTAAACGTCTGCCTTCGGCTCAGGTTGTGATCCCAGGGTCCTGGGATCGAGCCCTGCATCGGGCTCCCTGCTCGGTGGGAAGACTGCTTCTCCCTCTCCCGCTCCCCCTGCTTGTGTTCCCTCTCTTGCTGTGTCTCGCTCTGTCAAATAAATAAATAAAGTCTTGAAAAAAAAAGTTTAGATCTTCAAATAAATTGCAAGAATAGGACAATGAGCACCCCATGCCCTTCACCTAGATTTACGACTGTTAACTTTTTGCCATATTTGTGCTCACTGTCTCTCTATGTCTGTCCACCCTTATGTATTTGTTTATGTTTGTTTGTTTTTGATGAACCATTTGAGAGTTACCTGCAGACGTCACGACGTGAGCGTAGCTGCTTTAGCAGGTATTAGAACTGTTGTACTATTGTTACCCTTAGTGAATGTAGCATTGATGGAGGGCCATTATCAACGTGGGATCGGGTCATGCATGATGTCCTTTCTCCAGTTGTCCCAACAATGTCTTTTACAGCTGTTTCAGTTTTTTTTAAAAATGGATCATGGATCACTATATCAAAAACTAATGATGTATTGTATGGTGACTAACATAACATAATAAAATTTTAAAAATTATTTATTTATTTATTTAATTTTGAGATAGAGAGGGTGCATGAGCGGTGGGGGTGGGGGGCAGAGGGAGAGGGAGAGAGAGAATCCCAAGCAGGCTCCACGTCCAGCTCAGCGCAGAACCCATCTCGGGGCTCGATCCCATGACCCTGAGATCATGACCTGAGCCACAACCAAGAGTCGGATGCTTAACCAACCGAGCCATCCAGGTGCCCCAATATATCCGCTTCAGTTTTTAAACAACATTTTAAATCCAGGATCCAGGGAAGGATCCCGGGTTGCATTTTGTCTCTTTAGTCTCTGGATGCTTCCACAGCCCCCCAGCCCTGCTGCCTCTTCCTCTCAGTGTTGCTATGAACCTGAAACCGCTCTAAAAAAGCAAAGTCTTAAATAAATAAACAGAAGAATATCCTAGAACTTCACACCCATGAGGATGGCTGCTATCAAAAAACAAAATAACACGTATTGGCAAGGACGTGGGAACCTTGAATCTTTGTGCGCTGCCAGTAGGCACGGAACATGTTACAGCCTCTCTGAAGAATGGTGTGAACTACCATATGATCTGGCAATTCCATTTCTGAGCATATAACCAAAGGAATTAAAAACGAAGATTCAGAGGTATTTGTACATCTACGTTCACGGGGACAGGGGCTCTGACCCCCCTCACTGTTGATCATGGGACAGAAGTTATGGTGCCGTAGGGCCCACCCGGTACGACTCTCTCTTCTCTCATTCAGATGTCAAGGAGAAGGGTCTCCCTATTCTTTCAAAGAAACAAACAAATCAAGGCAGAATGATTTCTAAACAAAGAAGAGCTCCTAACATGGAATGTGCTGGAAGCTCTTGTTCTTTCCCTCTGCTACAGAATGTGGCCTCTCCCTTCTAGAGGCACATCGAGACCTCAACACACCTTGCCCGAGAACAAAAGACAGCAGTAGTCTTGGGCTGTTCCCCACGTGTGCTCCCCTGGAGGAGGCAGCATGACTGCGGGTGCGGTCGTGGGAACCCACAGCCAGTAGGAGATTTTCCTGAGAGCCGCCCACACCCCCTCCACCCCGGGGCAAGGTCCTTAACCTCTGCAGTTGAGAGAACTGTTTCCATCTGTATTTGGGGATAATAATATTTACCTTCCGTGGCTCTTGTAATGGACAGAGGTAATATATGTAAAATATTGGGCAGATAATAGGTATTGAACATTAATAATAAGGCTAATAATAACACAGCAGCTACCACCGACTGAACAGGCTATTCTGTGCCAGGTGCCAGGCTAAACACGCTCCGTGCATGGCCTCTTTTAACACAGCGATCCCATCCCATAAGCACTGTAAAATAGTTCCATTTTACAGGTGTGCTCACTGAGTCTTGGCCCATTAAAATGGCCCCAATCTGGAACACTGACAACACCAAATGCTGACGAGGATGGGGAGCAACAGGAACCCTCACTCGTTGCCGGGGGGAGTGCAAAATGGCGCAGCCGCTTTGGATGACAGTTTGGCAGTTTCTTATAAAACTAAACATACTCTCACCATGCCATCCAGCAATTGTGATCCTTTACTCAAATGAGTTGAAAACTTATGTCCACACAAAAACTTGCTTATGGATGTTTATAGCAGCTCTATTCATAATTGTCAAAACTCGAAAGCAACCAAGATGCCCTTCAGCAAGTGAATGGATAAATAAGCTGGGGTACCTCCAGACGGTGGACTATCATGCAGTGGTAAAAAGAAACGAGCTGTCAAGCCTTGTAAAGACATGGAAGAAACTTAAGTGCATAGTACTAAGTGTAACAAGTCAATCTGAAAAGACTATATACTGTATTTTTCCAACCATATGACATTCTGGAAAATGCAAAGCTATGGAGACAGTGAAAAGATCTGTGTTTGCCAGGAATGGGATGGAGGGGTAAAGGGAGAGATGAACAGGTAAAGCACGGAAAATTTTTAGAGCACTCCAACTATTCTGATAAATACATGTCAGTATCCATTTGTCAAAACCCACAGAACATACTAACACCAAAAATGAATCCTAGGGTAAACCATGGACTTGGGGTGATTATGATGTGTCAGGGTAGGTTTATCCTTGGTAAAAGGTGTACCCCTCTGGTGAATGATGCTGATAATGGGGAGGCTATGCATGTGTGGGGGCAGGGAGTGTATGGGAAATCTCCATGTCTTCCTCTCAATTTTGTTGTAAAGCTAAAACTGCTCTAAAAAAAATAGTCTTAAAAACAAAAACAAACAAAAAAACCCCACCTGAGTCTTAAAAATATGTTTCTACTTAAGCCACACAGAGAGAAAGTAGGAAGGTTTTGGATCAAGGGCCGGCTGCCTGACTCTGGAACCAAGTTCCTAGATCCTTAATTGCTTGGCTTTGTGCCTTTTCAGATGAGGGAAATACATACATATATTCTTTTCCAGGGAAGTTGTACAGAGGAACTGGGCATAAACTAGAGATCTCTGTTCATTCTGGGAACTTGGGGAGGTCACTTTCCTCTCTGGGTCTTAGGTTTTCTCTCCATAGGATGCCAAGAATACTCCCAACACCCTGCTTAGCCTGGGACAGATTCTGATTGCTCTTGTCACTTCATCTCTTCTGGGAAGCCCCTTGGGCACCCTTTGTGCTGGTCTTTGGCAACAGCATCAAGTGGCATTTATTGTGGATCTAGAGGGCTCTGGCAGGCTCTGGGCCAGAGGGTAGAAAGAGGATGAGCCCTGGCCTGCCTAATGCAGGCACAAGGACTGGATCTGAGCCTTCCAAATACCTGTGTGACCTTGGGCCAGGCTTTTAACCTGTCTTCACCTTGGTTTCTTTAACATGTGAAAGAAGCACAGTGCTTACCTTACCAGGTTGTGGGGACCCATGAGATTGTGTCCGTAGCAGCACTTTAAGACTATAAAATATTGTAGAAATATAAGCTATTCTGAATCGTGCACATGCTCTTTTTTGTGTGATGCAGAAACATCCACCAGGTCTACCCTGACGCAGTTTGGAGAGCCACATAGGAGCTTTCAAATCCCTTTCGACTCTGATTTGATCTCAGCAGAGTAAGGTGTACTCATGCTGTAGGTTCACAGGCCTCTTTGCTCTTAACTTAAACAAACCCCAGGGCCTTTGCACGGCTGCCTGAATATTCTTTCCCCATTAGTATCGCTTGCCCTCTCACTTCATTCAGGTTCTGCTCAAAGCTTCCCTTAGCAGAGAAATCTTCTCTGACTTCTTTATTTAATATACACCCCTCCCCCCACCCCATGCCCACCCGTCACTTTCACTCTGAATTTATTTTCCTTCATAGCATGTAGCTCCCCCTAACCTATTATATGTAACTCATTACTCTGATCCTCCCCCAGATGTAAGCTGCATTAGGCCCTGCTGCTTGTCCCTGGTACCTGACGTGGAGTTATTTCTCAGGAAATATTTACTGAATGAATTGAAGAGACAAAGAAGCTGATTTAATCCATCAGAGGCATCAGGGTGGACAGGCAGGGCCAGCTTTTTGGATCTGACGGGGTTGCTTAGAAGCTCTTTCCTCCTTGGAGCCCCTGCGTCTACGGTTCTGGAATGAGAAAGCCGCACTGCCTTTGGACAACCACAGCTTCTTCTCAAAGGATATTGACTCTGCCTTAGTTCCGAATGGACCTAAGACATCTCTGATCTCTGACCATGCATCAGGCTGTTCTAGTTAACTTCGCACTCAGTCGTCAGTCATTTCCTCCTCTCCGTGACCCTTCCCATATTTACCAACTACTACAACATTTATTAATTACCTCCCGGGAACCGAGAATGGTGCTAACCGCTATGGATGATTGAGAGAAATGTAAAGTGTCTCGTCACCCTTGAGGACGTTGGAGGCAGAATGGCCTCGTGGTTCAGGTTGGGGGGAGTGTTTACTGATGATAGTCTGGGTTTAAACCCTGTGTTTACTACTTACAAACTGTGGGACTTGCACAAGTCACCTAAACTCCCTATACCTCAGTTTCTTGATCGAAAAAGTGGGAAGAATAACAGTACTTCCTTTCTAGGGTAACGAGGTCATGAAGGGTAAGCTAGGCACATGGTTACCACCTGATAAGCTTTAGTTGTTTTGTTGGATTGTAGTGTGGAAGGTGAAGTGACAATATGCGGATTGGTGACTCTGCGGTATTTATGCACACACGCATGCCCCATATGCCTGGGTAGGATGGAAAGAGCATTGCTTCGGGGTCATCTGACCTAGGGAGGAATGCCCGCTCGTCACCGGCAAGCTGTGAGACCTTGAGCAAGCAACCAGACCTCCTGGAACTCCCCGTTCCTCTTTTATAAAACACAGACCCGAATTTTTCCTTAATAGACTATTCGTGAAGATTTACCGAGATGCCTGTTCTTTGCCCCATCAGTACCTATTGCGGTTCAGGAATCCCAATGTGATGGCGAAGCCTGTCCTGATTGAGTGGGAATTAGAAATACCTCCCTTGGAGAACCAGGAAGACTCCATGCAGCAAGAAGGCTTAGAATTCTGATTAAAAAAAAAAAAGAAAGAAACCAAAGAAAATGTGCTCTCTCAAAACAGGCAAAAAGGTAGAGGATAATGGTTTATTTAGGGAATGTGTTAACATCTGTGTTATGAAGATCCTCATCCGATAAGCCAATGTCATAGAATTCTAGAAACCCAATCACGGTGAGGGACCAGGGGGCTGTGTTGCTCATTGCAGAAACACTTCCTCCATCCCCAAAAGGTCATCCCACCTCTCCTTGAAGACTTCTAGGGTGGCCAATTTACTGTCACATGAGGTTTCGCTTTTGATCAGTTCAGCTCTCAGATTTGCCCCAAACTCTTCCTTCTTTTCACCTTTCACCAGTCCCTGGCAAAGCGCATTTTCTCATTTCTTCTCCCTGCGATTTGGCAGGGATTGAATTTTAATGGTAATCTATTGAGCAGATTACAATGTTTAAAATAGGCCGGTATTCAGACAAATCAATACTAGTAACAGTTTAAATTTAAAAAAAAATTTCACAAAGCACCCATTTGTGGTGGTTTAATAGCAGTCTGCAAGGCAGGAGGGAGGCACCAGTGGCTACCCCTGGCCATGGTAACAGGAATAATGTATTTGTCAGTTACACTAGATTTCGTAGTATTGCATCTCACATCCAGTTCCTTTCATCAACATCACTGAGCATCCACCAGGCTGTGGGAGGTGGTAAATTCAACATAAGTGGCTTTCTCTTTCTGTTGCTATTATCACTGTTTCGAGCCCCATTCATAAGACGAGAATATAAAATAACCTGATCGATACTTTTAACAAAGACTTGGGGCAGCGGGGGGCAGCCTACACTTGAGCTAGAAAGTCTTGAGGCACGGCTGGGACTAGGGTGTGGAGAGAGAAGTACCTGGACACAGAAGCCATGGAGGTGCTTATGCTCAGGGACCCCACCCATCACCCCAGTCCCAGCCCAGCCATCCTGCCTCTTCTGGGTTGGGCAGTGTGTGATTCGGTGCATACAAATGAGGTATGTGGTCTTGCAAGTCACCACCTGCGAAAGCTTCACTTTCAAACAATGCTTCCATTGTTCACAGGTAGGGACTCTCCCTTGAGAATTCTCTTCAGAGCCTGCAACGCATTTTGGATACCAGTACACCCTTGAAGATGGCAAAGCTTAATCTTCTGAAGGTGGATTTGATATTTGGACGTAGACACAAACCATTGGTGGTCAAATCTGGAGACTGATACAGAGCAGACATGCCATGGAATGCTATTTGGGGGTCAAAAGTAGATTTTTAGGAGTGCCTTGTAAATTGGCGTTGAAGGTAGTTTTCAATGAGGAGTTGCAGAATGTGATTGAGCTCTTGCCACCCATTCCAAATTGAAACATATCTCTGAAGTTAACCGCTCTGAAGCCAACACTCATCCTCTTAGGAAAGTTTTGGAGTGTTTATCCTAAAAGTCACCTCCATTACTTTCTAGTCAAACCTTGTGTTATTAAATGATAGTAAATAGAAACCATTTAACATCTCCGGCCTTTTTTCTTAAAGGTTGGAAGTCTGGAGAGATTACATAAGAACAACATATTACAAACTGTAGATGTATTTGCTTTAAAATTCATGGAGTAGACCCTCAAGAGAAATGGAACGGAACTGAAACATCTTAACTTTTAACTCCCCGAACTTGTCAATTTCTCTTTAGTTTGGATACAATGTTTAGTGTTGGGGAAATCCAAAGTCAAGAATCCTTCTTGGCCAATCATCTGAATCAAAGCGTTTACTGAAGTACCCGGAAGGGGCTTAGAGATAGAGCGGAGAGGGCCCTTGGAATATTTCTACTGCTGATCTTAGTTGGCAGAGAAATGAAGGAAGAACTAGAGAGCTTGCCTTCTAACCAGTAAGACAGTTCCAGGAACTCGGACTCATTGACTTCGATTGTGGTCATGCCCCTTGGGCCAAAGGTGGAAAAACAGAACTCACGAGTTTCATTCCTCAAGACCACACTGATTTTGCACGGGGCTCTTAGTCTCTCCAGATTTCCACTCACCCATTTACAAGTCTTCACCCCAGAACTCTCAGTGCTGGTGAGAACCCGGTGGCCTCAGATGTCAATCACTGGAATTCGGTGCCAGCTTTTTCAGGCCTGAGTCCCGTTGGCCACTTCCTGGTGGCATGGCCTCTAGGTAGAAGTCGCCCCCGGCTGTGTGTCCCCGCCACTCCAGTTTCCAGGAAATCATTTGGTTCAAGTCTTCAGAGAACTGCAAGCTTCTGAACCCTCTGATTAGTCTGTAAATTGGAGCCTTGGGCACACATGATAATTAATTATTTGATAGTGGAGTATTGCTAATTGTTTTATGGGTGGGCAACTATGTGGGGTGCTTTAGAATTGGTTCTAAGCCAAAATCAAAAAATCATGCGCCTTCCAGATATATTGAAAAAAGGAATTCTGTTTGAATAGAGGAAATGATAGAGGGAAAGTCCAAAGGTTGGAAGGGAAAGAGGAAGAGAACAAATACTCTTTGAGCACCTACTCTGGGCTGGGCACTGTCAAGTGACTTTCTACCTTGTCCTTTTTGATCCACTGCTATTAAAAGTTAGGGCTATTAGCTCGGCAGAGACTCAGAGAGGTTAATAAATTTTGCACAAAGTCGCAGAGCTAGTGAGTGGCAGAACCGCAGTCTCAGCCCAGAGTCCAACCGAGCCTGGGGAGTATGGAGAGGTCGGGGGAGAAAGACCCATCGGTGGTGGAGAGGAAAGGAGGATCTTGTGCAGAGGCAAGCGTGTCTTGGGGGATATGATGCTTTGAGAGAGGAACCGAAGGAAGAGGTGGAAAATGAAGGGCCAGGAAGGTAAAACGAACTCCCCCGCACTCATCATTTCATTCAAGAAATATTTGTAATTTAAGCTGTGCCATCTGTCCAGAGCCTCCGCTGCACAAGGTGGGGGGGGGGGGCGGCGGCGGGAGCAGAAGTAAAGAGCTATCTAATGTGCAGGTCAGCATGAAAAGCCATGTACAAGATGTGTGCATAGGGCCCCCAGTGGTGTTGACATGAGGGCTGCACAGAGGAAGTTAAATAGATGTAGTTCTTGACCCCTGACCCTTGACCTCTAGTAGCAGATTAGCAGAATCCTATCTCAGCTGCCTACCTCCAAGCTGGGTGATGGAGGGCCGGTTACTTTACCTCTCTGGGCCTCAGTTTCCTCACCTATAAAAGGGGATAATAAAAATAGTACCTACCTGGCCCATGGGAACACTTATTTAGGGGCCTGAGCTGAATTCTGTGGCTTAGAGCCATCTTCCCTGCACCGACCAGCAGTAGGAACTTAAGACTTTTATGATAGAGATTCAGCCCACTCAAAACACCTGGATGGAAAAGATGGGTGTGTGCGTGTGCCTGTGTGTGCACGGGTGTGGGTGTGTCTGTGCACACGTGTGTGCACACGCGGCTGCCTCTCTCCGCGGCAGAGCGGAGTAAAAAGCTGAATTCTCTTTACCACATACATGCCTGGACACACAAAGTCCAGATCTCGTGTCCCCGCATTCCGGGCTGGCGACACGCTGGAACCCATCCCCAGACATAGCCCTGGGAGACATTCTGTGGTGGAAGGGAGACCCTTAGGAAAATGTGCCATTATCCCTCTTCTGGGCTACTCTCGGCGTCCCTAGCCCCCTGAGGAAGTCAGGCCCTGGTGTCTTCTCTCCTGTGCCGACAGAAGATATGCCAGAGTTTATGGCCACAGCCCCTGCTCTCTGCCACGGTGCTGGTTGACTGGGACCCTGTGAGTGGGGCTGCGTTGGTGTTTGCTCTGCTTTCTGACGGAAAGATCGTCTGGGCCCAGGATGGAAATTTAGGTCAGCTCTGAGGTGGACCCAGACTGAATTCCAGGCTTCATCCAGAATCAGGACTCTACGGGTGAGAAGGAACTGAGGAGTGTGTCTGGTCCAGTCTCCCATTGGGGCATCCCTGGGAGAGACCCTGGATTATGTTTTCCCTTGATCTGATTGCTCAAGGGACTCTGGTTTGGCCTGGCCTTTGCAAGTCTGGCTTCCTCTGCCCTGAACACCCTCTGCCTCCACCTTGAGCAACCCCAACCCTTCCCTCAAGTGTTGGCTTAGACACCACTTTCTCCAGGAAGCCCTCCATCATTTCCTCAAGACAGGAAGTTGCTTCACCTGCTCTGTGGTTCCCTCTACCCACAATTATCCTCTGTTAGGCCACACAACATCATAGTGTCCTTGCTTGTTTAATTGTCAGTTTCTCCTTCCAGATTGTAGCCCTGGAGGACAGAGACTGAGTCTGTCTTATTCACTCCTGGAGTCCTAGGGCTTAGAGTGGTGGGCTCATGGTAGGTGCTCAGGGAATGTTTGTTGAAACAAATGAGGAGCTGGGGCAGGTTGATCCTCTGGGCTTGAAGCAACAGAGGTGGCCTAGAATAGTGCAGAACTTTGGGGAGAAGACAGACAAAAGGAGAGGGCCCCTGGGCACCCTGCTTCTACCCCCATCTACCTGGTGTTTGATTTTTAAGCAGACAGAAGTTCAAGAGCAATAAGTTATTTAAATAGTTTCCTATTTAGGGTTCCCAACCTTGGCCATTGTGGATTGGCCTTATCGGGGTTTGAGTTGAGCATATTTGGCTACAAAGAGCAAAGATCCCTTGGAGACTCCTACTCCTCCCTCGCCCCCCAACCACCACCAAAAAAAAAGGAACTGGTCTCGGGTTTATACCTGTAGTCATGCTGGAGACAGAATTTCCTGGCAAGTTGAGAACTGGAGCTGCCGTGGAGTCCAGGCTCCCTAAGAATAGATCTGTCAGACATCTGTATCCAAGATGGTGCCAGGGACCTCTCACATCTAGAAATTCATGGATCTTCGCTTTAGAGTGGTACCATCTATGTGGTGGGGGCTCTCCCTGTGTGCCCACTCCTCTCCATCTCCTTGCGTCTGATCGGGGGTATGCTTCCCCAAGAGAGGCAGGCACGGATCCAGATCATCATGTCATGCCGGGCATAGACATGGGCTTCAGGTCAGCTAACAGACTGACTGTCCCCGGGGGTAGGATCCACTCTGGGTCCAGTGAGTTGTCATTTGGTGAGAGGGGACACAGAAGGAAGCAGGTACAAAATGTGGTCCCCCTATGCCAGCAGGAGCTGGTGGTGGATGGGCCCAGGAAACATACCCAGTATCATCCATTAGACCAAACTTCTACTCATCTCCCCACTCAGGGCTCCTCTCCGAGGCCAAAACTCTGATACAAATTTTACCGACGTAGTCCTAAGTCCTACATCATAAACATCAGAATGTAGTATTTATTGCCTTCCTACAGGCTGGGTGTCAAGATGAAAAAGAAATAATAATTCTAAATCTCACACAAGGGCTTCGGAGATCAATGAGGTAATTTATATGAAATAGTTTGGGCTCCCAGGGAAACAACGTGTGGCATAAATTTAGGCTCTTTCACTGGATAGCCCCTGTGCCAATAACTCACCCCAGATCATGAAAAACTCACTTGGCCATACAGAATGTGCGGGCTGCTCTCTGAGTCCACAATGGAACATCTGGCCGCATGTGGACTTGGTTGAACCAGGGTGCAGACACCTGTCTCCAGTCTTTTTCCTCACAGGACAGGACATAAATAAACAGGCAGGTACGTTAGGGATCTGTAATACAAGGGCCTGTCTGAACGATGCCTGCGATCACACCATCAGACTCATAGTGGCTGCAAACCCAACTTTAGACGCCGAGGATCTATTTCTCTTGTGAATCCAAATAACTGATGTGAGTTTCTTGAAGCAATGTGAAAATGCCCCGTTGCCGCCACTGAAAGGCCCAGCACCATGCAGGTGCCTTGAAACTTGGCACTTCTATATCAGTGATGACTGTTCTATCATGGATCCATTTATGGAAAAGGAATGACCATTTACCGAGCACCCCCTTTTTGCTGGAACTAAAACTTTCCAAAAGAGTTGTTTATGCCCATGCTCTCCTACCCTCCTCTTTTGAACCCATTTCAATTGGGCTTCCGACCTCATTGCTCCAAGGAAACTGCTCTACTAGAGGCCAGCCATGACCAATGTGTTCTTCCAGCTGATGGCTGATTCTCTTCCTTCATGGGATTCCACCCGTCTAAGCATTTGATACCATTTCTCACTCTTTCTTGCAACACTGTCCTCTTGGCTTCCAGAACATCACGTCTTCGGTTCCGTCTCCACACTGCATGACTCCTGGGACGCCATCTGCTTTGACCAGAGTTTGGCAAACTAGAGCCTGCAGACCAAATCCAACTTGCCACCTGTTTTTTTGTTTTTTGGGTTTTTAAAAATATTTTATTTATTTATTTTAGAGATGGGGGGAGGAG
Organism: Leptonychotes weddellii; assembly: GCF_054177405.1. Taxonomy (NCBI): domain Eukaryota; kingdom Metazoa; phylum Chordata; class Mammalia; order Carnivora; family Phocidae; genus Leptonychotes; species Leptonychotes weddellii. Next base: position 160,099,619 of record NC_138370.1, on the reverse strand, counting down.
CAGAGGGAGAGGGACAAGCAGACTCCACACTGAGCCCAGAGCCCGACACGAGGCTCAATTCCATGATCCTAAGACCATGACCTGAGCCAAAATCAAGAGTCGGGCGATCAACCGACTGAACCACCCAGGTGCCCCATGCCACCTATTTTTATAAATAAAGCTTTATTGGACCTCAACCATGGCCATTCGTCTACATATCATCTATGGCTACTTTCATGCTACAGTGGCAGAAGTGAGTGGTGCCAACAGAGACCAGATAAAACTGAAAATATTTATTTATTTATTTTTAAAAGATTTTATTTATTATTTGAGAGAGAGAGAGAGTGCACTAGCAGGGTGGATGAGCAGAGGAAGAGGGAGAAGCAGACTCCGCGCCGAGCGGGGAGTCTGACATGGGGCTTGATCCCAGGACCTGGAGATCATGACCTGAGCTGAAGGCAGATGCTTAACCAACTGAACCACCCAGGGGCCCCTGAAAATGTTTATTATGTGGCATTTAATGGAAAAAGCTTGCTGACCCCTGGCATAGACTCCTTGGGGACCCTGGTTTTCCTTTTGCCTCACCCACCACTCCTAGTCTTCTTTGCTTTTTGTCCTCTTGTCCTTGACCTCTAAGCCCTGGAGTCCTTGAATTCTTCTCTTCTCTGTCTATACTTAGGACCTGGCTGAGTGTAACCAAACTTCCGGGCACATATACCCAACTGTCAATTCCACATCTCCATTTGCTTGCCCAATAGACTTCTCAAACTTCAACACGCCCAACACTAAGCTGATTTCTGCTCTGCAAACCTGCCCCTCCTGCAGTTTCCCTCTTTTCCATCAGTGGCAACTCTGTGCCTCCAGGTGCTCAACCCAAGTCCCTGAAACAACCATCAGCGCTTGCCTGCAATATTTCAATGGCCTCTGACTGGTCTCTCTGCTCTTGTCCCTTCCAGCTTCTTTTCCTTGCACCGGACAAGAGGACTTTCTAAACAGAAGCCAAACGTATCCTTTTGTTGGCTTCCCAGCTTACTCAGGGTAAAATCCAAATCTTCTTTCCTGCCTCCTCCCGCTAGAACATCTGTCCGACTTTATCTCCTTCACCCCACCTGGCTCACTGCGTTCCAACTAAGATGCTCTCCTCATTACAGGAAAGCAACGAGCAGGCTCCTGCCTCAGGATCTCTGTTTGGCTGTTCCTTCTGTAGGAACCCTCTTCCCCCAGATATATGCATGACTCACTGCCTCATGTCTCCTTATCATGAACCTTGCCTGATCCCCCTAAATCAAAGAGCAGTCATGCTCCCACTCCTTCCTGTACCCCCTCCCAGCATCACCATCTGCTCTACCCTATTTGTTTACATGTTTCTTGTTCATCTTGCCCCTCTTGGTTATAAGCTCCACAAAAGCAGACCTTTGTCTTGTTCATTGTGTAACCCTATTGCCTAGAATAGAGATGGGTGTATAATAGGTGCTCGATAATTATTTAAACATCTTTGACTTCGTATGACTCTGTGAACCCTATTTTACAGCTCAGAGTATTGAGCCTTAGGGAGATTAAGGCCCTCGCACAAGGTCAATTATGGTAGGGGTAAGGCAGAGTGGAATTTGAACCTGGAGCTATCTGCAAAGTCAGGGCTCGCTTGGCAGGTATGTGTTGGTTTATAAAGTGGCTCTGAGGATTGTTCTGTGGAAAAACAGTTGTTCCCAGGGCATAAAGGATTCCAGGACCCATTGATAACTCATTGTGAGTCTTTGTCTTTCTTATCATATTTATGTTTTGGGTTCTGATCACCCTGAGGGTTTGGGGTATGTATGTGTGAGTCCTTTAAGTTGACCCTAACAAAATTTCCATTGGTTTACACCATCAGGAAACTTTCCCCCTCCTCATTAACCTACACCATCAGTAGTTTGGTGAGGATTTAGCAGTCTTTTGTGGATGACCAAATGCCTGGAATTTTAAGGGGTTTTTTTGTTTTGTTTTTTTTTGTTTGCCCTTTTGCCCTTCTCTAATGTAGTTAATGAGCTCTAAACATAAGCTCCAGTGGACCAGGCTAGTTTCTAGTTAAAGAAAGCTGTGGTAGATTTAGATTTGAACACTTTTTTTTTTTTTTGGTAAGAAACAACTGATAATTTATTTCTAAGTTTGAAACCAGCCTTCCTTCCTCCCTCCCTCCCTCTCTCCTTCCCTCCCTCCCTCCCTCTTTCCTTCCTTCCTTCCTTCCTTCCTTCCTCCCTTCCTTCCCTCCTTCCTGGTCTTCTAAATTCTGGTTTCCAGAATTAGGAGACCTCACTGTGCAGTGCATTTCCCCCACTTCCTAAGGGATAGCGTGACAGTCTCCTTCTTCAGTGTGGCCTGAGCAGAGGTGTGTGGGCTCCTGCAGGGTGGGAGAGATGCCACAGGGGTGAGGGACCAGACGCCCAGGCTGAGGGCCATCAGGAGAGGCTTGGGTCCCCTCCCCTGACTGACTCCTGCATCCCCTGCAGAAAGTTCCGCCAGGCTTCTTTCATTCCTCGCCACTGTCAGCCGGGGCAAGTCCTTCTCTTCCTTTCCAGTCACTTGAGTCATCTGTCACCCCTTGTGGTTGTGGTTCATTGCCATCATCTTCTGCGCCTTGCATGTCGCCCACTCCGGAGGCCCTTGTGGTGCAGGGAACCCCCAGGGCGGTGGCCTGGGAAGGCACATTGCACCCTGTCTTTGCACGTGCGTGCACACACACACACACACGCACCCCGGCTAACCACAGGTATACCAGCGGCCCTGGACAAACAGGCTGTCATTGTCAAACTTTGCTCTGGGACTTTGCCTGTAATCCCCTGGCCTTGCCAACTCCATCTTCTCCCGGCCAGCAAGGTTTGGTTTGGTTTTTAATCTGATTGCAAAGTGTTTGACTTCTTGAGGGATTTGGAGATCACAGGGGTCATGTGAGGAAGGAGGATGTCAGGGAGAGAGTCCACCTGCACCTGACTCCGACTGCAAGCTTCCTGTTTTCCGCACCCTCATCCTCATTGCTCCTCTTAATTTCAGACACAGGGCGCATGATTTGGGGTAGTCATTTGTGATAGGGTTTTCTAGACTCTTTCTTCTCTCCTCTCCCTGTCCTAGCAGCATCTCTCCCTTTGACCTCTTGACTGATGTCCGGAGGCAACATGGCCACGTGCTCAGCAGCACACACAGGCGCGGGTTCGCGTCCTGGCCGGGCCGCACACGGGCTGGGGCCCTCAAACACCAGTGTTGGAAGACAGAGACGAGCCATCACGGCACACACTCCAGAGGGCATGTGAGGCCTGAACGAGAAGCGCTCGCCCGTCGCTGAGGCCCGGGCACTCACTGCTGCCAGCTTGGTTGATACTATTGTTTGTGAAACAATGGAACTTTCCTCTAGAAGCTTAAGTGGCCTCCCAGGAGAACAGGCTTGAACCTTTGAGCAGAATCAAAGCTGGTGCTTGTTGGGGAAGCGTCGAGGCTCAGGCAGCAGATATTTATCTACTATGCATTATTATAAGGCATTTAAGGCATCACGTGACTATCGCTCAGAGTCGCGTGGCTTCCTTGCCTTCTTCACACCTGGAAACCAGAACCCACAGTTGCCTTTTGGTCAAGGACTCAGTCTAGAAGGCCTCTCCCTCCCTAAGCTGTCAGTTTGGAGCATCCAGAAAGACTAGGAATCATGGTCTTTGGGATATGTCATTAGACACATAGTATGTGCTGCTCAACTGGGCTAAGCATGCTCCTACACACATGATCTTGTTTGGTCTTCACCACAAACCCATGAGGTGTTTTGTGACCGTCCCCATGTATAAATGGGGGCATGAGGCTCAGAGAGGTTAAGGAATTTGCCCGAGGCCACACAGCTTGCGATGGGCCTGCATTAAGCCCCAGATGGATCCAACACCAAAGCCCAGGCCCTTGCTCAATCCATTCCACTGCGTCCTACTCGTTCCTCAAGCCCCCCGGCTCACACCTGCAGTATGTTGGATCACATCCTGCTTTCCTCCTATATCCACGACTGGTACAACACATGACTGAATAAAGACCATCTTTGCATTTTCACTTTTTACAACACACCTCCCAACAAAGTCCTCTCCTAACTTCCATTCTTTACATTGTCTGTGGAGTTACCTTTTCACCTGATTCACTTCACATTCCTTGTTCGGGGTCACGGTGCCCTCCTGTGAGGAAGAGAGCTGCAACATAGTTCCCGGAAACCCCTCTTGGGTGCATGGCTGCCTCCAGCAGCCACTGGGGGTCCCCATCCATAATCACTTCATGAAAATATGTATGTGCGGTGTAGGGTAGGGGTGCCACATCTAGAAAAGGGGCCAGCAGGTGTTGGCTACCCAGCTGCTTCAGTATTGCTTGAGAAGTCTCAGAATAATGTGAAATCAGTGCCTACATTTTACAGACGAGAAAAGGGTAGGAGTCATAGCAGGATGGACTAGAAGGGGTTGCACCTGACAAGAGGGAGAAGCAAGGAAAAATCACCTGTAGGAGAAGATGCTGAGGCAGGCCCCAAACCCGGGACGGGCTGATGCAGCCGAGCAGCCCTGGTCTCGGGAGCCTCACGGGATCTGAGTGCCTGTCTGGGGACAGGCTGAGTCTTGCACAGCAAGGTGGGATTGGGCCCTGGCAGGGAAAGGCTCGCTACTCTGGGGCCAGCGTTCTAGGAGAGGGGGCTCAGCCCTGGTTCTGGGGCAGGAGATACAGGGAGAAGTTCTCATGAGCGAACCCATCCTGTCCCCACCCTGCACTGGGCCTGAACATAAGGGCTCTATCTTTGGAATCCACACTAAGGTGCTTGTTAAATTCAGATTCCTGGGCCTCTTCTCTTGAGATTGAGATTGAATACTTTGGGGACCAAGACATCTGCATTTTAATGAGAGCCCCTGGAGGCTCTGAAATGGAGCTCCATAGGACGCATTTGGAGAAACACTGACTTAGATGGATGGGCGTAGCTTAGAAAAACTTTGACCCTGGTCCTGGCTACCAGGTCCCCCTTCAGCCGGTTGGCCATCAGCTACTAGTGTTTGTATTTGTACCCTACTACTCTTGGTTTTACTGTTTGGGGGGAGACAAGTTCATCCTTGGAACTGGCCACTGGCCTGGATGGACAGAGCAAGGTAGAGGATGCCAGAGTGTGGGGACAGGGCTGACTTTGGGGGGCCATATTTGCCTGAGAAACAGCCCCTCCCTGCTAGTGCCAGGAGCTGCCACAGGAAGCTTTGGCCTCGGAGGTCAAGATGCGGGCTCTAGCTCTGAGTCTTCCACTGACCTCCTCAACCCATAAGGCCCTTATCTCTAAAATGGACCAACATAGGGGCGCCTGGGTGGCTCAGTCGTTAAGCATCTGCCTTCGGCTCAGGTCATGGTCCCAGCGTCCTGGGATCGAGCCCCGCATCGGGCTCTCTGCTCGGCGGGAAGCCTGCTTCTCTCTCTCCCACTCCCCCTGCTTGTGTTCCCTCTCTCGCTGTGTCTCTCTCTGTCAAATAAATAAATAAAATCTTTAAAAAAATAAATAAATTAAATAAAATGGACCAACATATATTTTTAGTTTAGATGGTCACTGAGCAGATTCTATGAAGAAATGTATGTGGAAGTATCGAGTACTGCACGTGACAAGTTTGACGAAGGAAAATCATGGCTCCCGAGGATGACCGATATTTCAGAGCCCCCGCTGAGTGCCAGGCACAGCCCCTGGTGCTTTACAAGTACAAACTCGTGTTTGCCCTAGGAGGCAGCTGCTGTTATTATCCGTGTTCAGGAAAGAGCACAGAGACGTGAAGCAACTTGTCCAAGATCACACAGCAAAGACCCAGGCCACCTGTCCCTAAAGTTTGTATTGCTTAATGGTATGCTTTTGTGACACTGGGGGAGAGCCCTTTTCATTTGCGTCCTCCCCCTGCCCCCAGCCTGTGTTTCTGAAGCATTTGGAAGCCACTGACCCTTGGCTTCAAATGACATCTTGGAAGGAAATCTATTATAAAAACAAATACACATGGAGCAATTTGGGCTGAAAGGCGGTGCGGTGGGCCACAGCCTAGCCCCCCCACTTTCCTTTCCCCAGCACCCAGAGGAGTCCCGCGGGGCACGGGTCCAAAACCAGAATAGCAACATCACCTGAGTGATAACTAATTGGAGCTTAAAGAGTTCTTGGAATTTGGGATAGAAACCTGTGAGTTGTTACTGACCTCCAGGCTAGGACCTTATCTAGCCACCCTGGTAATGGATCCACCTGCACATACTCCCTACACACACACACACACATGCACGCTCACCTGCGGGCCTGATCCTCTGCGCCCCCCACTCCTGTATTGTGTGCGATTCCGGTTGAGTGAGGGGAATAGGAGCCCCCAGCCTCCTCAGTGCAACCCCCTCCCCCCACAGCGGCCAGACTCACCAGCACCCTGCCCCATGACAAGCCTTTTCCTCCCAGGCCCTCTGTAAACAGGCGGCCTCGTTAAAGCCCATTTCACAGATGCAGAAACTCTCCTCACCGTAATGATGTCTCATGGACAGTGGCCTTTCCTCTGTGGATGGCAGAGGACTCCTTCCACACACTAATTTACAGGCCCAGAGGAGGACGCACCGCTCCTCTTGCCCCTTGGCAGCCCTGGAGAGAGGCAGACGCGGAGGAGCCTCAGGATGAGGAGATCAGAGGCGCAAAGCCCACTTCCCAGTGGAGGAGGCTGGCTGGCTGAGGGGGCCGAGCGTCTACGTCAGTACCTGGACCCCCAGGGTCCGGGGAAGGGACTTAGGGATGGAGAAGAAGCCTGCGGAAGAGTACTTGTAAAATACTCAAGAGAGTGACAACTGTGAGTGGGGTCCCTGCATGATAAACACAGTTCCCACAATGCCCCAAATCACAGGGCTTTTCCTTTTTCTTTTCTTCTTTCTTCCTTCTTCCTTCTTCTTCTTCTTCTTCTTCTTCTTCTTCTTCTTCTTCTTCTTCTTCTTCTTCTTCTTCTTCATGGGAATTAGGGGCAATTTTTAAGCATTTCCCAGCACACCACTGTTTGGAAGATTTTGGAAGTTTCTCAGCCAGTGAAGTAGGGTGCTTCAAGATGATGATGGATCTTAAAGCCGCGGGTGTAAGATGAATGGAAAGGGAAGTTGTGGAAGTGCTGGGTTGGGCCTGGGGCCACCCGGACATGAGCTATTTCAGGACAGGGCTGTGGAAAGGAAGACATTGTGGAGCCACCCTAAAACAACGTGGCAGTGGGATAGAGGGAACGTGGATGAGAATGAAGCTGTTTGCCTTCATGGTTTGAGCTGGATTTTCCAGGGCAACACGGGAGATGTTTTTTACATGCTTATGCTCAGGGCCCCACCCCCGATCCTGAATCAGTTGGCCCAGAGTGGGGTCCGATGTGGCCTCCAATGCGACCCTGGAGGAAAGCCAAAGCTGAGAATCACCGTTCTAGACCCTCGGCGCCCCAGGTGTGATCCCCACCCCCCCAGCACTGGTGTCCCCTGGAAACTTGCTTGGAATGCAGATTCTCAGGCCCCTGCCCCCCCCCTCACTAGGCCCACTGAATCCACATTTGTATCCTAAGTGCTTCTCAGACTTTAATGTGCCTAGACATTATGGGGGGAGGGGTGGGGATCTGGTTCAAGTGCAGTTTCCGATTCTGATGAAGATTTCTCTGAATGCTAACTCTGAGAGGTGCTTCTGAGCCCTGCAGCGTCTGGAACTCACCAGGCCCTCACCGTGACTCTTATCCTAACTCTAATCCTCATGCTACCCTGCAAAGCTGGTGGGCTGGCACCATCTACCCCCCTTGAGGGGTTCGGCTTTACAAAAGGAAGGCTGAGGCTTGGAGCCCTAAAGCCACCTCTTCTTGCTCAAGGCAAGACTCCAGCTCATATGCGACCAAGTTGGGACTTGGCACTGCAATTCATGTGGCATCAGATACCACAGCATATCAGTTAGGGTCTCAGGGCTCCGGTGACTGCTTGCTGGATGAATGGCAGATCAGCAAACTCCGTGAAAGGGGACGATAATTCGCCCATGACTTGTGTGAGGGGAAGAAAGAGTCATAGGTCAGTGGTTCTCAACCTTGGCTATACAATGGAATCTTCTACGGGAGCTTTAAAAAACCCCCAAGCCTGTGTCCCAGCCCCGGCGATTCTGATTTAACTGATCTGGACATGGCCTGTGCTTTGAGATGTTTTTAGAGCCACCTCGGTGATTCTAATGTGCAGCTGACACTGGGAACCTCCTCCTCCTCCTTCTTATTCTTTCTTTCTTTTTTTTTTTTTTAAGATTTATTTATTCATTTGAGAGAGAGAGAGCGAGCATGAGCAGGAGGGGCAGAGGGAGGAGGGAGAGAGAGTTAGAAGGAGACTCCCCGCTGAGCGCAGAGCCCGACATGGGTATCAATCTCATGGCCCTGAGATTACGACCTGAGCTGAAACCAAGTGCCGGATGCTTAACCAACTGCACCACCCAGATGCCCCTGGGGACCTCCTTCTGCCTCCCACACCACCTGACACAGTCCTGTGCCCTGAACGGACACAGCCTCTGACTGCTAAATCCCTCCTCCAGCCTGTGGAGTCTGTCCGTTGTCCCTGAGCAGCCCAGCATTGAAGGGCGGGAGGAGCACCTGCAGGGAAAACATGCTCTTCCAGGATCCCAGCCCTCAACCTCATTTAGGAAATAAAAATACAGGGCACCCAGTGAAATTTGAATTCCAGATACACGATGAATCCATTTTTTAGCTTAAGTATGTCCCACACAATATGTGGGGCATACTTATCCTACAAATTCCTTTATTATTTATCTGGAATTCAGATTTCACTGGGTGTCCTGTATTGTACCTGGTAACCCAGATTCTCATTTCTAGTAACCAGGCCTTCCAAAATGAGAGCTGAGGTGAGGACGTCTGGGCCTGGTTTGGGGCGTCTGGTTTTGTCAGATGAGGCTGCTAAGAAGGATTGGCTTTCAGGTTCCTTTATTAAAACTGCCCCAGATGGACAGACACAGCACCACCCTTGTCTTCTTGGCTGTGGAGTTGGCTTTCCATGAATACGTTCCACGTGAATGAGCAAACCGGTTTCTCCTCTCCCTGGCACCAGGCCATGTTCGCCCATGACACAGCCCATCTAGAAGCTGAGAGCCCAGAATTTGAACAAGGAAAGATGTTTTTTTTCCCTGGAACCAAGTTAACATTAGCCAAGCAGCTATATATAAAGTTTGGTTGGAAATGTCATAGACAGCACATTCTAAGAAAGTTGGCCATGGGGGATCTTGCCTTACATATGCAGCTAGCATTCACACTGTAGGTCCAGAAGTCATGTTATCTAATACAAAGAATGGCCAAATCAAGTCAGAGTGATGATGAGGATCTAAACTGCAAGGGTGTAAATTAGCGTCTGTTGCCTGCTCATGTAATGATGTATTTTTTTAAATATTTCTTGTCCACCTACTATGTGCCAGGCATTGGGCGTGCAAAGATGCACCCCTGCCCTCGAGTTGCTCCCATTCTGTTGGGGGAGACAGAAGAGTGAAGGCAACATGGGGAATGCTTTGATGAGCGTAAGTACAAGCCACTGTGAGGGTCCTTGGAGGGAACTGACCCAGAGGTGGGGGGCAGGAGGGGGTCTCCAGAGGAAGAGCTGAAACACAGATGTGAATTAGCAGGATGAAGGTGGAAAGAACAGAGAGTACTTGGGGCAGAGGAAGTAGCATATGCCAGAACTAGGCGAGGGGAGAGAACATGGTGCCCCGAGGGAACTGCGGGTTGTGGGTACAGCTGGAGGATATGAGACAAGCAAAGGAAAGTCACGGAAGGGTATTTAAGCAGACAAAGCATAGGACCAAATTTGTCCTGACTGTAGTGCGGAGTTGGATTGGAAGGGATAAACCTGGAGTTGGGGAGGCCAAGTTGAAGGCAGGTGTAAGCATCCATGTGAGAGATGATGGCGGGCCTGCTGAAGGAGGAGGACAAGGGAGTGGAGTGAGGTGGCTGCTCTAGAAGCTTTACAGAGGTGGGGCCTGTAGGACTTGGAGATTCCATAGGATATGAGGGGTAAGGGAGGTGCAGTGTCTCGTATGGCTCCTGGCAGGGAAGATGCATCTGGCAGGCACAGTTGCCCAGAATCAGAGATGCATCTCCACACCCAACCTGGCACTTGAGCTCCAGGCTTGAAGACCCAACTGATTCTTGACCATCCTTTTGGATGACTAATAGGCTTTTCCTAGATGTGACTGTAAGGGAGGAAAAAACTTTTTCCTCTACCCTCTTAGGTTTTACACCCAGGGCCCTGCAAATTAAACTGACAAAATACAGATTAATAGGGGAAAAGGCATACAAATTATTTTAAGTTCTACATATACACGAGAGTCTCGAAGAAAAGGAAGGCCGTTAAGCCTAAGAGCTTATATACCATTTTAACGAAGAGTGAGAAATTTGTGGGGAAGTGATAAGACAAAGGAAAAGGTTTGGGACCTCTAGGGGTGGTAAATTGTGGGAAGGTGAGCATATGGGGTAAATTCATGGAAGATAAGTGTTCTTCCAGAAAGGCTTGTTCATGCAGATTCAACTCGATACCGTCTCCAGGGATAAGAGTATTTTCCTTTTCCTAGTACAGGAGAGGAACGTGGGTACATCTTTATACAGGGAAATGTATGCCCTGCTTTTAGGTGGAAAGAGGGAGAGTAAAGAGCTTTTCTTGTGTCTGCTGTTTCTTAATTGCCTTCAGGTCAAAATAATCCTATGTCAAGGTGGCATATTTTGGGGTGGCATATTCTGATCCCCTTCATGGCCAATATAGAAGTCTTGGTCTTACCCTCTTCCCTCCCCTCCGTGTCTCCCCCCACTCCCATCCCTCTTCCTTTCCTGTCTTTTATTCCCAGTTCTGCACCCATATACTTGACTTCCAGTGGGTCACACAACCCCTCTGGACCTTGTTTTCAGTAAAATGGAGGCACAAGTGAATTTTCTCTAGCTCACCATCGAGATCTCTTCCTGTTCTAAAATGTGAAGACTGGGGGTGCCTGGCTGGCTCAGGGGGTTAAACATCTGACTCTTGATTTCTGTTCAGGTCATGATCTCAGGGTCGTGAGATCAAGCCCCATATCGGGCTCTGAGCTGGACGTGGATCCTGCTTAAGACTTTCTCTCTTTCTCACCCTCTGCCCCTCCCCACCCTCTGCCCCTCCCCACCCTCGCTCATGTGTGCTCTCTCTCTCTCAAATAAACAAATAAATAAGTAAAATGAAATGTGAAGACTACACCTTTAAAAAAGCAGAGCACAGCAATTACAAAGGTGGACTTTCAAGTCCAATCAGTGGGGCTTTATCCTGGTTCTCCTGTTGCTAGCTCTTAATCTAGGGCAAGTCATGTCACCTCGCCAAGTCTCAGTTTCCCATGTATAGAATAGGATCAATAGTAATACCTACCTCATACAATTTTTCTAAGGAGCTAATCGATTTAGCTTAGTGCCTGGCACATAGTAAGCTGCCAATACATGTTAGTTATTAAAACATGTAGATAATCATAATATATTAATAATAGTCATTATTATTAGCTATGCACTAGCCAATGTGGTGAGCAGGAAAGTGAGCATAACAGTCCCTAGCATTTATTGAGCACCTACAATATACCAGGAATGTTACTACATTGCACACAGTTCATTCTGCACACGGTCTTGAGATGGGCACTCTAACTATCTCTCTTTTATGTCAAGGGAGCTGAAGCACAGAGAAGTTACATAACTTGCCCAAGGTCACACCACTAAGAAGGCAGAACCCGGCCTTTGAACCCAGGAAGTCTGGCTTTGAGGACCACACTTTTTGTCACTAGGCGGTACATGGACCAGTCAGAATACACTCAGCACCTTTCTCGGCTTATTCTTTTGCAACACTCCAAGCATTTCCACATCTAAGGAAAAGAAATTTGACATTCATTTAATAACCAAATAACCTGGATCTGTGTTTCTCAAACTGTGTTCCATGGTCCACTACATCTGTAGCAGTAACATGTTAATAGAAGTTATGCCCTCAGAGGATTCCATGGTCAAGTGAGTTTGGAAAATGCTAGATTAAGCAAAGTCCGCTTGCTTAGTAAATTGCAGGATGTCTCAGGGACTTTAAAATGCTCGTGTCCATTGTGAGACTCTGGGTGGGAAATATAAGAGCAGTGTTTCTCAGACATATTTCACCATGGAACCCTCCCTTTTCTTTTCACAGAACATCTCACAGGACTCATGTTCCATGGAACACACTTTGGGAACTACTGCCAATGGTGAAATAGGTCAGTAGAGAGCTGGGAAGACTGAAGAGGAACAGGGCAATTAAAATCTGTAGTTTGGGGGAGCTCCTGGGTGGCACCGTTGGTTGAGCATCCGACTCTTGATTTCGGCACAGGTCCTGATCTCAGAGTCGTGGAATGGAACCCCAACATTGGGTTCCCCACTCAGTGCGGAGTCTGCTTGGGATTCTCTCTCCCTCTGCCCCTCCCGCTCATGCTCTCTCTCTCATTCTCAAATAAATAAATCTTAAAACAAAAAAACAAACAAAAAAAACACAACATAAAATCTGTAGTTTGGCCCGAAAAGCCAGAACTCTGAATACCCAAATCAGACAAAAAGGAAACCCTGTCTAACTTAGAGTTCAGAGACAAGGGCAAACCAAACATGGATTTTGTCGTGGGCAGCATTTAACATAAATATCCGGTATCAGAGCATTTGATATCCCTGGGGTCACATTCTTCCATGACAATAACCGTTTACCCTGTCTCAGTTAGACAAACAGTCCTATTTGGCACAGCCTCCCCACTCCCTGTTATATTACAACTGGCCCACTTCCATCATTTATGCTACATGGAAGTGTTTGAGTTTGTGACCTCTGATCCAGTTACATCTATAAGCCTCATGGAATCTGGAACAGGGGTTTATGCTCTATAACTGCCACTCAGGTATTTATTTTTAATTTATTCTTCCTCATTGTAGAAGTTGCTCATGATGATTGCAGAAAACTTAGAAATATAGAAAAATATGAAAAACAAAACTACAGCATGCATAATAACCAAAGCTCAGATAATAACACAGACTATTAATCTTCTGGTATATTTCTTCTCATATTTTTCTTTGCATCTGCATATCTAAGTTGTTGTCATATTTTCATATGATCACACCATAAATGAGACTTTGTCCCTTCCCTTATTCAGAGGACATTCTATTTGTTCCTAAGGATGGTTTATTCTACTCTGTGGTAATAGCTGAGTTTCCAAGAAAACTCATTTTCTTAAAAATCACTTACAATGAAACCAGAGAGGTTGGGGGCTAGAAAGTTTTAGACTCACAATAGAAAAGGTATTTTTCCTGCCCGAATGTCTATCTTTGAGTTGCTTTACATAGTCATAAGCGCATCGCTCTAAAAGTCAAACACTTGAACAAATCCAACATTATATGGTTCAAAAGGGATTGTAATAAAAAAAAAAAACAATGTCCAAGTGCACATGAAGGACTTGAATGTGATCTCATTAAATGTGAGAATGGAAAATGCAACTTTTCTAAATTCACATATGATAATTTTACATAATATAGAAGTGTGATGATTTATGTGGCTGATATAATAAAAGTATAAATAGACATTTGACTATTTAATCTACATTCCTAGAAGTTTATATCTTCAAATGACTCAAAACCCTCTTACACTGGAAAAATTAGGGATGCTCTTAGATTAGGGGCATAAATAGTCATCGTTTGGCACTTTATTTAGAATCCCAGCATCTGATAAGTGAGAGGGCTTCAGTGGTCATTCCAGGTCATTGTCTCCTTGAAGTACGAGTCCCCTCCACAAATCACAGCCAGTGAGTGTCCATTTTTGGCATGAAGGTCTCCTGCGATGGGAAACCAAGGACTCAGAGGTGCGATCCAGAGCTTGCTGCTAAATGCTCCTTCCTCACACTGAAGCTGAGCATCTTCTGCCAACTCCCACCCAATCACCCGATTCTGCTCTTCAAGTTGAAATCCAGTTCTTTTCCATATGGCAGCCTTTTAGAGTATTTCAAGAAAGCTATTATTTTGCCAAGCAATCTTTTCTAAGTGAGCATCTTTAAGTTGTTCGAGTTTCTAATATATCATAGTTTCTAGATGTTTCTAGAAGCTCAGAATTATTTCAGGATTGCATAAAAGTAAAAAGGAGTCAAGTGAAGATATCTCTGGATCAGAGCAAGAACAGGCGGGGGGAAGGAATCTGGACCACAGTAGTTATCTTCCATGTCATCTCAATCACTCCTCATAGCTCCCAATGAGACCGTGTTGGTCAAGACTTACGATCCTGCAAGTGACAGAAAACTAACTCACACTGGCTTAAGCAAAACACATAAACAGATTAATAAGGAACACTGAAAATCCCAAAAGTTGATCTTGGCCTTCATTAAGTTCACTGAGTTCCTGAATCAATTTATGATCCAGGAACTCACAGGAAGATCATCAACTTACGATCCAGGAACTCAAATAATGCTTCTTTTTACCCCTCAGCAATGCACTCTGCTGAATGGCCTTCATTCTTGGTCAAAAATTTGGTGACTCCTTGCAACTCCAGGCTCACATACTCCTAAATTCAAGTTCAGCAGGAAAGAGCCTCCTGGAGTTCCAATAAAAGTCATTGGCTTTGACTGCATCATATGCCTGCCTCCGAACCAATGGTTGGACCGGGGACACAGGTGATCTTGTTACCCAGGCCTGAGACCCACATCCACTTCTGAAGCTAAGAGTGGAAGCTCCACCCCAAATGTGTGGACTATCAATGGGGGAGGGATGGTTCCCCAGAAGGAAGTCTGGAGGCCATTACCCCAAGGAGTGGGAATGGAGCACCAGGTCAGCCATATCCACTTATTATTTTAACCTCGCATTTAGAGACAAAGGAACCAAAGCTCCGAGATAGGAAGCTGTTTGTCCAAGGTCACATACAGAGAAAGTGCAGAATGAGAACTTACGTGTGCTTGGCTACAAAGCTGTTCTTTTCCCCTCTGCCCACAAGGGTCGTTTTGCTGACGGGAACTGAACCATAGCAAATGCATCTCCACTTTTTATGATTCAGTAACTTTAGGTGACAAAGTAACTCATTTTAAGGCCCGGTTGATAAACTCTCCTGAGTCATTCAAGCTAAGCTACACATTTTACCCAGAATTCCTGGCAAAGGTGTTAGAATTTCTCCATGATTAGTCGGTGAGCTCATCAGCATCTTCCCAGAACCTGGGGGCCATGGTTGCTGGGTCTTCAGAAGTTAGTCACCCACTTCATCTCGATTTTCATTTCCTGGTAGCAAGTCTGCTATGGTCTGGCACGGGGCCTTCTTGTCTGTCATGGACAGCCTCAGTGGTATGTCTGGGGATAGCAGAGTGGAGCCCTGGGATGATCCTGCTCCAAGGATGAGATCTGTTTGGCCAGTGCACTGTTTTAAGACATAAGTATGAATGCCTTGGTCACCAGGGTCACTAGTCTCTATTATCAGTAGAGTGTATTATACATGAATCTGTCTGTCCTAAAGATATTTGAACTGCCACTCCCGAAAGACCCTAGAAAGTTGAACTGCATCCCTTATCTGGAGCAGAATAGACTGTGATGGAATCATGCATGAAATACATTCATACGTGAAATCCCAGCCAACCATTAAAAAGAATAAAATGAGGTGACCAAATTATCAATATTGGCAAATCTCAAAAATATAATGTTGAGTAACAACAATAGCAAAATTACAGAAGGTTACATGCCAAATCATGCTGTATGTGGTATAGGGCTACATGCAAAGTAAAAATGTAAACACTCGCTAGCAATTTCAAGATGGTAGGCCCTTGGGGCAAGAGGAAGGGGCTTCATATGGTAAAAGGGAAATGGGGCATTATCAATTTTATTTGTAATGTTTTATTTCTTGATAATTTTTTTTTAAGATTTTATTTATTTATTTGAGAGAGAGAATGAGATAGAGCGAGCATGAGAGGGGGGAGGGTCAGAGGGAGAAGCAGACTCCCTGCTGAGCAGGAAGCCCGATGCGGGACTCGATCCCGGGACTCCAGGATCATGACCTGAGCCGAAGGCAGTCGCTTAACCAACTGAGCCACCCAGGCGCCCCTGTAATGTTTTATTTCTTAAGCTGAGTGGTGGATACAGGGATGTTTGTCACCTTATTCTCTGTACTTTTTTAAAAAAAATAAAATTGATAATATTTGATAATGGGATGTGTTCCGCCTGAGTCACGGTTAAGTTTCCACCTGTCAGATGCTGTATTGGTCAGGATTCAGTAGCAGAGGTACAATCTACTTGGAGTCGCAGCTCATTTAGGCCGAAGAAGAGCTACTAGTGTTTAAACAATTATTCAGGAAGCAGAAGGCACCACACTGAGTTTTCAGGAATAGCTTTGAGAACCATGCTGCAAAATGAGGGACCACCAAGAGAACCACTTTTAAGATCATAAAGAAGACCAGACCATCTGGGAAGTGTAATTTTTTTTTTAAGACTATTTATTTATTTATTTATTTATTTATTTATTTATTTATTTGACAGAGAGAGACACAGCGGGAGAGGGAACACAAGCAGGGGGAGTGGGAGAGGGAGAAGCAGGCTTCCCGCAGAGCAGGGAGTCGGATGTGGGGCTCGATCCCAGGACCCTGGGATCATGACCTGAGCCGCAGGCAGTTGCTTAACGACTGAGCCACCCAGGCGCCCTCGGAAGTGTAATTCTTACAGCCTCTGCAGTGGGGAAAAACACACAAGGAGAAGGTAGGAAATGTCAATCTACCACTTTTCTCACAGGAGCTGTATTGTTCCATCACGTAATCCCCTCCTGCCCCTATACCACCTGGCCCCAGCCTCCAACTCCTACCTTCACCCCCATGCTAAACTTCCACCCCTGAGCCTCCATAATCTATTGGGGATTGGCAATCAGGACTTGGTGAAGAACAAGATGCAAGTCACTAAGCTCCATTACAAGATGGCAGGTTTATGCATCTAGGACCAGGATTGCAAAGAATGCATGTGACTGGAAAAATATCTGGGGTCACAGAGGACCCCAGTCAGCTAGGTGGTCCCAAAGGGAAGGTGTAGTGCTTAGCGGTGAAAGAGCCCAGCTCCGGACTCAGACCACCTCAGGCCATTTTTGATGGCCTCACCATTTGCTTAAGGGTGACCTTGGGCAAGTCCCTCAATCTCTCTGCCCTTCCATGATCTGCAAAATGAGGATGATGATGGTGATGATGCTAATAATAATAACCCCCCCCTCACCAACTGTTGTAAAGATTAAATGATACAGGAATAATGATAAGTAGGAAACACAAGCAGTGTTTACCAGGCCTGGGGCTGAGCATAGCATATACTTTAACTCATTTAACTTCACAGCAGTGCTGGAGATGGCTACTTTCTTTTTTTTTTTTAAAGATTTTTTTTTATTTATTTGAGAGAGAGAATGAGAGAGAGAGAGAGCACATGAGAGGGGGGAGGGTCAGAGGGAGAAGCAGACTCCCTGCTGAGCAGGGAGCCCGATGTGGGACTTGATCCCAGGACTCCAGGATCATGACCTGAGCCGAAGGCAGTCGCTTAACCAACTGAGCCACCCAGGCGCCCTGGAGATGGCTACTTTCATGATTAGCATCTCCAGGGTGTGGAAACAGGTTTGAACCCAATAGTCTGGCATCAGATTTGTGCTCCTGATCACTCCATGCAGCTCCTCTCAGAATAACATGAAGGGCTCAGGACAGACTGGGTACCTGGTGAGGCTGAATCCACAGCGGTCATTACCTTGGAAGTTGGTAGGGGGCTCTCATAATTAGTGGGTGCCCAAAGGAGCAGGCTGGGAACATGGGTAGGAGCAGAGGAGGAAATTTGCAAGGGAAGGCCAGTGTCCCTTGCTTCTCCTACTGAAATTCACTGCCATGGTTGTCCCATGAGAGCTTCTTACCACTAACTACTTCATCCCCTGGGCAGGTGCATCCTAGTGATGGGCTTACATGTGCCTGGGCGCCTGGCTCCTGGGGGTGGGAGATACCAGGGGTGTTTAATCTAACCAGGTATTTCTTTTTTTTTTTTTCAGATAAATTCAATTTTATTTATTTTTTTAGATTTAATTTTATTGTGTTATGTTAGTCACCATGCAATACATCATTAGTTTTTGATGTAGTGTTCCATGATTCATTGTTTTCGTATAACACCCAGTGCTCCATGCAGTACATGCCCTCCTTCATACCCATCACCAGGCTAACCCATCCCCCCACCCCTCTCTCCTCTAAAACCCTC
>NC_138370.1:160068236-160081304 GCF_054177405.1 Leptonychotes weddellii | reverse complement strand
TGTTCCACAAATAAGTGAAACCATGTGATATTGACTTTCTCTGCTTGACTTATTTCACTTAGCATAATCTCCTCCAGTCCCATCCATGTTGATGTACAAGTTGGGTATTCATCCTTTCTGATGGCTGAGTAATATTCCATTGCATATATGGACCACATCTTCTTTATCCATTCATCTGTTGAAGGGTATCTCGGCTCTTTCCACAGTTTGGCTATTGCAGAGATTGCTGCTATGAACATAGGGGTGCATATGGCCCTTCTTTTCACTGTATCTGTGTCTTGGGGGTAAATACCCAGTAGTGCAATTGCTGGGTCATAGGGTAGCTCTATTTTTAATTTTTTGAGGAATCTCCACACTGCTTTCCAAAGTGGCTGTACCAACTTGCATTCCCACCAACAGGGTAAGAGGGTTCCCCTTTCTCCACAACCTCTCCAACATTTGTTGTTTCTTGCCTTGTCAATTTTTGCCATTCTAACTTGTGTAAGGTGGTATCTCAATGTGGTTTTGGTTTGAATTTCCCTGATGGCTAATGATGATGAACATTTTTTCATGTGTCTCTTAGCCATTTGTATGTCTTCTTTTGAGAAGTGTTTGTTCACGTCTTCTGCCCATTTTTTGACTTGATTATTTGCAAGTGACACTACAGACAAAGGTCTAATTTCCAAGGTCTATAGAGAACTTCTCAAACTCAACACCCAAAAAACAAATAACCAGGTATTTCTACATGGGGAAGATTCTGCGCCTGCAACTTCCTCTCCATCATTGACAAAGGGAATGTGGCCAGTGTTAGAAAAGTGTTAAAGACATGCTAGAACCCAATTGATACTTTCCTCTTGTACAAACTGTTTATAACGCTGACACACCACTGTGAGTTAAGGAGATCTTTCAAACAAATGTGTATTTTATTAAATTCATCAATGACCACATAGCTTTGAAAAATAGCAGGTGATAGATATGCAAAAAGTACTCAGCCTTCAGATAAGGAATGCTTGGTGAATATGTACATTAGTGGACAGGGACTTGGTCTTTGTCCCCAGGGCCTGGGAAGTAGGAGGATCTGAGCCCCCAGTTCCCAGGACTTCCATACTCACCAGGCAGGACTGGCTACATAATTTGCAAGGCCCAAAATTAAAAATTTATTAAGAATTTTGACAAAGTGCCAGTAGAACATTAACCCAAGTATTGGGATCCTCTCAGTGTGGGGTCCTTTGAGACTGCTCAGGTCACACACACGAAGCTAACCCAGCTACTAAGGATTCTCCCCAGACAAAAGGGTAGTTTGGATGCTGGACGATGGGCCCTCCACTGAGACGCCCTTATTTTTTCCCAAAGAAGTTGGCTGAGCAGGATGACAAGTGATTTCACCTACAACACATGAAACTCAAAGAGATTCCCATTGCCTTCTTCCCTTCCTTCTACCTACGAGCACTGAGCATTGTCCCTATGTGTGGGGCACTGGGAAAGACTTCATTCCCAACCTTCAGGACACTCATAGTCTAGAAGGCAGCAAAGGGTCCTTAAGGGGCTCTTCCAACACATCAGGGACTTGGAGAGCCGGGGTTCTGATTGTATTTAGAAAGTCACATTGGCACAGGGTGGAGGCTGGATTTGGCGAAGGCCAGGCTGGTCCCAGGGAGCCCACTGTGGGATTGCTCGCTGCCCTGGTGAGACATAACTGGGTCCTGAATGACAGCAGTGGTATCTGGCCCTCCTCTTGGGTGGGGTGGGGGGTGGGGGTGGGGGTGGATTCAAGAGTTAGTTCAGACATGGACGTAACGGGGTTTGGTGATTGATTGAAGGTGGATGGGTATTAAAGTTAAAAGAAAATCTTAAAATGACTTCTTGGCCTCTGACTTGGAGCAGATACATGGACATGGAAAAAAGCCAGTTTGGAGGATAAGATTATCCATATTATTAGTAATTCTGCAAATTGAAGATAAGAGATCGGGAGAGCTACATATCATGAAATGCTTCTGACCTTCATTCACGTCACATCTCTCCTTCCTCCCCACCCTAAGCCTCCTCCCCAAGAAACACCACACAGAAGAACGCAAAAGAATCCCCAGTCCTTAGTGGAAATATGCAGAGTTGGAAAACTAGTAAGTGGAATGAAGTTAAAAATTGGTTATTCTACCTCGGAAGCAATGAAAATACAATTTGGGAAAAGGAAATTTCAGGTTTATAATTGTTTCTAGTTCTGTAATCAAAGGCAATCATCCTAATACAAATATTTATTTTTTAAATAGAATTAAGTTCCCTGGCTTTTATCACCAGAGTCTTTAGTAACTTATTTATTTATACCTTTAAGACTGTAACAGATGAACTCAGGTACTTCAAAGGTGTGGGGTTTGGGGGAGGGAGAAGGAGGATCCTTCTCAAGTTCAGCCAGATCTTTAAATTAAAACAACAACAAAACAAAAACCTTTAATGGGTTAATTGCTTATAGTCACCTTATGTGCACAACACAAGTCCTTGAAATGATTAACAGGAGGCAAAAGATTGGTGGAAGCCCATAACATTCCCCTTATTTAGAAAGCATTTGAGGCCAACTCTATAATGCAGTCTTAAAATAGTTGCTGATCATATTCTGATTTGGGGAGCTGTAAAAATATGGAAGACCCAGCCACATCATCTGAGCGGTAACTAGCATTGAGCTACACCGTGTCCACTCCTCATTTCACCCTTTACAGACCCCTTAGTTCCACCTCAACAGTGCTGGAGGGAAACTATTCAGGTATTCATATACGCCAAATCACACCGATACTCTCAGAGGGAAAATAGTCCTTTGATAGAACTTAGCAAGTGAATTCTTGTCTGTTTTCAAGTTACCCAGAGTTGGTCTTAAAGGGAGCCCTTTTCTTTCCTTCCATGTTTTGGCAAGGACTCTGCCATCTTGGGTCGCCACCTCTTCCGTGTGCTTTTCTTGGGAGCTAATAACAAAGCATCTCTTTCTCAGTGCTCCTGCATTTCGGCTTTCTTCCATAGCTTCTGTGGGAGGGTGCCTCTGTGGCAGTGGGAGAGGCCGATCATGAGAGAGATTTTCCTACTGACCTGTTAAATGATGTGATAACACACTTTTCATAGAAGTAATTGTTCCGTGGATTTGGTCTTTAGGTGCCTCCACCCACAAGGCTGGGCAGCTAGGGAAGGTGAATTACACAAAGGCTTGATGATACAGCTCTGTCCTTCCCTCTGCCTTGCATCTGGTGGCTTCTCTCAGAGGTCGGGGTCCAATGACATAGGGGTCCCCTTCGGCCAGAGGGTCTGAGGTGCCCTGAAAGACTTTTATGTGGGAATTGCTATTATTATTTCTTACAGGAACCCATCACTGTGCTTTGAACCAGCCAAACCAGACTTCTCTCTAGGACAATATTTGATTAGGAATGTTTCCATCTCATGACGAGCCATGCTCTAGGGATTGAAGAATGACCAAATTGATTTGGGTTCTAAAAACTTAATCAAGCATCTTCTTAAATGGGATTACTCACATTCCTGAGGCATGTGAAGCGAAACTGGAATCTGCTCCAACATTTTTGCTGGATGTAAGTGGAAGTTTTTTAACCAGCCTTTAGGGGAAGATGCCAGATGTCCAGATGGACAAAGAAGGAAACTTCCTGGGGAGAGTTGGCAGTCAGAGGGCACGAATGGAGTTACAGATTGTACTTTGGAGCCAGAGTGGGAGGGTTGCTGGCTCTGGAGGAACCACCAAGAGTCTGCTTGTCACATGGCTTTGTGTCAAAACATCAGGCCATGAAAAGCCTCGGCCCTAGGTAATTTCTGGATAACTTGAGTGTAGAGCACACAAGGGATAAACCAGCTTCAAACTTCCTGCTAAATTAGTGACAGTCATCGTTTGGCTATCAGTTCCTAGGTGTTGGGGCAGAGTCTTGGTTGCTAAGCCAGGGGAGATAGATCTACCCTGTCCACTGAGAATCACTGATCTATTGCTGATGTATTTCCTGGGCCCTACTTGGACAGCCTTGAGATTGATGCAGGGTGTGTTCATCCAGGTACTGCAAAAATGTCCTAGAAATCAGGACTGGGGTTAACTCAAAAGCTTCTTGGGCAAAGGAATATGGTTGTTTTGTTGTTTTTCTCCCCTCCTCAGGAAAGCTGGTTAGTGGCTCTCTGAAACAAGGAGTCTTCCAGCTGGGAAGGGTCATCTCTGGGAGCCAGGAGGGTGGGATGCAAATGCAGGATGGGAGGATGGGAGGATGGGGATGATCTCAAATGTCCCTTCTGCAGTGAGGCCATTCATGGCTACCCAATATCCTTTATTCCCCACCCCAGGAATTGTCTACTATCTCAGTCTGATACATTACTCTGATGTATTTCCGTATATCCTGGCACTTATTATTATCCAAAATTATCTTGTTCATTTAAGAATTTCCTTAAGGATGTTGTTACTTCTTCAGAAAAGGAGACATTTTGGAGCCCTGGGAGAGCTCATAGAATTGAAAGGGTTCTATGTCATCAAGGAGCTGCCAGTCTATACTAGGAAGTGAAACAAAGTTAGTTTAAGGCAATGTATTAGGGTTCTTCAGAAAAACAGAATCAATAGAATATATTTATATTTACATCATAATCTATCTATCTATCATCTATCTATCTATCTATCTATCTATCTATCTATCTATCTATCATCTATATCTACACTGAGAGAGACAGGTAAATATAAGAGGAGATTTATTATAGGAATTGGCTCATGTGATTATGGAGGTAGAGAAGACTCAGGATCTGCCATCTACAAGCTGGAGAACCAGGAAACCTGGTGGTGTAATTCAGTCCAAGTCCAAAGGCCCGAGAGCCAGGAGTGCTGAGGTCTGAGGGCAGGAAGGGGATATCCAAGCTCAAGCAGAGAGAATGAATTCACCCTTCTTCTACCTTTTTGTTCTATTCAAACCCGCAGGCAATTGGATGATGCCAACCCATATTGGTGAAGGTGATCTTTACTCAGTCTGTGAATTCAAATGCTAATCTGTCTTGAAGACATACGCATGAAACACTTAGAAATAGTGTTTTACCAGCTATCTGGGCATCCCTTAGCCCAATCAAGTTGACACTTAAAATTAACCATTACAGGCAATAATGGAAAAAAACCCCAAAACTTCATAATGTTCTTTCTGTTGAGTCTCCAAATGACTTGAAACTCCATATGAGCCAGGAATTTTGAGAAAGGAGGGATCACTGTACACATTAGGCTTTAAGGAAAAGGTGTGATAGGATTTGGAGTCCAAGGGAGGTTATAACTTATCTAAGTAGAGAGGAATGTGGGTGATCAAAGCTCAGATTATAGCAGGAGCAAAAGAATGGAAGCAGGACCATGTGAGACATTTTTAGGAGCAAGTAAGTAAACCAATCTGTTGGAGTGGAAGTTTCCAGAAGGGGAGGGTTGGAGAGCAAGGCTGGACAACTAGGTCAGGCCGAATTAGATGGGGCCTTGCATGCTGGCTAAGAACTTGGAGAAACAAGCACAGCTGAGCAACTGACCTGGTAAGACAGAGCCAAAACCAATCAGCAGTGCTTAACCAATACCTACAGTCCCTTCCATAGGTAGTATATTTATACCCTGGCCTTGAAAGTGTGACTTGCCCTCTTTTAATCTCCCAAATAGGCAGGTGTGCTGTGATTTCTTTGCCAGAATTCCATAATCTTGTTTTAAAACTTACTACCCAATTTAGAATGTGCCTAAATCCTAAATCCCAGACAAAGTGAGCTTGGCCTTGAAGAGCAGGAATTTTTGTCCTTTAACACAAGCCAGATAAGAATAACAATAATAATGGCTGAACCCAACCCAAAATCCTGCCACAAATTCCAAACTCTTAATCACCAGGGCTGGCCTCCCAGTGCCTGGAGGTGGAAAAGGAAGTGGTAACCAGCTTCACCTCTCCCCAGGGCCTGCCTGATGTTGGCAAATTCTATTAATTGCTTTGCAAATGCCAACGGAGTCCTTTTTTTTTTTTTAAAGATTGTATTGATCTATTTGACAGAGACAGAGATAGCGACAGCAGGAACACAAGCAGGGGGAGTGGGAGAGGGAGAAGCAGGCTTCCCGCCGAGCAGGGAGCCCGATGCGGGGCTCGATCCCAGGACCCTGGGATCATGACCTGAGCCGAAGGCAGACGCTTAACCGACTGAGCCACCCAGGCGCCCATAACGGAGTCCTCTCAAGAGAGAGATGTAGGTTTCTTGTTTTTCTCAAAAGTTCTTTATTGGATGGATGGATGGATGGATGGATGATGGATAAATGTATGGACAGACGGATGGACAAATGGATGGATGGTGGACAGATGGGAAGAAGAGCCCATTTCAGGTCCCAGGGCAACTCACCTAATGTCTCAGGAAAGCATGATACTCTCATGGAATGACAAGCACCTTCTTCACTACAAAATTTTTTTAAAGAGAATCTAGCCCAGGGATGTAGAGAAAATCAAAACTGGCCCTTCATTTCAACAACTTCTCAGTGGTCTACACTTTTGATTTGAATATTCATCCTTTAATATATTAGATCTTAACTCAAAAATGTGCGTGTATGATTCAAAGGCAAAGTGTTGAGTGACTTTGCATTATGCTAGGTGCTGGGGACAAAGCAATGATTGGGACAGAGGTGGTCCCTATCTTCTCATATATTGTGAAATTAAATAAGATACTTTATGAGAAAATGCTTAGTATGATGCCTGGAAGCTAGTAAGTGTTCAGTGTTGGAAAAATTAAAAAATTGAGTGAATGAATGAAAATAAACTAGTGATTTCTGAAATGAGTCATCTCATTTGGCGTTTTCTAGCTTTTTATCATTTGCATACCAACGTCATGATTTGTGCCTTATATACAAACTGCATTGCTATTATTTGTTGAATATTTATTCTTAAAATCTAGTTACTTGTTTTCTGCCTAAACATTTTTGTTTTGAAACAAAAATATCCTACTACTGCTACAAATGGAAAATTATTATCACTTGCTGTTAAACAGAAGTAATCCTGAAAACACATATATAATGGGAAAAATAACAGTGATGTTATTCAATTCTAGCTTAGAGAGGTTCTGGGCCCGAGGCCTCCTTTGTAGTGTTTATACCAGGGAGTTTAGTTAGCGTTGGAGAAGTGTTGAAGACACACGAGTCCCCAGCTGAGACTTTATCTAGTACAAAATATAATATGATGATGAAATGCCAATTTCATTAATTAAGGAACACTTTCAGTGAATGTGGATTTTATTAAAATCAACTATGACCACATAGCTTTGAAGAACAGCAGTAGATAAATATACAGAAAAGTACTCATGCAGCCCTCAGAAAATGAATGTTTGGTGAATATCTGCATAGAAAACAAGGACGTGGTCTTGCTTACCACTGTCTGTTAGACTTCCAGAGCTGCCAGTAACAGACATTTATTTCTGACAATTCTGGAGGCTGAAAGTCTGAGATCAAGGTATTGGCAGGTTGGTTTCATCTGAGGACTCTCTCCTTGGCTTGTAGACGGCCATTTTCTACCTGTGTCTTTATGTGGTCTTCACTTGGTGTCTGTGTCCAAATTTCCTCTTCATATAAGGACACCAGTTATATTGGATTAGGGTCAACCCTAATCACCTCATTTTAACTGAAGTACCTCTTTAAAAACCCTGTCTCCCAGTACAATTCTGAGGTACTAGTGGTTAGAATTCCAACACATTTCATATAGACACAAAAACAAGCTGTATCCTTCCTGGCATCTAGAATAATGCTTGACACATAATAGGTGCTCAATAAATGTTTGCTGAATAAGAGAACAGGAGAATGAGTGGATGACCCTACAGCCCCTTGGGGATCTATGATATCAGAAGATTCTATTGGTTTCATATTATTTAGTCTTTTCAGGAATATTTTTCATGGTCATTTATGAATAGGTACTAGCTTGACTGTCCATAAAAAAAAATTTTTCCAGTGAATTCACAGCAGTACAAAGGACCTACCCTCGCCCATTACAGATTTATTCATTCATTCGCCCATTCATTTGTTTGTTCATTCATTCAATAAGTATACAACTAGGAGGGATGGTTAATTGGTCCTGGCTTCTTTCTCTGTCTTCATTCCCTGGGTTTTACCTCGGATTATGTCCTAAGTCTTGATCCACATCCAATACCCAGGAATCCCTGACAGATTATCTCCACATCTGCAGACTTACATCTGGTCAAGACTTTATAAACTCCAGGAGGCCCCACACCTTCCCTACCCTGGCTGTGCATTGGAATCACCTGGGAAGCTTTAAACATTTTTCCCATTGCCCATGCCTCAACCTGGTTGGACTGAATTGGAATTTCTGGGGGAGAGGCCTGAGCATCAGTATTTTGTCAAGCTTCCCACAGGATTCCAATGTTCAGCGAGCACAAAGAACCCAGGAACTCCATATCCCCCTGGAAAATAACCAGATCATATAATCATAAATTCCAGGGCTCTGCACATGCCCCAGGCTCCTGAAGATGCTGCCTTCCTGCGTTGCCCATCCTTACTAACACTCATTCTCCTACGTGGAGATACACTTGTCCATCCATTCAACTAAGACTCATGGAGCATCAATGTGGGAGCAGCTAGGGGGAAATATAAACATGGTCTTTCCCATTAAAAAAAAAAAAAGAAAAGAAAAGAAGCTTACAATCTTATAGGAAAACCAGAAGTGTGAGTATTTGCTGAGTATGATGCTACTCGTTCATACATTCATTCATTCATCAGCTACTTACTGAGTGTCTGTTAGGTACCAAGCTTGAAGATACAGAGGTGAGCAAGAGACCCAGTGTCTATCCCCATGGGGTTGACAGTCTGGCAGAAAAGAGAGGTTAGACCATAGTAAGGTGTGGTGATGCTATGGCAGAGAAGAGCGTAATCTAGGGACACACACCAAGGGACATAACCTGATTTAGGGGAGAAGCAGCATTTCCTTGAGAAACAGAGATTTAAGCTGAGCCCTTGAAGATAGAAAGAAGTCAACTAGACGAGCGTAGGCCTCATAAGAACAGAAATCCTGTTTGCTTTATTGAACTCCCAGTGCCTGGCTCACAGTAGGGGCTCAGGAAATTTTTGTTGAATGAATAAGTGAATGGAAGGCAAAAAACCCAGGGAAAGGTTAGTGTGTCTGAAGCAGGGAATGTCGGAGGGAAAATCTCCAGGTTTACGACTGGAGGGGGAGGCAAAGGCTAGATCAGGGAGCCTCATAAGCCGTAAAAAGGAGGTGGGACTTTATCTTGGGGTCAAGGGGAAGCCATTGAAAGTTTGGCAGAACAACAACCGGCCCGATTTGCATTTTGGAAGCATCCTTTGGACTGCGGTGTGGGATTGGATGGGAGGGCGTATGGGAGACTGAACAGCAGCTGTGTGATGGGGTCAGAGTGCTGGGTGGTGGTCTGCTTTCCAGAGTGGGGAGACAAGCATTATCTAGGCAGAATAGAGTTGGTTCAGTTGTTGCCTGGCTGGATTGGGGGTGAGGGAGGAAGTGAAGCCACCCGTGGGCAGCTGGTTTAGGAAGTCATAGGTTGATGACACGGTTCCCTGAGGCAGGCAGCTCTGGACGCAGAGCAGGCCTGGGGTAGAGGTGCCATGTTTATCTCAAGCCATGTTGGGTTTGGGGCGGATGTGCTGGGAGCTCAGTGGCGAGGCCTGAGTCGGAGGCAGAGTTGTGGGACGATTGTACAGAGAGGGGACACTTGAAGCCCTGGGAGTGGAGAGGTCACTGGGAGGACTGTGTGAAGGGAGAGGAAGAGAGACAGAGTTATTTTGCATTCTGCAACTACTTTGGCCATGGTCAATTAGCTATTGTTCCAGTGGAGGCCTGCCACCCCTCCTTCCCAGGTGGGATGCTACCCAAATCAGAAACTGACTTTTTGGCCTTGTTCAATTAGCATACAGAATAGCTCCCATTTACTGAATGTATGAGGCCCCCTGGTACTTGTCAGCTGTGTGGCTTTGGGGAAATGATTTAGCCTCTCTGTTTCTCTGTTGCTTAACCATTAAAGTGAGGTTAAAAATACTTACTTCATGGAGTTGCTGTGAGGGTTGAGTGAGTTACTCTGTAGGCTCTT
The DNA here is from genome assembly GCF_054177405.1 of Leptonychotes weddellii. Classification (NCBI taxonomy): domain Eukaryota; kingdom Metazoa; phylum Chordata; class Mammalia; order Carnivora; family Phocidae; genus Leptonychotes; species Leptonychotes weddellii. The sequence goes on along the minus strand of NC_138370.1, from coordinate 160,071,257 downwards.
GGAACAGCTCATGGAACATCTTAAGCACTATCTAACATCTGCTCTTCATCACTTCTATTATTGTTGTTGTAATTTTATCCTTCCAATTTCTCTGCACAGTAGGGATTGGTAACATCATTTTCTGGAGGAGGAAACAAAGGGTCAGAGAGGTAAACTACCCTGTCCAGGGTCCACCTCCTGAGCTATAAGGACTCCTGGCCATAAGAAATGGAAATCCACTGCGGCTCACTTCAGGGGGAAATACACGGGCTGTCTCATGGAACCCACGCTGATGATATAACTGGGACTCTCAGTCAGGACTTCTCAGTTGCAAACAAGAGAAACCAACTCTGGTTCTGCTAAAACTAAAGGGAATTTTCAGAAGGATGATATGGCGCATCGAGCTTGTGGCTGATCGCAGATGGGGCAGGGCGCAAGGCTGTCTGGAGGGACCAAAGCTGGAGGTCTAGCAGGTTTCCTGAGGAATGACTGCTGGGTCACTCCAGACAACCACCCCTCTGCTCTCTGGGGTGAATGGCCCCCGTCAGTCACTTGCCCATATTCACGTTCAGGGGGAGGCCATTGTGTTCATGCTGCTCAGGACATGTCTAAATGTGGCGGTCCCTGGGGTGGGAAGGAGGATCTGTCTCTCCCCTCACATAGGTGGGCAGTTGCCTGGAATGACCCATCCCCACAAGGCAACTCACAGAGAAAGGTCACTCCCCAAAAGGAAAGGAGGGCCTGCTTTGGCAATGAGTGCTGGGCAGCCAAAAACACACAAACCTGCACTTTACCAGCTCATGACCATGAACTAGCCAGGGATAGGAATGCCCATGAGACTGTCTCCAAGTCTCACTCTGAGCTCTCTTTATATCTCTGCTTCATTCATCTTTCTCTATTTCCCTGAAAACTGACTCTCTCTGCATCCTAGGTAGAAAATGACTATCCACAGCCTCAGGATTTCTTTTTCTTTCTTTCTTTCTTTTTTTTTTAAGATTTTATTTGTTTGTTTGTTTATTTGTTTATAGCATGTGTGAGCAAGGGGAGGGGCAGAGGGAGAGAGAGAATCTCAAGCAAACTGTGCTGAGCATGGAGCCTGATGCGGGGCTCGATCCCATGACCCTAAGATCGTGACCCGAGGCAAAATCAAGAGACGAAGGCTTAACCCACTGAGCCACCCAGGTGCCCCACAGCCTCAGCATATCTTGACTGGCCCAGCCCCAGTGGGACTGAATCTCTTAGTACAGTTTCAACTTTCCAGGCAAGGAACTGAGTGGTCCAGCTCAGGTCCAGGTGTCTACATCTGGTCCAGTCAGTTGAGGCCAGGAGGCCAGAGACAACGAGGGGGCCTAGGGGAGGGGAGCAGTCTGCAGGACCAGCACGGGGACTTCTCATAGACTGTGAGCCACAGTCTGTGGGGTTTATAAGTCCCTGACTGTCCTAAACGGCCTTTCAGTAGCAGTTCAACACTCTGGATTTCCAGACCAATCTCTAGCCTGGGGTCACCCGAGTATTAACAATCTTCAGAGACTGTCACCGCTCGGCAGGACAGAGATGACAAGATATTTGTCGCCCTGAAGGCCAGAGGCAGAAGTGAACATCACTGGCTGAGGAAGCCCAGGAGATGTTGGAGGAGGCGGGGTGGGGAGCTATCTTGTGCAGAATTTGGGACTATATGTCTGGCAGGAAGATGTACAAAAAGAAAAGGCCCTTTCCCTGCCTTAGGGAGCAGAGCTCCTGCACACTGCCCATTAACAGGGACTCCAATTCTTGGGGTCTGCGACCAAATGCAAGAGAGGAGGACAGAGAGAGTCAGAGGACAAGCCCAGAACTGAGATGTTAGAGCTCAGGAGAGGACCGAGGGGACACCAGTCCATCTCCCCCATGTCACGGCTTCAGAGGTTTAGAGATATGAAGCCTTACCCTGTGCCCCAGGCTGGTGATAGAGCAAGAACGTGCATTTAGTTCTGTGGATTCTTTGCCTGGGGCACTCACCACTCTTAGAACCACCCCCCATGTTTTATTTTTAGAACTCTGCTTTATTCTGAGTTTTGCCATGCAACCAAAAGGAAGGAAGTGAGTTTCCCTCTAAATGGCTATGGATTTGGCATCACCTTGGATTCCACAGTTAATCCCAAATGTGAGCCAATGGTTGGGATAGTCCTTTTTCCCCTCGAACGAACCGAGAGAGTGGTCAGGCCACTTGCAACTCCTCCGCATTCTCTGGGAGTTGTCCTGCGAAGCTTGTTCTTGGCTCGGGACCATTTAGGGACCCGAGGAGAAACTTCCAGTCCCAGCATCCCTTCAGGCCTATCTGAGATCAGTGGAAAGTCATATATCTGGGGCATCTGGAATGCGGGCCCAAGGACTGAATTAATCCCAGAGAAGCTGGCCCATCTTCCCAGCCACGGAAGACCATTCTGGGGGACCTGCCAAGATTTTCTTGAAACCAAATGCGTTGAAGGGCTGATCCACTCCGGGGTTCTCCTGAGGATAATTTGTAAGTTTTTCTTGCCTTTTTAAAGTTTTGAACTTTACTGTTAGCATTTATTTTTGAAGAGGTAATAATTATATTCAGATGGCTCCAAGTGCAAATCGGTCTGTGGAAAAAGTCTTCCTCCCACCCCGTGGTCCCCAGGCAGCCAGCTGTAATTGGTCATTTTTTTTTTTGCCAAGTGTCCTCTTCGGGAAGAAACTACCTGATGAACACAAGTTGCTGGTGGTGCAAAGAAATATGTAAGACACGTTTAGCTGGAATGTATTGCTCCCGAATCCAAGGTGTGCAGGGCACCTTCCAGAGCCGTCAGGAGGCAGGGGGCAGAAGATCAGCTCTGAGGGCAGGTGTCAGATTCTGAATCCCGTCTCTTGCTCCTTCTGGGATCCCAGGCAAGTCTTTGCTGACTCATCCTGTCTGCAAACATGTGGAAGATGAAAGAACCTCCTCTGTAGGCAGCTTGGGAATATTACGAGACCACACAGGTTCCCGGCCCATTCTCAGGCACCTGCACTGCACAGATAATCCTTAATATTATCTCTTCTCGG
>NC_138370.1:160051591-160067736 GCF_054177405.1 Leptonychotes weddellii | reverse complement strand
AGAGAAAGGATGCTCCACGTGCTGGCATGACTTGCCGTCCGGCTAACTTGAACTTCAGTCGTGGGGGAGTGGCCTAGCAAGACTGGACACAGCTCAAATGGCCAAGGACGTTTTGTACTTGCCCGGGCACTAAAGCCAAGAGTCAGGCCAGCCGGAGGGGGAAGCCAAAGAACTCACAATAGCTCTTCGTCCTCTAAACAGTAGCTCCTCAAGTGTGGTTCCCAGACCAGTTCTACCAGTACTTCCTTCCCTGAGACCTTACTGGCAATACAACCTCTCTGCCCACCCCTCTCACCTCCCCCACCCCCCGATCGTCTGAACAGAAAGTCTGGAGATACGGCCCAGCAACCTCGCAGGTGATTCTGGTGTGCACTCAATTTTGAGAACTGCCGACCTGTAGGGTAGAACCCCAGCTGTGTTCCAGCACAATCTCTACTGCCTCTGTCTACACCTCCAGCCTCATCTCTCCCCTCTCCCTGCATCACCTCCTCCAGGAAGCCCTCTCCAGGGGCAGGGCAAACACTGCCTTATTAATCCTCGCGTCCCTGGTGCCTAGCACATGACTGGTTCTCAGTAGCTGTGCAGTGAATGTTTGTTGAATAGTCGTGAAATCGAAGCAGACGTGCGAAAGTGGGGCTCAGGGTGTGGTTACCATGGAGAAGGTGCAACACCTGCCGGAACCAGAACTCTGGCCAATGGCCTAGGGCTGCGGCCACAGGTCTTGAGTGACAAAGGCCAGGTGCCACGGAAGGTCTCGGAGCAGGGAAAGGATCCACGGATTTCCCCCTAAAACGGCAGCCACCACTGAGTTTCGGCTGGCTGTTACGGTTGGGAATGAGGGCTGGGGTTGCTATTCCACTCACATGTCAGAAGCCAAAAATTAGGACCTTTAGGTAAAATTTCAAGATCTTTAAATATTGGCTCAAAAACAACAACAAAAAAAACACACAAAAACAAAACAAAAACAACCCTCCAAAACCCAACCGTAGGAACCTAACAAAGTGCGTCTCAGACCAAATGCAGCGCAGACCAGGTGTTTGTGAGCTTGCTACCGCTTCCTGGCACAGTGACATCCTTCTAGAACTCAAGTTCTTGCTCACAATAGAAGGTGTGCTGCCCGAAGGCCCAGGAGTTTTGTCTCTTACTCACAAACCTCCAAGGGTGCCTGGCTCAGAGCCGAGCTCAGTTGACATTTGAGGAATGAATTAATGACACAGGACAGCCTGACACCATCACCATCACAGTCCACCTTTGTACCCATTCCCCCTTATCCAAACTTGGCTCATCTCAGCAAGGAGGATCCCCAAGAGCCCACCTGATTTTACTCTCCAAAACACCCAATGCCCTCCCACTGCTATGACAATGTGCTTGCCTCTTGGGCTCTCGCCTGTGACCGAATGCCGAGGGAGGGTAGGGGCTCCGTGCCCATGTGGTGCATCTATGTTTACACTGAATGGGTTTCCAGACGGTCGGTTGTTTGCTGGTAACCCCTGCTAGTTACTGGCAACAACACAAGCTCTTTGTCCTTACAGGAACTCAGTAAAATTAAGGTATTTTCCCTCCATTGCTAGAGGCTTTATATTTCCTGACAAAGGGCAAGGAGGTTGGCCATTCTCAACTGCTACCCAGAACTTACTTCCTTCTTTCTGATCTGCAGGAGGGGGTGGGGCTCACGAAAGAATGCAGTGGGAAACCACCCCCCTCCCTACCCCCCACCCCACCCCCACAACCCCCGTGGGGCAATCACAACCCGGGCTTTCATCCCATTTCAGGAAGTGGGCCCTCAATTTGGGGTCACTGCACAAGCCACATAGTCTCTTCCCTTTATGGTATGTCTGGCCAAATGTCACTTCTTTCCAGAAGCTTCCAGAATAACCACTCCTGATCCAGGCACTGTGGTACTCACTGACCCCCTCTTACAGGGAACCTGTCAGAACACTCCCCCTCTCCCAGAAATTGAAGGGACCCACCTGTGTCTAACTCTGTGGAAAACTGTTCGGATAAAATCACAGGGTCGCTATCACCTGAACGACTTGACTTATAGGAACAATAGGAGCACGGAATGTTTAAGTTGGAACAAACCTTAGAAATCATCTAGCCCAGTGATTTTTCAGTGCAAACAGATAAAACAGATAACAGGATTGCTTGATCTGATCCTCCTCCCCCATGCTCTGTCCTCTTTCCCATCTCCTTCCAGTCCTCGGATAACCTGGGGGCAGGGCGTGCACTTGGGGGGGGGTGGGGAGCTCCAAACTGCTGGGAGTCCCGAGTTACAGTTTGAAAACCTGACCCATTTGGGGAAAAAAAAGAAAAATTTACTGAAGATCTCTATTATAAAAGGCATTTACCGGGATATTGAAAACCAAAACCCAACAATGAAGACTTTATTTTTTCTACATGTAGTTGGTTTGGGTTTTGGTTTCCACCTGGCGCTGCGTCCAACCAGAGGGGGCGCTTTTTCCCAATTCACACAGAAGTGGGAACCAGTGGCCATGGACTTCAACTCCTCCTGGGCTGACTCCACAGCTCTGACGTCACTCTGCTCAGAACCCTAACTGTCTGGTGATCTCACTCAGCGGAGAGGAGCCTAGTGGCAGATTCAGGGCCTTTGGGAGGTATTTTGATGGGAAGGTAGGTACACTCAGCCCCAAGGGAGGCCAGACATCAGCCACCCCGTGGTCGCCCAACCATTCTGCAGCAGGTCAGAGGGAGGAGGGCAGGCATGAGGGCTCCAGCTTCAGGCTGCACACCACTGGAGGACTTATGGATTAACACGGAGCAGTAAGCTAGGATCACTAGCTCCCCCTTCGTCGCCCTCAGCTGATAAACTGTTTCTAATCTTGCCCAGAAGTCAGAAGTCTTCGGAAGAGACCATCCCATCCCTCCACCAAATTAACTGAACTTCCTGACTTTGTATTCATATACTCTGCATTTCCTCTTAGCATGGCTCGACTCTCCTAGCTCCTCTCAGACTCTCCTAGATCCTCTTCCCTCCCTCCTGCTCAGGACAACTTCCCAGAAATGTCCCCTACCATCCCTCTCCCATGTCACTGAGTTCTTCCCTCAGTAGGAATTTTTCCCATTGGCATGCAAATGCCAGGTTTTCTGCTATCTTTAGAAACCTCCCCTCATCCTTGACCTCACACCTCCCCTTAGCTACTTTGTTCCTCTTGATAGCAATACTCCTTGAGTCACGCAAACTCCATCTCCACCTCTTTCCTCCATCCCATTCTCTCTAGAACCTATTCTAGCCAGGCTTTTGTTCTGAAGACGCCTCACTAAAAGAGGTCTTATCAGAGGTGCCTGGGTGGCTCAGTTGGTTAAGCATCCGACCCCTGATTTTGGCTTAGGTCATGGTCTCCGGCTCTTGGGATCAAGCGCTGTGTGGGGCTTTGCACTCAGCGCGGAGTCCTCTTGAGATTCTTTCTCTCCCTCTCCCTCTGCTCCTCCCCCTGCTTGTTCTCTCTCAGTAAATAAATAAAAATTAAAAAAAAAATAAAAGAGCTCTTATTGAGGTCATCATTGCCCTCCATGTTGCTAACTCAACAGTCAGCTCTCAGTTGTCTTTCTCAACCTCATGACAGCGTGAGAGGTGCATGATCCCTCTCCCTGACCTGAAATGCTTTCCTCCTACATCATGGGCCAGCCACTCCTCGCCTCTCTTGCTGGATTCCTTTCCTGACCTCTGCACACCCAAGTGTCCCACATGAGGGCTCAGTCCTCAGCTCTCTTCCATTCACCCTTTAGGTCAATGACTTTCAAACTTTTCTGATCAAAACTCAGAGTAAAATCTATTTTACATCCTGACTCAGGAGCTTTGTGCATGTATATAAACACAGTTGACATAAAATATTTTGCAGAACGATGACCAACCTTACTATAAACAACACGCTTTGAAATTTTGTTTTCTCTCTTTTTTTAAAATGCTGCTCAGGACCACCATTGGGTCATGCCCTAGTCTTTAAAAGCCATCTGTATGCTGACAATCCCCAAATTTATCATCTCCAGCCTGAACCTGACCTTCAGACATGAATTGCCAATTGCCTACTCAACCGTCCATTCACTGGTACGTCCCACCAGTCTTTCAAACTTGACATGCCCCAAACTCAACTCCTGACGCCCTGGCCTTCCCCAGCTCAGCAATGACTCACCCAGCTGCTCAGATCTAAAACTTTAGAGCCTGTATTTGTGCCTTTTTGTCTTCTTCCTTTCTCACCCTACATCTGTTTTATCAGAAAATCCTTCTAAATGATCTACCTTCAAAATATACCCCAATGCAATCACTTCTCACCATCTGTTACCATGCTAGCCTAACACCATCTCTCACCTGGATTATTTTTAATGTTTTAACTGGTCTTTCCACATTTACTCCAACCCCTCTACAGTCTGTTCTTCAACACAGCAGCTAAAGGAATCCTTGATATAAACTATATTAATCATGTTCTTTACTCAAGCCCTCCCATGTGTCCCCATCCCACTTACAACTCAACTCACTCTCTAAAGTCTTTCCAGACCCTCCACATGTGGCTTTCTAACCTCATTTCCTTCTGCTCCAGCCACACCAGCCTCCCTGCTGTTCCTCAAACTTGACAAGTATATTCGTATCCCAGAGCCATTGGCCTTACTGGTCTCTCTTCCTGGATGGCATAGGTAATGTACAACTAGCTTCACTCAAAAAAGAACTGAGAGGTCTATTTAGCCCCTTACTTTGTCTTGTTTTCCTTTTCTTGACATTCATCATCACATAACATTGTTATGTATTTCTTACTTTTTCCATTGTCTGTAGACCGCAAGTTCCATGAGGGAGGATTTATTTTGTTCACTGGGCCTAGTGAGGGCCTAATACACAATAGCCATTCCATAAATATTTGTTGAAATAACAAATGGTACTCAAATGCTTCATTTAAGCAGGTCAGTGCAAGAATGGCCAGATAGGGATAAGGGCTAGTGGGACTTGAGGCCAAATGGATGGAGAATGATCTGCCCTAAAGCATTCACATGCAAAACAAAACTAAACAGGATGGGAGTGGGGGGGGACAACCTTGACTTAAAAAACTCGAAACATTAGAACTGGAATTTAAGATCTTTGAGACCTTCCTTATTAAACAAGTTGGCAACCTGTGGTTCAAAACTTTAGTGACTTGTCAAGGGTAACTCTGCAATTTGGAACAAAGCCAAGGTGGGTCAAGGGCTTTCTTGAGCGGTTATCTTTCTACCTGAAATGAGAATTCTTGAGGCCCTGTAGAGGCCACATGGATTAGTTGAGTTGTTGAAACACAGAAAAGCACTTGGCAATCCATGCTTCAAGGCGTAATTACTTGCCCATCAGGGGGAACTATGGAGAAGACCAGATCTAGAGGAAACTTCAATCACCAATGACAAGGTGATGGCTCTTGGTTAACCTCCCCCCACCCCAACCAGATAGTACCGTTAGTATAAATTCTCTACTTAGAACCAAACTGGCTTTTGCTAAGATTTCTGTACTCGAAGGCAAGTCAATTTTATAATTCCAGATTCTGTGAGGCTTCCTGTTCTCTGGCTGCCCTCTGCAACCTGGAAGAATCTGAGCTGATAAATAACTTCAGGCACTGGACAAGGGGCCCTTGCAGACACAGGCTACTTGGGTACCACTGGCCTGGAAAGGAATGGCTTAAGGAAATGCTGACAGAATTGTTATTCTGTGCATAAGCTTTCATTTCCCTATTTCTCCCTCTATTCTGTTGTGAATGTTTTTTTGGTCATTAAATTTTCTTGAAGTTATTGACTCCACAAATCACAGACACCTCTTCTGGATTCTGCTGAGAGTTCTTCCAAGAGAAATCGGTGGGCACCTTCACCCTCATGCCTCCCCACACTGTCCTCCATCTTGCAAAGATAGTTGTTTATAGGGACTCCAGAACTGGGTGGTTCCCTCGTGTTCATAAGGTCCTGTGGGTACTTCCCTAAGGATGAGGTGGCTCCATCCACCCTCAAGGGTACCTCCCTCCCCTCTTACCCTAAATTCCCTAGAAACAAGAGAGAAAAGCAAGACTACATAATTTAGCCTGGAAGCAATACCAGGGGTCCTCTCAAGGCCCCAACTCCCCCTCCCTGATTTTGCCTGAAGAAGTGGATCAGGAGCCCCTGCTCAGTAAGTGGATTACCCCCAGGGCTCTGGAAATCTCCATATTTGTGGGAGAGTGGAGTGACAGGACAGTCCAGGGCTAAATCTTTGTTTCTTTTTTTTTTTTTTTAAAGATTTTATTTATTTATTTGCGAGAGAGAGAATGAGAGAGAGCACGAGAGGGAGGAGGGTCAGAGGGAGAAGCAGACTCCCCGCTGAGCAGGGAGCCCGATGCGGGACTCGATCCCAGGACTCCCAGGATCATGACCTGAGCCGAAGGCAGTCGCTTAACCGACTGAGCCACCCAGGTGCCCTAAATCTTTGTTTCAAGATTTCTTTTCCTTTAGCGCCCGTGGTTCTTGGTCACACTGCTTCGAAAAATGAAGAGGTAGACCAGACAATGAGTGGTGGGCAGCCCAGCAAAGTTTATTAGGTGATAGTACAAAGCTCCTGGGAGAGGGAGGGGACTCGAGAGGGTTGCCCTTGGAGTTTCTTTTTTTAAAATTTATTACTTTTTTTTTTTAAAGATTTTATTTATTTGTCAGAGAGCGAGACAATGAGAGGGAACACAAGCAGGGGGAGTGGGAGAGGGAGAAGCAGGCTTCCTGCGGAGCAGGGAGCCCGATGCCGGGCTCGATCCCAGGACCCTGGGATCATGACATGAGCCGAAGGCAGACACTTAATGACTGAGCCACCCAGGCGCCCCTGCCCTTGGGGTTTCTAAGTCTAAGGATTTTTATGAGATTGTTGCTGGACTGTTTTAATCCGATGAACCCTCCCTGCACCTATCACCCAAACAGGTTTTTGTCCACATGCTCATCTACCTATCAGGTAGTTGTTCATGTGGGAAAGGGTGGAGGGTTCCTTCCAGGGTGGTATAGAATAGGATAGGGTCTTTTTCCTTTTAAGGGTAGTTTTTCTCTTGGGGCGGGCAGGGCTTGCTCCAGCCTGTCTTTCTTCTGACTATCCTCCATTACCTTTATGGGTTTGGGTTTATCTCATTTAATCCTCACCATCACTTTATAAGCTTGATCCCATCAACATCCACATTTTGCATATTACCTAAAATCTCACAGCTTGGCAAACCCACAGTACCAAAACCTATTGCTTTTCATCTCTAACTTTTGTGGCAAACCACAATACTCATTGTTCAATTCTCACACAACAAACCTGAGTCAACTGGTCATTGAATCCCCATGTTACAGATGAAGATCTCAGGGCTCAGACAGGCTTCTATATTTTGCCCAAAGGCACAAAGTTAGTTTCTGGTCCAATCAGGACTCAAACCCAGATTAACTGTTACTCCACACAACCCCTCACAGACCTAAGCATGAATCTGTGGACCCAAGCTCTCCAACAGCGGTCCTCCTAATGGGGAGCTCAGTGACACACAAGTATACCACTCCAGGCATAGGGACTCACCCCCACCCCCAAACTCCAACACAGAAGCTGTTGCAAGTGGCAAATGGAGACCTTTTTACAGATCTCTGACTTACTTTGACTCTGTCTGCCAATCAGGAGCATGTGACACCCCACACTCCACCACCTTCCCAGAGACCAGCTCTCTTCACCCAGGACTTGAGGAAAACAAGTATGTTGTGGTAAAGACTCTAGGTCCCTCATACCCCGTCTTCATACCTGGGAAGGATGGAGTCAGGAAGAGCCGGAAATTGCTGCTGCCTGAGGAGGAAGAAGACACCAGACCTTATCCAGGGTGAGCCAAGATACAGCTCCCACTCCCAAGATATAGCCTGCAGCCTCCCTTAATCTCCTCTACCCAGCTTAGGGTGGAACAGCCCCATGCATGCCAGCTCCCTCCCTAAATCCATTCATTCTGCTTCCTCCCTAAGGTTGCTTTCACCCTCTCTTGATCAGCTTAGAGACCCAGCTTTGGGGCTGGTTCCTTGGTTCTGCTCATACTCACCATAGACCCCTTGCTCTGATGACCTGTCTGAACAGCCTAGTCTGGTTCACATGTGTGTGCTCTGCATGTGGGTCCTAGAAACCCAGGACACTTGGGCAGGCCTACTCTGACATCCCTGCTGGGGAAGAAGGTATAAACATCGGTACTATATGGTCAATTAATTTACAGCGGAAGAGGCAAGAATATACAATGGGGGAAAAGGCAGTCTCTTCAATAAATGGTATTGGGGAAACTGGTAGCTACATGCAGAAAAATGAAACTGGGTCACTTTCTTACACCATACACAAAAATAAACTCGCAAAGTATTAAAGAGCTAAATGTGAGACCTGAAACCATAAAACTCCCAAAGAAAATAGGCAGTAATTTCCTAGACATCAACCTTAGCAATATTTTTCTGGATATATCTCTTTCAGACAAGGGAAACAAAAGCAAAAATAAACAATGGGGTCTATATCAAATTAAAAAGCAGAGTGAAGGAGGGGCACCTGGGTGGCTCAGTCGGTTAAGCGTCTGCCTTCAGCTCAGGTTATGATCTCAGGGTCCTGGGATGGAGCCCTGAGTCGGGCTCCCTGCTCAGTGGGGAACCTTCATCTTCCTCTCCCTCTGCCCCTCGTGTTCATCTCCGTCCCCCTCTCTCTCTCTCTAAAATAAATAAATAAAATCTTTAAAAAAAATAAAATAAAAAATAAAAAGCACAGTGAAGGAAACCCTCAACGCAACGAAAAGGCAACCTACTGAATGGGAGAAGCTATTTGTAAATGATATATCCAATAACAGGTTAATATCTAAAATACATAAATGACTCATAAAACTCAACACCAAAAAACCAAGGAATCCTATTAAAAAATGGGCAGAGGACCTGAACAAATATTTTTCCAAAGAAGACATGCAGATGGTCAACAGACACATGAAAAGATGTACATCACTAATCATCAGGGAAATGCAAATCAAAACCACAATGAGATGTCACCTCACATGTGTCATAATGGCTAGTATCAAAAAGACAAGAAATAACAGGTGTTGTTGAGGATGTGGAGAAAAGGGAACATTCACTCTTGGTGGGAATGTAAATTGGTGTAGTCACTGTGAAAAACAGTATGAAGACTCCTCAAAAAATTAAAAACAGAAATACCATACAACCCAGAAATTCCCCTTCTGGGTATTTTCTTCAGATATATGCACCCCTATGTTCATTGAATCATTATTTATACTAGCCAAGATATGGAAGCAACTTCTGTGTCCATTGATAGATGAATGGACAACAGAATATTACTCAACCATAAAAAAAATCTTGCGATTCACAACAACATGGATGGACCTCGAGGGTATTATGCTAAGTGAAATATATCAGGCAGAGAAAAACAAATACCAGATGATTTCACTTATATGTGGAATCTAAAAAAACAAAAGAAACAAACAACAGAAATAGACTCATAAATGCAGAGAACAAACTTTTTCATTGCCAGAAGGTAGGGGGTGGGGGGGTGGGTAAAATAGGTGAATGGGATTAAGAGGCACGAACTTGCAATTATAAAATCAATCAGTCACAAGGATGAAAAATATGGGATAAAGAATATAGTCAATAATATTGCAATAACTTTATGGTGACAGAGGGTAGGTACACTTACTACGGTGAGTATTTCATAATGTACATAATTGTCAAATCACTATGTTGTACACCTGAAACTAATATAATACTATCTGCCCACTGTACTTCAGTTTAAAATTAAAAAATTAAATACAAAAATAAAATAAAAATAACATTTATGAGAACAATATAAAATGTTTGTGATACGAGGGCGCCTGGGTGGCTCAGTCGGTTAAGCAGCTGCCTTCTGCTCAGGTCATGATCCCAGGGTCCTGGGCTCGAGCCCAGCATCGATCCCTGCTCGGCAGGGAGCCTGCTTCTCCCTCTCCCTCTGCCTGCCTTTCTGTCTACTTGTGCTATCTCTCTGTCAAATAAATAAATAAAATCTTTAAAAAAAAAATGTGATACGAAGTAACAAAGAAATCCAAAACAGAAATAGGTTGGGAAGTCTCAGGGTCATGAGTTCAAGCCCCACATTGGGCACAGTGATTACTTTAAAAATAAATCAGTAAAAATAAAATAAATTTAAGAAATAAGTTGGAAAGTAAAAAAACAAACAAACAGCAAAGCAAAAAAGATAAGATGAATCCGGATTTATAAGAATGATGGTATGAGGGTGATAAGATTAAAGGGAACTTTTTAAATGTTCCTTATTTTTCCAGATTTTCTCTGATGGAATTGATGGATTTTTTATTTTACAATCCAATGTCTTTTTTTCCCTTATGTCTTTTAAAGAACATACCATAAAATCTTTTATTTGATAAGTGTACTTCAGAAGTTCAAGGAAAGACACAGAAGGAAAAAAGGTAGGGAGGGAAACAAAAGACAGAGGAAAAAGAAAAGGAGATTGAGATGCTAAGGGACAGAAATAGGCAAAGAGGGGATGCAAGCAGAGAATGATGCCCAGACTGCAGGAGGGAAGAGGGCCAAGTTGCAGAACAAGGGAGTGCATCAGACCAAGGCAGTGGTGGAGCACTCAGATGTGGAGAGACCAGCAAGATCTAGGAGGGAGATTAAAAGAGACAGAAGCCTGGGGGTGGGGGGACAGTTCACCTAGCTCATTTATCAATATGGCTTTTCTAAAAATACAACTCTCCATATTAAAAAAACAGGGGCGGGGTAGTTGCCGTCACATTTTTAGACATACTAATATATCCATTCCTCTTTAAAGTTTGAAAGCACTGGGTTCTTTTTAACTTTTCTTTTCTTCCTCTTCCCTGGAGACCATGCTCAGTTTCTAGTCTGAGAAGTAAGATTTCATTTTGCAGAGAGGAAAAAAGAGAAAGCAACATCAAGAATCAGCACCACCACAACTTCGTATCTTGGTTTCTAACTCTAAGCACACCGGGTTCACACCTGCCCTGCAATCTGGCTGAAATTAAGAGGAGGACCAGATGTGGCCCACAGCTGGACACTGCGTCTTTAAAATTCTTTTCCTAAAAAGATAGCCCTTGTTATTGGCCATTGGATATACTTCTACTAGTAACAATAGCTTTCTTTCTTGTTCACCTGCAATGTGCCTCACACACTCATTCTCCACATTGGCTATCTAGAATCTTGACAGTGTAAATAGTGAGGTTGAGCCCCTGTAGCATCAGACCCAGCTGCATGCTCTTCAAGCTCATTTACTGTCTTGTCCTCACAATGACCCTACAAGGTAGGTACTGTTCGTATCCCCGTGTTGGCGAGTAGAATTAAGTAACCAGTCCAAATAGGTATTATTCACCATTTCCAGGATGGGGAAACCAAAGCTCAAAGAAACAAGGTAACTGGTTCAAGAGCGCCCACTGGCAAGGGGCAGAACCAAGGATTTGCAGAGAGGTCCGCGGGACATTGACACAAACTTGAAGCCCTCTGGTGTGGTTCTAAAAACACCCCACTCCCTGAATTAAACCCCTCTCTGATTGAAAGAGCTAGAGCAAGGGACAATTTTGCCAGCAGGGGACATTTGGCAAAGTCTGGAGACATTTTTGGTCTCATTTTTGGATACAACCGGAAGTGGGGGTACTCCGGGCATCTGGTGGGTGGGGTCCAGGAATGCTGCTAAGCATCCTACACTGCACAGCACAGCCCCTCTCCCCCCAACAAAGAAAGATCCGGCCCAAAATGTCATTAGTGCCAAGATTGAGAAATCCTGAGCTAGCATGTTTTTCTGTTTTCTTCAAAACCCAGAGAGGCTGCATTTTCGCCATGGATGCCCTAAATCCGGGTTCCGTCTACTGTGTGGCACTGCTCTCCTCTCCTGCTCAGGAGGTTCACAGCGTGGAGAATAATTCCTCCCTTCAAGAGACACAGGAAATGACCCGAAGGAAAGTCAAATGATCGATTTCTTCTTCCAGTTCCCAGAAAAAGAGATGGAGTTTGACAGAAGTTTCAAGGACCTGGTGTGGCCGTGAGGAACCTGTGTGAAAAGACACGGCTGCCTCTTTGAATCTAGTACAGGGTGGGGGACCTAAAAATCCTAACACATTTTAGGAAAAGGATCCATTCCTTGAAATAATGCCAGCCTTCGGCTAACAGTCAGGTTCAGAAACCAAGCTCTTGGAATCCAAGTGATTTCTGGTCTTTCTTAAGTCCTCATCCATCTCAATTCTTCTGTAGCTTTGACATTCTTGAGAAATGCTCCTTTCTGAAGACTCTGTGGACCCTCGGCTTCCGTGGCATCGCGCTCTGCTGGTTCCCCCGCCACCCCTGGGCTTAATATGTGCCGCCTCTGATGGGCTGACACTCACTCCCATGATTCCCCTCACTCCCTTAGAACAAGTTCTCTGCCTTCTGTAAATTCAGCTAACACATCTCAGGGCCATAAAACTTGGGACCTGAGGGCCTTGATGCTGTCCCGGGCGTGGCCCGAGATTTCTGTGAGCCAGGACTCAAGGCAAAGCCTTGAGAGATCTCATCACACATTGTGCGCTGTGAGCTGTGGGGGGCCATGGCTGTGAACCACATAAAACCAGCAAGAATTCCATCAAGTCTAAGGTGAAAGACACTTAAATATCCTAAGAATAAAACCAAACAAAAGCCCAATGCAATCAAATCTAATTAAAAATTGTAATCGTGTAGCAGTCTGGGTGGAGATGCGGACTTCGGTGATTAGATCAGGACTCTCCCTTTCCGGGTCTGGGGCCCGCACATAATGATGGCTACAAAAGGCTCAGTGCTGCAGTAATGGGATTTTTTTTCCCTTGATGGGGTGGTAAAACTAACCCCCAGGGGAGGTTCAGAATTAAGATCTACAAAATCAATCAAACCTCGAATGTCAACATTTCTGTGATAAATTTAGAAACAATCTCTATATATCTGTTATTGTAATTTCTTGAAATGTTAAGGACAATTCAGCATATTAGTATTTTGAATAGATCAACCCAGGGATTTTAATTTAAAATAGGTAATTGCATAATGGATTTAGATTCGTGAATTTAAGTGGAAATCTTAATAAGTTTCTAAACCATATCAGAACACTGAAGAGACCTAAAATCCACTATGTTAAGGTTTAATTTGTTAGATTTATAAAAATTACTTGGGTACCTTGGAAGATTTGTTACATTTGGAGATTGCAATAACTTAAACCAAAACCAGTATATTCAAAGTATAAAAGAAGTCTAAGTATAAATAAAGTATTCTTAAAACCAGTGGTTTAAGATGTCCATCGACAGATGAAAGGATAAAGATGTGGTATCTATATACAATGGAATACTACTCAGCCATCAAAAAATGAAATCTTGCCATTTGCAACGACGTGGAAGGAATTAGATGGTGTTATGCTAAGCTAAATAACTCAATCAGAGAAAGACAATTATCATACGATCTCACTGATATGTGGAACTTAAGAAACAAAACAGAAGATCATAGGGGAAGAGAGGAAAAAATAAAACAAGATGAAATTAGAGAGGGAGACAAACCATAAGAGACTCTTAACTGCAGGAAACAAACTGAGGGTTGCTGGAGGAGAGTGGGTGGAGGGATGGGGTAACTGGGTGATGGGCATTAAGGAAGGCACATAATGTAATGAGCACTGGGTGTTATATAAGACTGATGAATCACAGGCCTATACCTCTGAAACCAATAATACATTATATGTTAATTGAATTTAAATAAAAATAAATAATTTTAAAAAATGGTTTATGGGGCACCTGGGTGGCTCAGTCATTAAGCGTCTGCCTTCGGCTCAGGTCATGATCTCAGGGTCCTGGGGTCGAGCCCCACATCGGACTCCCTGCTCCGCAGGAAGCCTGCTTCTCCCTCTCCCACTCCCCCTGCTTGTGTTCCCTCTTTCACTGTGTCTCTCTCTGTCAAATAAAATAAATAAAATCTTTTTTAAAAAATGGTTTAAACTTGAGTAGATTTCTTTTTAAACCGAATGAAGATATTCTAAAGCTAAATTTAAGAAGATGAAGAGAGAAGAATTTTTAATAATTGCAGCTTGAACAAATTTAAAATATTGTAAAAGCTGAAATCTTTTCAGAACCAACCTCTCCATACACAAAAGCCAATCTCAAGGGCACACAAAAGATAAGAACAAACAAACAAACAAAAAAACACCCATTTGACCATGGGGGCTGAACTTGAAATGCAAGTTTTTCAGAGTATGTGGACACATGCATTTTTCAGGGGAGTGGATACAGAGCTTCTTCATATCCACAAGCGTCCTGGACCCAAAGAGGTTTAAGAACTTCCCTTTGTGGCAAGAATGACCTGTACATCCCTCCCACCCCACAGGTCCTAACGGAGAATCACCTGGCTGTCCCACGAGCACCCCACACCCCACAGTCTGCAAGACTATTTTCTTGGAGTGACCCACCCAAACCAGTCCCTCCCACAGAGACCTCTCTCTGCCCAGCCTCTTGTCAACTTTCCTGTGTGCTCTCCTTTGCCCCAAATATCCAACCTTTGACCCAATTCTATTGATCTCTCTATTGAATTTCCTAATTCTATAGATTCCTGCAATGGCATAATTCTATTGATCAATTCTAATTGATTCTATTGAAAATCAATAGAATTAGGAAATTGGTTGGATATTTCCTTTCCCTTTGCCACGAAGATCTAAACAGCCGAAAAACCCTAGCAAGTCTTCCCTCAGAACATTCCCTGCCTATTTCCTTTCTCCCAGTCCTACCTTCGTCCCCTTACCCCTCACCCTAGCAACAGTGCTGTAGGGAACCCAGGGTTCTCTCTGCCACCCTGAATGACTCAGATGTGTGGCTCCAAAGCTCTCCGCGGCTCTTTGCTGCTCCCCTGGCAGATTTCATCACCCAGGCATTGCTGACTGCAAACTCCACAGGCCACGCCAAGCACAGACCCCTATGTGCATTGCTCCCTCCTGCCTCCATGGTCTACATATGGGAAATGCCCTTCGAGTGCCCTTAGCTCTGCCTCTGGAAACCCCAGAACCTCCAGGAAGACTCAGACCCTCTCTTACCTCGGATAACTCAGAGAGCACCTCATCACATGTCCCCTTCTGCTGCCGCACCCTCCGGCCCCTACCCCTCAACGCTCTGGAAGGTGGAAACAATGTCTTCTGTAGCTGTGAATCCTGTGCAGGGACCCCCTGCTTCCACTCATTTATTAAGCACCACCTGCATGCCAGGCACCGTTCTAGGTGTTGGGGGTTTAGTGGAGAATGAGGGCAAGAAGCTTCCTGCTATCAAGGAGTTTACCCTCTGGAGGAGCAGAGAGGAAATGAAAGGCAATAGATAAACAAAATGCACACAGCTGTTTTAGCAGTGACACGTAAGGAGAAGGATAAACCAGAATTATGGGATAAAGAGGGGCGGTCTGGGGGAGACTAATTTCCATCTGGGTGGTAGGAAAGCCCTTTCTGACTTGGTGACATTTGTGCTGAGACCTGAATGATGAGAAGCAGGTCCGTGTGGAGACCCGGGGACAGCGTTCCGGGAAGAGGGGACAGCCAGGGCAGGTGTGGGGGAGGGGACTTGGCATGTTGAGGGGGTGCTCCCGTGTGGTGCCGGAGGAAGCTGGAGTGAGGCCAGAGCCTCCCGGAGCAGCGTGCAGAGGTATGCATTCCAGTGTGGGGAAAGGCTGTGGGCCCAGAGAGAAGCCAGGAGGCCAGCAGCGAGGACGGTATGCAGTCATGTGCATTGGACTAGTTTGTGGCCACAGATCAGGGTGACCAACCTGCCCGGTTTGCCTGGGCTCAGGAGCTTCCCGGGACACGGGGCCCTCGGTGCTGAAGTGGGAAACCCCGGGCAAGCCTGGGCAGCTGGTCATCCTAAGCTGCCATGGGGGAAGGCCAAGTCCACCTGATTTGCTGATGGATGAGATGGAAGGAAAAGAGAGTTCTAGGGTGACGGCCAGGAATTTAGTTTGAACAGCTAGGTGGATGGCAGTGCCATTTACTGGAATTGGGGGAATGGAAGAGAAACAAGTTCAAGGAGAAAATTTAGAGTTTGGCTTGCTGAGATGCCCCAAATGGGCTCCCCAGATCTCTGCCAAGTGGCAAAGCCACTATAAAAACACTTGGGACAGGCGCCTGGGTGGCTCAGTCAGTTAAGCGTCTGCCTTTGGCTCAG
>NC_138370.1:160029555-160051091 GCF_054177405.1 Leptonychotes weddellii | reverse complement strand
AGATTTTATTTATTTGACAGAGACAGCGAGAGAGGGAACACAAACAGGGGGAGTGGGAGAGGGAGAAGCAGGCTTCCTGCCGAGCAGGGAACCCGAAGTGGGGCTCGATCCCAGGACCCTGGAATCATGACCTGAGCCGAAGGCAGACACTTAACGACTGAGCCACCCAGGCGCCCCTGGAATAAACTTTTAATACCATTTTCAGCCACCTTCCTCCCTGCCTGCCCTCCTCCTGTCCCCCCACCTCAACCATAGGAACTGCAGAATGGCAGTATCAACAGGAAGTAGTCAGGACATCCCACTCAATTTAAAAAAATGCACCAGAGTGCAAAAAGAAGGCTGCAAACAGATTGCAAGATGTCGAAAGTGGTTTCGGCAATTAGCTCTTTTAACACCCCACCCCTGACGCAATGCAACAGAATTGATATAGTTAAAAGTGAATTGCAGGATTTATTTTAAAAGTTCATAAATGTACATTGAAAGTGCATCATGAGGGTGTGGTTAGGTAATAAGGCCCAGGTTTAAAGAGATAGAGTAAATGTCTTTTTAAAATCCCATTCATTCTTATAGTCAAAAGTCTAAACTAGAGCCACTCATCAATGCAAAACCTAGGCCAATTGCTTCTGTCTCCTGTCCCATGCACTGCCCCCCCATGTCTTTGGGATTATTTTGCCTTGTGATGGCTGAAGGAAGCTGAAAAAAAGTAGCCATTGCCCTCTTGGGCATTTTTGAAGTCTGGGTCATTCCTTCAACGTATAAAAAGATTTCTGAAGCATATTGATGGTGGACTCAGACTACCTGAGTTTGAATCCTGAAGGTGTAGAGTCTGTATAACTTGAAGCAATTAATTTCTTTGTGCTTTGGTTTCCTCCTCAGTATAATTAGCATGAAAGTATAAGTACTTAAAAGTAAATTTGCAGAACTAAAGTGCGTGTGAGGTGGGATGGGTTAATTTGAGTAGGGGCGCTGGGGAGGAGACTGTGTGCTTGTCTCTGCCTCGGCAGGACTCTGCTCCTGCCTCCTCCGCCGGGGGAGTACAGGCAGCCTCAGCACCCGTCCTGGTTGGAGAAGCTCAAACAATGCAGAGTGGAGGGGTTGGCTGACTGCCAGGTGCCCTACATTTTCCCCGCTGCCCAGGTCTGAGAAGAGCCGCGAAGTGTCCTCTCCTTGGCCTGCAAGAGTTCCTCTTGGCATGCGATACACATGTGGATGCGGGAAGTCGAGCCAAAAGGGTTATTTGGCTCAGTTGTAGGGCTGAGTGGTGGGGAGCAAGGGAGCAGATGCATGATCATAGCCACGTTAAAAAAAAAACAAACAAAAACATATCTTTGTGGGTATTAGTACCAAACAGCCAAAATAGATGACTTTATCCTTCTCTGCTCTTTCTGGCAGGTAGCAGGAGTGTGCCCTTGGGAAGGTAGGGAGAGAGAGCAGCTAGATCAGAGGATACCCTGGGGAGAGAGCCTTTGGGGGGGGCGGCTCAAAGGCTCCAAAGACCCCTGCTGATCCCCAGAGCCCCTTCCTAGAGAAGCAGGTTCCAGACAGGCCAGTGTCTGCCATCCCACTGGGAGAGTGGCCTTAGATTCAGGTTGCGGCCTCTGTCCAGCTCAATCAGTGTCACCTTTTCCTGCTTAGCTGAGACTCCTAAAAAGGCTTGGCCTGTGCCGAATCCAGGTCGCTGGTATGCCAGAAGCCTCTGTGGGAACAGCAGCCTGTCATTACAGCATTCTTGGCTGGCATTTCTAGCCTTTTGAGCAGGCAGGAGGGACCCCTGCAGAGGGACGAGGTCTGCCAGCTCTCCGGCACGTCCCTGGAGCCTGGACTGAAGCCCCTTGGTGCCACGCGGCTGTGATGGGGCCCAGGGGATTCTTCCTCCCTCTGTCTCAGCACCTGGCTGAGAGGTCTGTGGAAGGGGCCCCAGCTTTGGAACCAGCATTCCTGGGTTCCAATCCTGACTCCATGTGCAGGTAGCCGTGGGACTTTCTTAATTTCCCTGTGCCTCATTCTCTACTGGAAAGAACGTGGTTATTGTAAAATTTAATGAGGTCACGGATCACATAGGACACCCCCCCCCCAATCACAAAACAATGTTAGCACATTTCTCTCTTGTGCTTTGGGTTCTTTTAGTGGACACACATTTCCAGAGGGTTCACTGCTGTGCCGGGCACTGAGAAAATGAGCTTATGGTTTAGGGCAATGCATTGTCCGTGATGCAGTTCATTCCACAGAGTTCTCCGTGTTTACTCTACCAGGCACTCTGCTCAGGGCCTCACCTAGGCCCAATAATCAGTCAGTCCTGCCACAGCTCAGGGAGGGGGATGATATTATCCCCATTTTGGAGATGTTGAAACTGAGGCTCAGAGAGGAAGTTCAGGGTCACACACCGTGGTAGGCCTCTGTGGAGCCGGTCCTCAGCCACTGTGGGGTATGCTCTTGGTGCTGTGTTGCCAGCAGACCTGGCAACCCCAGGGGCCTGGAGGAGGAGGCCCTGAACCGCCGCCTCAGGGCCAATCACGGAGCGTTGGCTCCAGATCCTCCCTTTCCTCCAGATCCGCGAGGTCAGCCCGCACAAGAGCTGATTGGTGCCAGGTGCCCTACATTTCCTCACTTCCCAGGTCCTGAAAGGAGCAACCAGTGCTGTGGGGGTGGGGAGGGCCTGGAAGGGAGTGGCCAGCAGTTGTCCAGTGCTCTGGGCTTGGTCCGATGGCTCTCCTGGCTGCCTGCCCCTGGGGTGGCGGTGAGGAGGGGAGGCAGGGCTTAGGTGTGTGGGCCTGTCCCTCCTCTTCTTACCAGGCAGAGCCCAGCACCCTGAACCCCCAACAAACAATGATGGAGTACGTGAATGTATCCGAAAAGGAAGTATTGCACGAGGTGAGATCATTGCCTCATCAGGGAAGTGTTTGTGAAGAGGGGACGGGCTTGGACAGACGATCGGACTTGGGATAGGGAAGACAAAAAGAGTTCCAAGAAGGAGGCGTGGAGACATTCCACAGAAGTGTTCTTTTGCTTTTTGGCGGGACTGGCAAAGAATAAAACTGAGGGCCTGGAGCTGAATGAGGCCAGCACAGGCCTCACAGAGTAAGTCAGTATTCCAGACAACATCAGCGGGTCAGATCCCTTGCCATGATGTCCTGTTCCTCTCTGCTCAAGTACAAGTGAGTGTGTGCTGGACCCATTGCTTGCGGTGCTCGAAACGACTGGGACATTGGACCATGGAAGTGTCTGTTTCTGTATTTGCTAGACACTTGGTGATCACTCAGAAATCCAGTCCCTGAAAACATAATTGAAATAGGCAAATAATCACCCTTCTTAGACCGAAGTGCAGACGAGAGTTTCCCAAGCAGGGCTGCTGTGACATTCAGGGTGCAGTCTCTTGATGCATCCGCTCTATCCAGCAGATCTTGTCCATCCCAGCTGAAGGTGAGGACGAACAACCACTCATGGGTAAAATGCAGGCTTGATTTGTTTCCTAGTCAGGGACCCAGGGCATCCCTTCAGCAAACCCTGTATGCGGACTCCTCCATTCACAAATGTAAGGGGCCCTACGATGTGTAGTCTATTGAGCACTGGGAGAAAAAGCATAACATATGGGTCTTGCCCTCTGAAACTTAAATCCCAGTTGAGAAGGCTATAGAGATGTGCAGAAGAGGTAGGAGAACGATTCTAGAGTGAATTAAGATTATAAAAAGAGAGGTCGTAGAGGGTCACGATAATTTTCAAATTCTTCCTTCAAACTACTCTCGAGCGGAATAAGCCAAGTATATAGGAACCCCTGGCAAGTCTGTGAGTAGTTCAAAGTAGTCCCTTGCAAGCTCAAAGCAATGCTTTGTGTCCTACGTTTTTTTAAATTTTGAATTCATAGAAGTCTTGCACTCTATACCGTAATGTCCCTGCTTGTTTTCCCATAATAGCTAAAAACCACACAAAGTTACAACGTGTCAAACACTATTCTGAGAACTTTTAATACATAACACACTTAAGCATAACAATCTTTCATCAGTCATCTTACCCTAATTTGACATACAGGGAAACAGAGAAGCAAAGGAACTAGCCCAAAGTCACACAGCAAATGGCATCACTGAGACTTGAAACCAGGCAGTTGGGATCTGAAGTCTGGTCTCTCAACCTCTAGACCGGTAGTTCAGCCCCCAAGGGACATTTGCCAATGTCTGGAGACCTTTTGGGTTGTCAACACTAAGGGTGAGGGGTATGTCCTGAATAGAGGCCAGGGAGGCCGCATATCCTACGATGCACAGGACAACTCGCACAAGCAAAGCATCATCTAGCCCTAAATGTCAGGCTGAGAATGTGCTCCACGGGGAAATATCACATCTCCAGTGTAAATCATCCACCAGTCAAGCTGCTCAACCTCCCTGTCCCCCAGTTATGGGAGTAAAATCAGCGCTCCAGGAAAATAGGTTTATGTCATGGCCAAGGATATTGTAAATCCGGGCCCCAACCTCACTGACAGGTTGAGCTGTGTTTAAAAACTCTTGTCACTCCCCTGCCAGGTGACTTTGAACAAGTTGCTTAATCTCTTTTTGCGCTCCAGGTTTTCCTGTTTGCAAGTGGGGATGAGCATGCCCCCTTTCTTGCATAAAGATTGCAGGAGATAATATGTGTCAAGGCCCAGCACAGCACCTGACCCCTCGCTGGTGCTCATTAAATGGTAGTTATTAGAAATGAGTGGCTGTGTGTATGGCCGAGAGCCCTACGGTCACACAGGCGTCACCTGCCTGGTACGCAGGGATGATCTGAGAGGCCTGCAGGACTCAGGCAGGGGCGGAGGGAGGGCTTGGACAGAAAGATGGGGGGGGTGCGGCTTATGGAGGGCGGTGCTACCTAGGCAAGAGCAGAGAGTGACACCCTACAGAGAGGATTGGGGTCCCAAATTTAGGCCAGTGTGATGTGAGGAGGGGGATCATTTAGGGGGCAGTGGGCAGTAAAGAAATGGGGAGTCCATACAATCACAGCTGGGTGTTAGGAAAGTTAACCGGTGAGAGACACTGGGGCCCAAACCAGTTAAACAGGCTGCCATGTGTTGGTCGAGTCAGGAGGCGCTGGGGCTCAGCCTGGGGAGGTGGCACGGACAGGGAGCCGGAGACCACAAGCCGCGATGCTCCCAGCTCCAGTCAGCAGGTCCTGGTGCGGGCTGGGTGCGCGCGGGGGCGTCGGAGATGAGCTTGCAGTTCTGGGAGGCTGATGGCGGGAACTGCAAACAGCCAAGATCCACGGAGGGGGGAACATCTGGCGTGATGGGGAAGTGCCGACTGCTCGAAGGGGCCCCCGCAGACAGCAACGAAGGGACGGGAGGCTGAGGTTTGCAAGTGGAATGCTTTTGTGCCAAAAGCTGGAGTGGCAGGTGCTTTGAGACCGAGTTCACCGAGCTCTTGCTTCCTCCCTGGGCTCTGTATGCGGAAGTGGGACGCTGACTTCTGCCGCCCCAGTGTTGAGAGGCATCTTCCCACGTGCCTAGTAATGGGGCTTTCATCAGATACAGGGCATTATTGCGTGACTCATCCCTTCCAGGACTGTTCCAGGCCTGGAGCTGAGAGGCAAGCATGGACGCTGGAGTCAGACATGTTGTTGCCCTGGGCCAAGTGGCTGTATCCCTCTGAGTGCTTTGGTTTTCTCGTCTGTAAAATGGGAGTAACACTAACCCCTCTCAGGGTTGCTGGGAGGAGGAACCTGAACCCATTGATCGGACAGGTTACTGTCCCAAACACCTTGCAGAGATTAACTCATTGAAGCTGCCTAATAACCCAGTGGGTTATGGACTGTTATAAGCCCCATTCTGCAGAGGGGAAACTGAGGCATGGAGCCAGTCGAGTGACTGGCTCGGGTCACAGTGTATCTGGGGCAGAGCTGGAGTATGATTCTGAACCTCTGTGCTATGTAAAGTACCCAGCCTAGCGCCTGACTGAAATGAAGAGCTCTAAGATTGTTTCTTTCCCCAAAACACTGGGGCTAAGGATCCCTGTGTTGGGAGAGTCACAGAGGTGACTTTAACTACGCTCTCCGAAGCATGGGGGACTGGCTCTGTCTTTTCTTATCTCTGTGCTGTTTCAAACCCGAACCAGTTCACCTGCAGAGTGGCCTTAAGCTGAGCTTAGAGCTCTCTCAGGCCAACCTTGGTCTCCTCCCCAACCACCCAGCGCCACCCCACCTCCGCTGCCTGGGCTCCAGCCTTGTAGCTGCCTCCCAACACCCCCCAGGGAGCCCCCCCCCCGCCCCCACCCTGCCCCGGGTCCAGCAGGCCTTGAGAACAGCAGGCTTTGCCCCACCTTTGACTGTCAGCTATAAGAAGGCTCTTCATCGAGCCTGAGGGAGGAGTCGAACCTGTGGCAGGCACAGCAACTCCAGAAGGCCGCACATCAGAAGCCGGCCTGCTCCTAGAAACCAATCGAATGCCATGCAGAGAACACCCAGCCCAAGAGCGTCAGTCAGAAAAGGCTCAGGATTCAAACTGACCCGGATTCACAGCTCTACACCTTGGGGCCTTGGGCAAGTTACTTAGCCTTCTTGTGCCCCAGTTTCGTCATCTGTGTAATGGGAGAATAATACCTCCCCGAATGGGTAGCTGCGATGTTGAGCACAGCCCAGCTCGGTAAATACCGGCTCTCTCGATGGCCAGGCAGGTCCCAGCATCCTACTCGGAAAGCACGTGAGGCCTGTTGTATGCCAGGCCCTGTGTTGGACGCTTGTTAAGTTGAAAGGCAAGCCAGTGCCTGCAAGACGTTCTTCCCTATGATTGTGGAAGAGCGTGTCATGCCCTGCAGTTCATGGGGAAAGTCGAAATTCCTTAGCCTAAACAAGCTGATGAAACCCCTTCATGATGGGGACACCCAGAATCCGCTTACGTCCTGGCTTTATCAGTACGAATAACAGTGCCGGCGAGGCTGTCCCTGAACCATCATACTTTGTGGGTCTGGGGTTGGGCTGCATCTCTTAAAAGAATTTTTTTTTTTAAGATTTTATTTATTTATTTGAGAGCGAGACAGTGAGAGAGAGCATGAGAGGGGAGAGGGTCAGAGGGAGAAGCAGACTCCCCACTGAGCGGGGAGCCCGATGTGGGACTCGATCCCGGGACTCCAGGATCACGACCTGAGCTGAAGGCAGATGCTTAACCAACTGAGCCACCCAGGCGCCCAAGAATTGGGAAATTTCATACAGAAGAAAAATAAGTCACCCACAATCCCATCACCCACTCTGAATCCCATGCAGCATTCCCAGATCCTATGAGAACATGCTGTGAGTGGGACAAGGAAGTACCTTTTCAATTTAGCTAAAGCATTTTCCTGGGTTTTTTCTTTTCCTGGTTCTTTATCACCTTTTTAATGGCATGCTATTACATCGCATGGACCTAGCATGGTTAATACTACAATTACCCTATTTTTACTTTTCATCTCTTTGACAGTGCACGGTGTGGCAACGTCTTTTCGGTCGGCATCGCATTCATTCAGTCAACCCCCATTTATTGGGCATCTGCCAATGTGCCAGGCAGACATGCAGACCCTCAGGATGCAGTGATGAACTAGACAGAGCCTCTTTTTTGGGGGTAGAGCTTACATTTAGGTAGGCAGGAAGTAGATCCTTTTAAGAAAAATGGGAAAGGAGTCAGATAGACCCAGATTCTGGGAACATCTCTTCAAAGAAGTGATCAGAACAGGGAGGTATTTTGGATTTTCTGGGAGAAAATATTCCTAGATTCTTAATTCCTAGAAGTGCAGTGACTAGGTCAGAGATGTCTTTTTAAAAATAAAGCACTTTATAGTGGTGCTCATCTCACTGCGTCTTCTCCAGCATAGCATATTATACCTAAAAAATAATTCTCTGCTGATTTGATTTTTCGAAACTTATCTCCCTGTTCTCTTTTGCATATCGTGGGTTGTTAGTGGGGCCAAAATTCTTATTTTGTAGTATTTTAGCCACCTGTACTTCCTCTTCTGTGAATTGTTTGTCCCAGTGCTTTGTCCTGCACCTGTCTAACGTGTGTCAAAGGACAAGGACCACAAGGAGTGGACTTCCAAGTATGTCAAGAGCCACACTTACTGTCCGTGTAAGCAAGAAAGGCTTTGTTGAGAAAATGGGTTATGAGGAAGTCTCTATCAAAGGTTAAAAGGAATGTGGTTCTGACAAAGGGTCATTAATCCAGGCTGCATGGCATGGTCCTAATTGCCTGCTTAGTGCCAGGCACTTCCTAGGTATTGCCACTAATGTCATAACCCTGCAAAGTATGAAGAACTATCCACATTTTATAGATGGGGAGACATTTATGCCTTTATGCTCAGAGATATAAAAGGACATTCCTAAACACACACCCACTGATAAGTGGCACCACTGGGATTCGAGCCAGCTCCAGTGTGTCACGCTGCTCACAGAAGACAGGGTGGTAGGCAAAGCAGGCAGAACGTATATGAGCATCTACACGTATGTTAAGTCCACTGGATGAGGTTCGACGCAGATCTTTAGCCTAGAAATAAAAAGCGGATGGGGGAACCCATCGGAGGACTTGAGGACTTGGTATTCCATGAGTTGATGAAAATGGATAGGTTCGCATCCCCTTGCTGACTAAAGGAGAGTCAAGACAGAGGCTGAGAGAAGGAAGTGAGAGAAAC
Organism: Leptonychotes weddellii; assembly: GCF_054177405.1. Classification (NCBI taxonomy): domain Eukaryota; kingdom Metazoa; phylum Chordata; class Mammalia; order Carnivora; family Phocidae; genus Leptonychotes; species Leptonychotes weddellii. The sequence goes on along the minus strand of NC_138370.1, from coordinate 160,042,473 downwards.
CAAGGCAAGTTCAGCTGACTTGAGGCTAGAGTGGAAAAACACTGTTAAGACATAGTTTGATGTAGTGACAGCTGAGGCGAGCAGTTGAGGGACACCCAGAGGTGGAAATATGGCACTCAGGAGCCCACACTCGGGGCGCCTGGGTGGCTCAGTCGTTAAGCGTCTGCCTTCGGCTCAGGTCATGATCCCGGAGTCCCGGGATCGAGTCCCACATCGGGCTCCCTGCTCGGCAGGAAGCCTGCTTCTCCCTCTCCCACTCCCCCTGCTTGTGTTCCCTCTCTCACTGTGTCTCTCTCTGTCAAATAAATAAAATATTAAAAAAAAAAAAAGAGCCCACACTTGGAAGGTACATAAGCACAACCCTTCATCTCTCCCGAATCTCTGTGGCCTCTGGTTCTTCCTGTCGTAGCACCTGAGTGTGACGCCTTTGAGTGGCTGCTTCTTTAAGCTCTGTTTTCCGTCCACAGACCATGGCTCCTTGGCCCGAGCTGGAAAATGCCCAGCCCAACCCCAGTAAATACATGGAAGGGACCACTAGTCAGCAGTCCACCACACCTGGGAAAGGCAAGGAGCCCGACAAAAGTAAGTGCTGTTCGTCCTGCCCCAGCCTGGCCTCCTGTGAGGACCCTCGGAGACTCAGGTCTGACCTGTATTCCCCATGGCCTCCATTGCTTGTTTGGGTAGATGACACCAGGACGCCTGTGACCAAGATCGAACTTCTGCCATCCTATTCCACCGTGGCACTGATAGAGGAGCCCACCGAAGTGGCAGACCCCTGGGACCTGCCTGAGCTTCGGGACACCGGGATCAAGTGGTCAGGTAAAAGTGGGGAGGGGGGACCCCCATCAGTGAGGGGTTGGGCTCACGGTCTCCACAGTATCGTCTCCTTTGTGTTGTCCTCTTCCTTCCCGGTGCTCTGATGCCCCTCAAACAAAGGTCCTGGCTAGGGATACCTCCCGGCAGTCTTGGAGGCTTCGAGTCCAAGCACAGTGTGAGAATCGGGGGACCTTTTGTTCTCCTTCATCCAGCACACTTGCTAGCATTGGAGTACCAGCCAGGCCAGGCACTGTGGTGCTCCTTATAACCCACTGTGGGCCGACTGGGTCCCGGGAGCTGTGCTCTGCATGCAGCCGTGAACAGTCGAGGTCCCTGCTCTGAGATCTCCTGGATGGGGGGCAGGGGCGTGTCCTCACCTAAACGTGGGCATCGAGGAAGGCTTCCAGAAGATAGAATAGACAGCCAGCATGGCTGGCATGCAAGCAAACGCTGCATTTCTTTTCCGGGTGCAGGGTGTAGGGTCTGTCTGCAGATCAGACAGCTGGGAGGGAGGAGGTGAGAACCACTGTAAGAGTGAGCAGAGAAAATAGCATCCGAGGACATAGCATTCCAGGATGTGTGAGCGCCCAAGCCCACCTCCAAATGGAGGCCGTGATTGCTACCTTGCGGCCACGTTCTAGAAAGTATTCTGTGCTGTTCTGAAGGTGCTCAGGAGAGCCATTATCTCTGACCCCACACTTAGCAGGTGCCAAGTGCCCTTAACTGCCTCACTCAGCAACACTGGTGCAGCTGAGCATGGAGTCTGGTTTGCCTGTCAGTGCCCCAGACCCCACCGAACCCCTCCTCCCCAGAGCTAATCCTTTAGAGACTTCACCACAGGCTTCAACTAAATGGACTACAGTGGTAATTGCTTTGAAAACTGCAGTCATGGATGCGTCCCATCTCTCGGCCTTGTTTAGCCCAACCTGGGGCGGGGGGGGGGTGGGGAAGGGGAGGAGGGGGAGCTCTGAGCTCATTGCCGGACTTGTGAGTTTCAGGCCCTAACAGCCTTCCTCCCTTTTCCCCTACCCCAGAGAGAGACACCAAAGGGAAGATTCTCTATGTCTTCCAAGGAATTGGGAAATTTATTTTGCTTCTGGGGTTTCTCTACTTCTTCGTGTGCTCCTTGGATGTCCTCAGCAGTGCCTTCCAGCTGGTTGGAGGTATGGATGAAAGGGACAAAGACCTGGGGTGGGGGGATTTTCGTGGTATTTGGTTCAAATAGGCACAAGTCAGCAAGTCCTCTCCAGTTGCAGCCTCTCAGCCTGTTTTAGGATGAGAAGTCACCTCACGTCTTGTGAAGTCATGCCCCTATTTTATAGAAGAGAAAACTGAGGTCTATAAAGGGGCTGTGACCGGCTGAGGTAGCTTAGGCCGGCAGCCAGGGCTGGAGCCAGTTCCAAGCTGTCGGCTTCCTGTGTTTGTCCACTGACCCTGGACGGGAAGCTGTCTGACAGAAGGACTTATCTCAGGGATCCCTGCTGTCTTGGGCCTCCCACCTGAAGAGATTATTAGCTAGGAGTGCTCTCGAAGCTAAAGTAATTGTGGAAAATCAGGGCTGGGCCTTAGCTAGAGAAGGACAAGGGTCCCAGAGTTGGGGGATCTGCATCCTTAGCAGTTTCTAAACATCTTCCGGGACTGAGTGTGGCTATACAGTGTGAGGGGGGACCCAGGAGTGAGATCAGTGTCTGCTTGGTCACCTGTGTTCCCCTGATGGGTGACGACATTGATAGCCAGCACTTTGAATGCCTCCTGGCGTCGTGCACATTCCTTCCCAAAGCTCTTCCCATTTACGAGGAGCATCCAGAGGCTGAAAGAGGTCATGCTGCCCGGCCCTTTGTTTCATAGCCTAGAGCTGGTGTAGTGGGATCCAAACTCAGATCCCAGTGACATGGAAGACAGTCGATTTTTATACCCCTTGGTGCCTTTCTTGAGAACTCATTCTTTGTGACCTGGGAGAATAGGGGGAGGGGGCACTTGTGGGGATGGATGAGGGGCAGACTGACCTCCTGGATGCCACTCCCAGTCCCCCCGGGTCCAAGGCAGCATCAGCAAGGGCTTTCACTCTCTGAGTACCTGACAAGTGGCCTCCACCCTCTGGGCCTCAGTCTTCAATAGATGGGTTGGGGAATGGATTGGTGGTCTCGGGCATCTTGAGGTTAGGCTGGGGCTGGAGAATGGGGGTTGGGTAAGGTGGATAGATAAGAATGAGAATATCCATTCCTGGGAGATAAATCTTCTGAATGGGGAATACATCCCAGAGACAGGAACGAGGGCATCAGGAGACTCCCTTGACACCCATTGGGCCAAGTAGAGTGGAGGCCAGGTTGGTGACCAGAGAAGGCTAGAGGAGGGCTTGCTGTGGGAAGGAATGACAGAAGTGTGGGAGGCTGCAGGGTGAAGGGACGAGGAACAAGAGGTGGTGGGGGTACATGGGGAGCTGGCTCACAGACGTGGAGGCACAGTTCCAGGGCAGCACTAGCAAGAAGCCCATGGAAGCAAGATTCCGTAGGTACCAGCCTCGCCATCGCCCCTCAGCCAGCTGACTGCGTCTAGAGACGACCGGTGTAGCCGGTGTCCGCCGAAAATTCTTGTGACCGTGCCCTTGTTTTTTTCAGGAAAGGTGGCCGGACAGTTCTTCAGCAACAACTCCATTATGTCCAACCCCGTGGCGGGGCTGGTGATTGGAGTGCTGGTGACCGTCCTGGTGCAAAGCTCCAGTACCTCCTCGTCCATCGTCGTCAGCATGGTGGCCTCCTCACGTGAGTCCAGGCACCTGTGGGCCCAGACATACTCCGGGCATTTCCCCGTCCAGCTGGGGGGCCTGGGATTTACTCTGAATACGTCCAGGCTGGTCACCGGTGTCTTCCTGTCTTGAGCAGCTGTGACGTGCCCTGCCTTGTCCCAGGCAGCGTCCTGTTTCCATCCCTGTGGCTGGGTCTGAAAATAGTCCCCGAGGCTTGAAGACTCAGCTCTGAATTCTCTGGAACTGTATTGTCCAGTCCAGCAGCCACTAGCCACATACGGCTATTTAGTTTTGTTAGCCTCAATTTATTTTAATTTAAAAGGTAAAAACTAGTTGCCGGGTTGCACTAACTATGTTTTTGGGGAGCGATAGTCACTTGTGGCCAGTGGCTGCCATATTGGGCCATGTAGATGAGGAACATTTCCGTCACTGCTCAGTGCTAAGAATAAAGGCGTGTAATCCCATCACGCACTGGCTTGGGGACAACTGAGCTTGGGAAGCTGGCATTCCGAACTTGACCCTGCTGATAATTTGCTCTGGCTAAGTTGGGACAGATACTCTGGGCGGGGGGGGGGGAGCTGCAATTTAAACAGGTTAATTTTCAGCTCAAACCAGCGTCTTTAGCAAAATTAACTAGATCTTTTCTGGGCTAAATTAGAAAAAGGTATTCTTCAAAATAATTTTCCTTTCAGGGCAGCTGGGTGACTCAGTCAATTAAATGTCTGACTCTTGATTTTGGCTCAGGTCATGATCTCGATCTCAGGATGGTGGGATCAAGCCCCGCGTCGGGCCCCATGCTCAGTGCGGAGTCTGCTTGTCCCTCTCCCTCTGCTCCTCCCCCCACTCATGTTCTCCATCTCTAAAATAAAATCTTAAAAAAAAACTTTACTTTCATATGTTAGAACATTGTGACAGTGTACTAATTGTGTTAGAAAAAGAAATTTGCCATGATAAATACACAAGTCCTTAAACATTGTTTCCTGTTTTCCCATAAGTTGGCCTTGCATCTGTAACAGGGAGGACAGAGAAATTTAGAAAGGCACTTGTAAACTGGGGTTCACAGAAGGGCTTCTTCATGGAGTCTGCGGAGTCCCTGAAATTATGTGCCTGAAATTTTTTTTGGTACACGTGCATATTTCTGTGATGAGCTGTCCTAGCTTGCATCAGATTCATAGCCTGGTGCCAACCCCAAAATGGTTAGGAAAGGCTGCTTTGGCAATTACCAGCTTGACTGAGGTCAGTCTGGCCGCATCGGGACCATGGCCAGGCTGCCTTCCTGAGCTTGCTAACTCACTTTCTCTCTTCCGCCCTCTAGTGCTGAGTGTACGTGCTGCCATCCCCATTATCATGGGGGCCAACATCGGGACCTCAATCACCAACACCATTGTGGCGCTCATGCAGGCGGGAGACCGGAATGAGTTCAGAAGGTAGGAGGCTCAGAATCAGCCTTTCCCCGCCATGAGGCTCATTGATTTGGGCCAGGTTGCCATAACTACCTTTAACTAGCCCATGAGAACATGTTGGTCATTCCTAGAGCTCTTAGAAGTAACCATAGTGGAGTACAGCTGGGGGTTGGGATCACATACTTACCAGCTGATGAAACTCAGCTCCCTGGTCTGCATAGCCAGGATCATTGGCTGTCACCACTATTGTCCATAGGACTAAAACCAATCCTACAGGTAAATGCTTAGCAAGGTACTTGGCAGGCAATCGGAGCTCCCTAAATGCAAGCCCTAGCTAGAAGCTTCCCTGCCATGTTGGTGTAGTTAAAACAAGCCCAGTTAGGATAGGATTTACTATCCCGCTTAGTCAGAAATAAGTATAGCCTCCTAAAGCTTCCTCTTTGGCTGAGCTCAACCCCTGCCACCTCCTCTTTGTTCTTCACTTGCATGCCAATGAAAGGCAAAATATAGTTTTTGTGGATGCGGAAGATCTGAAAATGGGGCCGGTTGAAACAGGCAAAGGGAACCCTTTCCTTCCAAAAGGTTAACGGGAAAATCAAGCACAATCTTCTAACTGCCTTCTAACTGATGGGCTTTTTCCAGAAGTTCTTAAAACAGAGAAGCAGTTTGTCTATGTGATGCAGTCACCTATGTGATGTGTCGGGCAGACAGCATTATGCAGGCTGGCTGGGTGGTCAGCAAATGCCATCCCTCTCCTCTTGGTGAACTGGCAGGTGGCAGAGGTCCTCAGAGTTGCTCATTTCTGCTCAGACACAGCTAACCTTCTTTGGTCCCTGATGAAATGTCCTGAGGGTCGCAATAATGATACAACATTATCCAGGGGGGTTGTTAATTTGATCTTCTCAAGAAGCTGAGTAGACTTTTCTTTGCCCCATTTCATTAATACAGAAACACAAAGAGGTTAAATAACTTCCCTAGGGGGCATGGCTGGGACTCAATCTAGGTTTTCTTCCAGATTTCAGGCTCTTTTCACTGCTACATATGAAATATAAACTCGCCAGATACAAACATGACCTATGAAAGTGCCTGCACATAGGAATATAATTGAACTAGCCCACCCCTCGTTTGTTTTATTTAAATAGATTGCTTTCAGTAACATCTTTGGAGATGTGCCTCATTCTTTCCTGGTGGCTTGGAATACCTCCGTAGGTTTCCGGAAAAGTAATGATGATGATATCTGACACCTACAAAGGCTCTTAAAACATTTTGCCAAGGGGGCGCCTGGGTGGCTCAGTTGGTTAAGCGACTGCCTTCGGCTCAGGTCATGATCCTGGAGTCCCTGGATCGAGTCCCGCATCGGGCTCCCTGCTCGGCAGGGAGCCTGCTTCTCCCTCTGACCCTCCCCCCTCTCATGTGCTCTCTCTCTCTCTCATTCTCTCTCTGTCGAATAAATAAATAAAATCTTAAAAAAAAAACCAAAACATTTTGCCAAACTACTAAGAAATATTTACACCACTTTATATCGCTTTATGAAGATGTCTTAAATCACCTTTTCTAGGAAGAATAAGTTACTTTTAAAAATATTAGCTGATATGGTAGGCAAAGATTTGCACTTACAAGTAAATAAATTGTAAATACATTTTACTACTAGTGAAGTTAAGCATTTCCCGCACAGGTTTATTAGCTTCTGTCTGTTCATGTCCTTTTTTGGTTTTAGGTGTTTTTTGCACATGCAGATGTGTTTTTTTAAAAAAGATTTTATTTATTTGAGAGAGAGAGGGCACGAGTGTGTGGGTGGGGGGAAGGGCAGAGGGAGAGGGAGAAGCAGCCTCCCTGCTCAGATCCGTGGGCTCCATCCAATCCCAGGGGCCCCATCCGTGGGGCTTGATCTGAGCCCAGGACTCTGGGATCATGACCTGAGCCGAAGGTAAATGTTTAACCAACTGAGTCACCCAGGCGCCCCAACATGCAGATGTTTTTTAAAGGAAACTTTTTTTATTGAGGAAAAAAAAATCTCATTTCTCAATCTGGAGATAGGATGGAATTCAGGGTAACGTACGAACCTTCTCAGATCTAAATTGTGGTGTATATTGGCCTTATTTCCTGTGCAGGCCGTTCAGACGTTTCATCGGAGTCTCAAGAGCTTAACAAAGTTAAGAACTCAGTTGAGGGCTTTAGTTACCACCATACTTCCGGCCCCCATCTTTCCCCAGGAAGACTGTCTTCAATGGGCGTGATTCAGAAGTGGTCTTGATGCGGCACTTCCAAACGGTGGCCACTGAGCTCACTATTGCAGCCATAACCTGTCTACTTCCCTTTCCCCCACAGAGAGAACTGAGTGCTGTCTGGCTTGTGGCAAGGGCTCTGCTGGGCAATGGGAGACCAAGGGTCCTGGTCTTCTATTCCCCTACGCTTGCTGGCCCTCAGTTTCCTCATCTGCCAAATGGGGATATTGATACTGCCCACGTGGGGATGGCTGTGAGAATGTGAATGGGACATAGATAGGTGACCCCCCCTCCCCCTCCGGCAGACAATGCCATCCATGACCTGCCTAGACTGGTGCCCACTTGCTTGTTCACTAATCCGACTGTTGGCTTGGGGTGGGATTCTTATAGGGCTTTTGCAGGAGCTACTGTCCATGACTTCTTCAACTGGCTCTCCGTATTTGTGCTCTTGCCCCTGGAGGCAGCCACCCATTACCTGGAGATCCTGACGGACCTGGTGGTGGAGACCTTTAAATTCAGGAATGGGGAGGATGCCCCAGCACTTCTGAAAGTCATCACAGACCCCCTCACGAAGCTCGTAATCCAGGTAACCCAGCCTCCTTCAGAGAGGGAAAGGAAGGAACTAACTCCTCCCCTCCCCACCCCCGCCATCCCCCTACTCCTCCCAACTGGGCAGAGATGGTGGAGAAGCACAAGGGTCTATAAACGCTGCTCTTTGGTCGCCTCTCAAAAAGGCCATGGGGAGGCAAGACTTCGGGGACACCGGGTAGCGGAACTGGCTTTTTTGGTTTTCTTGACTTCAACAAGAGTCATCTTTATTGGGGTGGGAGCGGGCGGTGACCAGTGCTTCTCAAGACTCAGAGACTCCACTGGGTGCTTGGGGCCATTTTATTGCCCCTACTGACCTCGGCACCCGTGGGCTCATGGATAAAGCATTATCCTGCTCCTAGCCAAAGAGGAAGGTTGCTGTCCTTCCCTTCCATCTCACCCCTCTGCTCCCTAGGATCATTGAAATATTGTTGAAATAAATTTTAAAAGGTTTTGTGGTTGTTACCTTGGAAAACAGGTCAGCTGAGACCTTGCCCCTTATCACCCCTACCTTTGGGTTTGCTGTCATCCAGTGACCATCTACTGCGTGCTCCTAGCTACCAGCCCGTTGTTTAGAGGATCATTCATTTCTTTGTCAAGCACCTGCTAACGTCCAGGTGTGGTGTTCCACCCTGGGGTGCCGATGGAGTGAGTCCTGACTCACTCCTGCAGGGGCTCTCGGTCGGGCTTATGTTGTTGAAGCCCCTTTAACTAACAGAACTTCCTACGTGCCTGTCCCTCCTCTGTGCTGGGGACGTGCTGATTCTCTCCTGTCTGTCTTCCTTAGCTGGATAAGAAAGTTATCAATGAAATCGCAATGAATGACGAAGCCGCCAAAAACAAGAGTCTGATCAAGATTTGGTGCAAAACTTTTACCAACGTGGTATGTTTCTAAGAATGTTGCTGGGTGGGCAAACTCTTGCATCTGTGCTTTAAGCAAAACTTTTAATTCAATGTGGGCAAATGAGAGGTAAGAGGAAGTAAAAATTGGCCCGTGAGAATCCTTAAGGAAACAAGTCTTTGAATGCTGGATGGACAGACAATGCAGTAGGTCCAACCCATTTTGCCCCACCCTGAACCGTGTATACATTATTCCTGGCTTGTTATTTTCATGTCTTCCGTGGCCACCTGTGTTCCCATTTATGGAGGGACCTGTGGAAACAATGCATCACACGTACAGACACACACATTGATGTGTGTCTCTCTCCTACTTGCCACATAGCCTGCCAGTCCCCACCAGAAGTGAGTATTGTGGACTATACATCCCATTTCTCAATGTTTGTCATCCAGACTCAAATGAATGTCACTGTCCCTTCGCCTGAGAACTGTACCTCGCCTTCCCTTTGTGGGTTGGACGGTTTGTACACCTGGACTATCAAGAACGTGACCTCCAAGGAGAACATTGCCAAGTGTGAGTGGAACTCAGCAGAGCATCAGCCATGGGGATGGGCTGTCTGGGAGGTGCTGATGGTGTTCTTTATCTGTGTGAAGCCCATTAAGTGAAGGAAAGCAGTGCACTAAGGATTCACTGAGCACCAGCATTATACCAAGTCATGAACTATGCACTTTCATAGCAGCGAAAACAAAGGCTCAGGGACAGGTCCGAGTTCCCACAGTGAGGGGCAGAACTAGGACTTGAAGCCCGATTCTTCTGGCGGTTCCATAATGCACCAGAACTCATCAATAGATTCCAGAGTGCTCCCTCCGTATGCTTTGGTATCCCTTGGGCTCTAGGGAGACGCCAGCCAGATTTGCAGGAGATGTGGGGCCCACACAGAACAGAACAGATACATTCACCCTGAAGTCATGAGTCCCTGTTATACAGCAGGCCCCATTCAAGACCCTGGAGCCATAGCACTGATCAAGGCAGTGAGCCTACATGATGCTCCAATTCTTTAAGAAGCTAGACTGTTGCCCTAGGAATCTTGGCCTAGACATCTTTAACTCTTCTAATCATTCCTTATATACCCATGTGTGTATCTCTGCTTCTCTTCCTCTTCTCCACACCACCCACATTCATTCTGAGCAGTAAAGGTTCCAAGTGTGGTTTACCTCACAGCATCCATGAGTCTATCACCTCCCATGTTCTTGGTGGCACTATCCATCCATCAGTAAAACCATATAATTGTGGGGCCACACAGGACTTCTAAAAAATAAGGAGTTTTACAGTTAGCAATAGCTCCTACTCTGACTTGCCCATCCTACCTTTGCTGCTCAGACTCTTTGTTGTAAGTATCCTTGGTTTCATGAGTAAAATACACCATGGGATTTAGAGGTAGAAGAAAGCTCCCAACTAACTCTGTGACTGCAAGGATTTCACTTCATGCTCTAGCCTCATGAGGCCCCACTGGCTAGAACAGAGCCTCAGGGTCACACTTAGCTGCAGAGGGAGACTGGGAAGTGTGGTCTTTATTCTGGGTTGCATAGGTCAAGCTAACAACCAAGATTGTGTTACTGTCATACAGAAAGATGTTGGGGAATGAGTAACAACCTGTGGCCTTGGGGGGGGCCCCATGGCCCTCCTAACAAGGGCTTTCCATTGTCTTTTCAGGCCAGCACATCTTTGTGAATTCCAACCTCCCAGATCTTGTTGTTGGCATCATCCTGCTGTTAGTCTCCCTGCTGGTCCTCTGTGGCTGCCTGATCATGATCGTCAAGCTCCTAGGCTCCGTGCTCCGGGGACAGGTAGCTGTTGTCATCAAGAAGACTCTCAACACTGGTAGGCACCCTGACCCACCTCCCCTGCCAATTCTGGGCTTTCTAGGGCATGGCATCACTGTGGCCACTCCCGGGGTGGTGGGGGGCGGAGGGGGGCTCCTTTAGATTTTTATCTAGCAATGGCCTCTGCATGGAGTTTCTCTCTTGGATCTGATAAGCTGAAGAAGTTAAGCTGCCATTTGCCCTTGAAATCGTCCTTGGTGTCTTGGGTGGAGTCTGGGGAAGTAGGCACAAGCTTCTGTCACATTTGAAAGGTCCTGAAGAAGAGCCAGCTCAAATCCAGAGATCTGTGAGATAGACCTTCCTTCTGGCAGGTTTTCCTATACCCAGGACTTTCGGGTCTGTCAGGATCCCTTAGGAAAAGGGTAACGGATGCCCACCCTGCTCCCCACTTCCCTTCAACTCTTGGGAAGAAAACATGGTTCCAGACAATACGTCAGCATCTTGAGGCAGCCAGTGCAACCCCACTGGCCAGGAGAAGCTCCTGATGAGTATGGCATCCTGGCCAATGAGAGTGTGCCAAGCCAAGGACATCCCTCCCCATGAAACCTCAGTGAAATGGGGCCAAGAATATCTGCCTCCCAGGGTTGTCCCAAGGTTGCCATATGGCTGCGCTGGGTGACTCTGGGCACCTGCTGGGTATGCAGGGCCTAATCCCATATGGGTGGTACCAAGAGCTCCATGTATGGGACTTCTGAGCTGCTGCCCTGCCTCCATGCTCCTTCACAAAGGTGGAAGATCCACAGCATTGGGAGGCCAGGCCAGGCAGGACAGAGGCCCCAGTGCTCCAAGTGCTCTGTGGGAGGAAGGTGGTTATTTGGGTGGAGTCTTAGTTCCACTGCTATAACAAATTATCCTAGGCTGGGTAGCTTGAACAACAGAAATGTATTTCTCACAGTCCTGGGGGCTGAGAAGTCTGGCCTTGGGGTGCCAGCATGGTCAGGTTCTGGTGAGGTCCCACTTCCTGATTTACAGATGGCCACCTCTTCACTGTATCCTCCCATGGAATGAGTAGAGAGGAAGCAAGATCTCTGTTCCACAAGGGCACTAATCCATTCATGAGGATTCCACCCACATGCACTAATTACCTCCCAAAGGCTCCATTTCCTTCTACAATCACACTGGGGGTTAGTGTTTCAACATATGAATTTTGGGGAAACATTCAGCCCATGGCATGTGGGTTTAGCATCTCTACTTCTGAACCTCAGTGGATGTGTGTATTTGTCTTCATAACACACGCACATTCTTGGCTCCACCATCCTAATGTGCAAGGTGAAAGGATTCTCAAAATCCGATTTGTAATTTCTGACCGTGGCGTGGGGTGGGGAGGCTGCTGACCTGACCCTCTAGCCCAGCCCATGCCCCTCCAGGTCCTCTGGAGGTGCCAGCTGGGACTCCAACCCAGGCCTTCCTTAGAAGACCTGTGACAAATCCCTTTTCCTTCTGTCTCCTAGATTTTCCCTTTCCCTTTGCCTGGGTGACTGGCTATCTGGCCATCCTTGTGGGGGCAGGCATGACCTTCATCGTGCAGAGCAGCTCCGTGTTCACATCCTCTATAACCCCACTGATCGGTGAGTTTCTCCCTCGCTTCCCCTTGTTGCCACTACTATCTCCCATCATCCCCTGGGGCTGATGTTCTGGTTTCTGGATTTTCCTGCCAGGTATTGGTGTGATCAGCATCGAGAGGGCGTATCCGCTCACGCTGGGCTCCAACATCGGCACCACCACCACAGCCATCCTGGCCGCCTTGGCCAGCCCCGGCAGTACCCTGAGGAGCTCACTGCAGGTTGGGAAAGGCTGCGCGGGTTAGGGGCTCTGGTGGGCTACAGCCCCATTCGTGGGCTTGCCAGCAGATGGTTTGGAACAAGAGCCAAGTTTTTCTCTATGTTCAACACTGTGCGACCTCCCCCATCCCTGGTGGTGGTTGAAACAGAGGCGGGGGGGCCACTACTTGGTAGAGGAGAGAAAGAATATTCAAGAAGCATAAACACTTCCCATCTACTCGCTCCCCTCTTGGGGAACTCTGCCTGGACATTGGGAGGTCACTTGGGCTCTGGGCTCAGAATTTAGAAGAATTAGGGAGACCTGCCCAGATCACCTCAGTTACTTGGGCAAGAAGACCTTTGGCATTTGCATTCTTGTCCTGCCTTTCCACACTAAGTGACCTTAGACAGGTGACCTAACCTTGAGCATCAATTCCCTCATCCGAAACCTGGGAGCCATATCTCATTAGGATTATTCGAAGGAGCCGATGTGACTCTGTCCGGACAGAAATCTGAGTGTAGAATATAAATTTGAGCCCTCCACGTAACTGGAAATTTTCAGTAGCCCCATTTTAGAAAACTGAAACAGGGAGATCAGTTTTAATAACGTACCTGATTTAACTCATTATTTCAACATGTAATTGATTAAAAAGCTGGTG
>NC_138370.1:160007743-160029455 GCF_054177405.1 Leptonychotes weddellii | reverse complement strand
CACACACACACACACACACACACACACAGTAAGTCCTCAGGTAATGCAGGCCCCTTCTGAACTGCGCTCTGAAGACCAGGAAGACCCCTGACTCTGCTCAGGATGCCTGCAAGATCCAGCTCCCCGACAACCCCAGGCACCAGACCCACTCACCTGTCCCACCTCTTGGTTGCAGATCGCCCTGTGCCACTTCTTCTTCAACATCTCGGGCATCATGCTGTGGTACCCGATCCCGTTCACCCGCCTGCCCATCCGCCTGGCCAAGGGACTGGGCAACATCGCAGCCGAGTACCGCTGGTTTGCCGTCTTCTACCTGATCTTCTTCTTCCTCCTGATCCCGCTGGCCGTGTTCGGCCTCTCGCTGGCCGGCTGGCCGGTGCTGGTGGGCGTGGGGGTGCCGATCCTCTTCGTGATCCTCCTGGTGGTGGTCCTCAGTGTCCTGCAGTCGCGCTGCCCGCGCCTCCTGCCCGGGAGGCTGCAGAACTGGAACTTCCTGCCGCTGTGGATGCACTCGCTGCGGCCCTGGGACGACGTGATCTCGCTGCTCTCCGGCTGCTGCCAGAACCGCTGCTGCTTCTGCTGCCGGGTCTGCTGCCGCACGTGCTGCCTGCTCTGCGGCTGTCCCCCGTGCTGCCGCTGCTGCGGCTGCTGCCAGCGCGGGGACGACGAGCCCGAGCTGCCCGGCAAGGCCCCCGAGGCCTTTGATAACGTGGCCCTGAGCCGCGAGGTCCAGGACGCGCCCCCTGCGGCTCAGGGGGAGGCCTCAGGCGCATGGAGCGCCTCTGGCGGCACGGCCTTGTAGGGGGGCGGCAGGACGGGCCCCCATCCCCCCGGGCGCCGCGCGCCTTCCCCTGCCTGGCGGGGAGCCGTTCCCTCCTGAGAAACGGTGTTCACGGCAGCCCCCCACTTTCATGGCCCTTGGCCCGGTGCGTCAGCCCGCACGGGAGCTTCATCTCGGCGGGGGGTCCCCGGCTTCCGCTGGCGGGAAGGTGCGCAGCGATCCTGCAAGGCCGGGAGGGACGAGGGCTAGGGATGATCACACTGCCCAGCCCTGCCCCCGCTGGGTGGCTCCGCAGGACCCGGCGTCAGACTCCAGCCGTCCTCTCCCAAAGGAAGCCCCGAGGGAGGGATTCATGGAAGGTTCTCAAAGACGCACGTGTTAAGTGTGCACGTGATGATGTGACGGTGAGAACAACGCTCAGCCATGCCTCTCTCCTACCACAGATTTGCTTCAACCAAGAGCAGGAGTCCTTGCCCCAGACCAGACCCCTTCGGGGGAAATTGTGTAATTGTTTGGAGACTTGGTGAGGACCACAGAGGTGGGCCTTTCCCCCTTTGCCAGAGCTCCCCAAGCCCCTTGTTGGGTGTCCTCACCTGGGCAGGTGTGGCTCATCTAAGCTTCCCTGTTGTGTCCTCGCCCAAGTTTGCAGGGCGGGAGTCACGTCTGAGCTACCAAGAGAGGTTCAGGGAGCACTTTGGCTCACCTGTTGGCTCCATCTTTCTGAGAAGCAGGTGGTCCTGGTCCTGAGCTGGGCATTTGGAGGATGAGAGCTGGGGAATGGGGAGCATGGGGGTGGAGATGGTTTATCTGCTAAAAGGGCCTAGGGCTCTTCTTGACTTGGCTAATCTAGAAGCCAAATTGACCATCGTGGCTAGAGCCCAGTGCTGCCCTCTTGGTCAGATAAAATCATCCTTGTTGAGTCTTTTGGAATAAGATATACAGCCCCTCTGAGTCCTCTGCCGCCACCTTGAACCCCAGGAAAGACATGGGACAATTGCTTCTATCTGACCCCTCGCTCTCAGTGCAAGATAGATGTCTGCGTTAGCTGTTTGGTGGGCAGCTTCCATTCATCCATCCAAGCCAGAAACTCTTTCCAAACATTCTCTCACATTCCCATAGGTAGGTAAGCTCCGATTTCCTGCCCTTTCTCCATGCGTGCGGAGAGCCAACCTTTTCCAGAGGGCAGAAACTGGGGCATGGCCGGACTGCCCCCAGAACGGTGATCATCAAGCAGCAGTAGGGGTCCGTGTGTGGCTGGGGGTCCAAGGGCAGTGCTCCTTGCCCCCGATGCCTTCTCTGTGCCTTCTAGAGCGGCTTGCTGTCTTCACACCTCCTCCCCCCTCCACTGCTTCTCACGCTGAACCGTCCCAGTCTGCCCCGGGAGAGGGAGGGATCCTCAACGGAGTCTGGGGGAGGGGGTTCAGTGCAGCCACACTCCAAGACCCTGTTCTCCCCCATCCTGACTTATGCGTCACCTTAGCAGGTTGGGATGCCAAACTGAGCCCTTCTCTGACCCTTAACCCCTGTAGATACCAATTCCCAAACAGAGCCATTTATACTCTTATATTTATAGTTGCACATCTGTACAGCATTTTTCATAAGTTATATAGTAAGTAGTAGTGTGATTTGTGTTTGGAGTGCTCTCATTTGGAAATGAGGCCGGGTTCTACTACGAAATATAAAGAAAGCACCTTTGTATATTTTGTAATGCTGCCTTTTCAACGTGCCTCTATAGCTGCACCTGGGCCACACACCCTGTAAATACGTAAGTTAAGCCTGGGCAGGGCTATGGCCCTCTTTGCACACTGACTTTTTTTAAAAATTGGATCGGATCCTTGTACCTGCGTTGATTGTAATTTTTTTTTTTTTTTTTTTTTTTACTGGTTGTGGGAAGGGAGAAATAAAAGACAATCAAACCCTAAAGGAGTGTGTTGCTTTCTGTTACAGAGAAATCGGGGCTTCCTGGGTCTGTTTCCTAAAAACGTGGGCTCTCTTATACTCAGTTAGCATCACCACCCACCTCTCCACCACCAGGGTCAGCTGCGTCATTTGCGGGGCCCCTCGTTCAGGAGCAGAGGGAAAGTGCCCTTATAGGCATTAAATATAAAGCTCTCCTTCCTTCAGTGCTCTCTCTCTTGACTTAGAGCTTTTAAAATGTTGCTGGGTGGTGTTATTCTAAGTAAGATTTAAATTTAAATTATTAGCATAATATTAGCATATTTAAATTACGAGCATAAGGTTCACCTTTATATTGCGCAATGCCAACTTCAAATGTAAAGATAAGAGCTTCCAACTCACACGTGGAATTGCTGAAATTACACAACTCATTTTGTAGCTCCTACATGTATTTTGTTCCTACCAGAACAGCAGAAATGCTGCATAAAGCTTTTTATTTTTCTTCTTGACGTGTGTGCGTTCTATCCATACCCTACCTTACTGATGAGTAAGGACAGTGAAAAGAAGAGGCATGAGGGGCTGACCTTTCTATGTCATCATTCCAGCCTAGGTGAGTGGCTCACAGAGAGGTATCACAAGTGAAAAGGGCTAAGATAGGGTTCCTCAGTCATCTCTTTTGTTGTGCTCGAAGAAAGTTCTGGTTTGAATGGGAAGCGTGTCCTCCTGGGGCTGTGAGTACCCCGGCGTACTCGGTTGCAGACTTAACACACTTATACTTGGCTTTGAGTCTTGTTGCACTTAGGCTCCTTGTGGGTCTGCTTGAATTCTGTACTCGGGCATTGGCAATGCTCTGTGTGAGTCAGGGGGCAAGGGACTGTGCGCGCACAGATTGCCCATTCTCCTCACACACATGCTCCATTGTCCCATTGGACTTCACTGACAAAACTAAGTTAAAAGATTCAGATTTCCAGGACGCTGATGGCAGAGCATTTCCACCAAGGATGCGGTCCTTCTCAGTGTGAGGTCCTGTGTGACTGCATGCTCAGGAAGCTGACCGTGCCCACCACCCCACCCCAGTCAGTGTTAGGGAAGAGTTGATTTAAAGTAAGAAATGTGTGCAGAAGGACAATACATTGGTAGCACCTCTCTAGGACCACGGAAGCAGGTGCAGAGGGCTGAGTTGGCACTATAGGGTGATAATAAACTCAGGGTTGGCACAGCCTGGAGAGCTGGGTCCCACTCCTGGCTATGTCATTTACTAACAAAACTGTTAACCTTCTTCAATGTCGGCTTCCTTATCTGGACTATGGGACAGTAATGCATGGCTTCTTAAGATTATGAAAACTAGGTAATACATGTAACTATTCAGCCCAGGGTTGGTTTACTGTAAGTGCTTGGGATATAGTCATGCCTCAAACTATAGGGGACTTGACATGCCTGGCAGCTGTACTGGATATATTTTCGTGCTTGTTGTGCATTTTTCTCCTTTATGCGTATTTCCACAGTGAAATGTCAAGTCAGAAAAGCTATCAACCCAAGACCCAGAGGCCAGAACTGACCTCAGATTCATTATCAGGATGAGCTGGATGTTTGTCTTGTGACTCATTTCCAAATGGACTTGGGGCCCCTAAGAAGCAGCCAGGGGTCAAGATGCAAAGAACACTTAGCACTTTGGAAACTGTCCTCTAAGGAGAGGCTCCCTCTCTAGTCCCAACCTAGGATGCAGAGGTAGGCATTGTTTTAAAGAGGTTTGAACATTATTTTTGACAAGGCTGAAAATCTAATAGTTATATAGAGCTTACAAGTGCCATTGTCATTTGCCCCATCCCTCCCCATACTCCTGTCTGGTTTTCCAGAAGCAACCTTTCCAATTCTTTGGCTGGTCTCTTCTGGTATTTTGTTCTGTAATCATCATATGATTGTCATGGGTTTTCCTTACGGATCTATTCACCTGATTTTTGGTAAATGAGGTTTATCTGACACATCCCCCCCCACACACCAATTTCCCAAATCAGTAGTCAATATTTACATCATTATGAGTAATATGATTCACATTATTATGTTGATGCAGAACATTATTTTCTTTTTTTCATCCGTGCTGTCATATACCTGTAAATACTTTTTTCTCTGATTGCTCCACAAAGTGTCTGACAACCTTTTGGTTTCTTTTCTTTCATTTTTTTTCTTTTGTTTTTTAAACTCTTATCCTCTTGATCCTATATAGACTCGTGTTCTGTCTGCCTTTGGAGCAGCTGTCTGTCATCTTGGGCTTTGCCACTCTGCTAGGATGGATACCGTATTTTTGCAAGTTCCTATTTTATTATTTTGCTCTTTAGTTTGCTTGGATTTCCTGAGAAAGGTTACAAAAGAAATGAAAATTTTGAGCCCAGGCACGTGTGGAAGTTTATCCCCCCAGCCCAAAAAGCCCATCCCAAAATTGCTGAGCAATTTGTAAGCAAATAAAATGGTGGGCGTTTCTAAGGTGTGAAGTTTTGAGGTTGTTTGTTACACAGCACTAGATAAGGGATACGGAACCAACTGTTGAATGCACAGAATTTTACCTTAGTCTAATGTTTCTCCCACACCTCATTCCTTACCACCTGTCCTGCCTATCACGGCTTCTTTTGCTTAGTCCCTCGAGAGAATATATCTCCCCTCACCTGGAGTGGTTAGAGCAGATCTATAGGTCCACCACGGTGTTTTACTTAATTTTTAGTTTCAGCTTAACATCCTTGGTGTGTGATATTAGCAGAAAAAAGATCATCCTTGGGTACTGGCTAATGGATGACCTGTGAGTAGAGTGTGAATTATGCTGTCAGTAAAATTATACCTTTGCGTTTGGCTCAATGTAATTACATAGGATCCAAAGGGGATCTGGGATCTGCTGCTGGGGTTGAGGTTGTAGTTTTACATTCTAAAGAAGGCTTCACTGGAGTCCTAGGGAGTCACTAAATAACATCTCTTTCTTCTCTTACAGAATTTAGAATCAACTGAAAAATAAGACCTAGAGACGGACTGATGGAGATGAAAATAGCCATTTTATTACCAAGGAGGCTGAAGTAAATTGGTTTTATTCAACAGTGGAATGTTAAGAAGCTTCTTAACATTCCACTGTTGAATAAAACCAATTTACTTTGCCAATCACAGGCAGAGGTGAATGCTGCTGGTCTCCCCCATGGGGTAGAGTCCGCCCTGAGAGACCTACCACGGCTGACCAAAATAAACGGGACACTGTGCTCCATTTCTTCCCCCAGACTGACCCATCAGATTGTGACCGCTGTGATAAACATGTGCTGAATATCCATCACTTCCTGTATCATCCTCCCAAGGCCAACTCCCTCGTCCTCACAGGTGCCCTAGTGAAGTATGTGTGGGACATACCACAAATGTTGTTCCTCACCACCCACTGAAGTATGTGTGGGACATATCACAAATCAAAGCAAGCAAGTCACTCCCCAAACATTCAGGGCAGAGGTGAAAAGAGCACCGTATTCTCACCACACATCACTTCAGAACCAGATGAGAACCTTGAGATTTGCTGGTGGAAGGAGAAAGCTCTCATCTTTCTTCCCCCTGAAGTTTTAGTCCCAAGTAGCCAAGAGGGAAGCTTGACTCAGGGAACTGTTTGCATCTCTTGCCTTGATCTTACCTCTGCCCCCACCATTCTGTCTGAAAACAGTAAGGCAATCTTGTTCCATCATTGATCTTACCATCGCCCTCACTTTTGCACCTCAAATAAAAAAGGAGATATTAAGAATCTACATGTGGTGGAGGGAAGAGATCTTTTTTTTTTTTTAAACAGAGCAGGAAGTTTGGGCAGAAGCAGGCTCAGCTGGTGGTGGGCCAGGCTGATGCCACAGAATGTTGGCTGTGACCATTAGCATCCTTTCCCCACCACTTCACATGTTTCTGTCTCAGCACCAATCCAAGACGGGCTTGCTTCCTCCCTTACTCAGGTCTAGGGAGGTGGCTTCAATGGAACCATCAGTGGGTGAGGTGGGAGTGCTCTGCAGCCCCTGGGGACATGATAGGGTGCTACCCAACTTGTGTCTGAGAAAAAGTGGCCGGTGGCAGCAGAGAAAAAGGTCGTGTTTTTGACACGACCTTTGACAGCCAGTTGAATGTTGTCCAAGATGGCTCACTCACATAGTTGCTGGCTGGGAGCTCAGCCGGGGCTGTCAACCAGGTGCCTTGATTCTCTTCATGTGGCCTCTCCATGCAGCTCAGGCTTCACAGAGCATGGTGAATGGATTTAAGAGGGGAGTATACCAAGAGTGGGAAAAAAGCTGCGAGGCTCTGAAGACCTAGCTTCAGAAGTTATATAGCATCCCTTCAGCCACATTCTATTGGTCAAAGCAAGGACAGTCCCAACTCAAGGGGAGAGGGGTGGACTCCACCATTCCACAGGAATAATGGTAAAGACTCTGTAGCCATTTTTTTTTTTAAGATTTTATTTCTTTATTTGAGAGAGAGAATGAGATAGAGGGAGAGAGCATGAGAGGGGGGAGGGTCAGAGAGAGAGGCAGACTCCCTGCTGAGCGGGGAGCCCGACGCGGGACTCGATCCCGGGACTCCAGGATCATGACCTGAGCCGAAGGCAGTCGCTTAACCGACTGAGCCACCCAGGCGCCCTCTGTAGCCATTTTTAACCACCACACTAAATTTGTGACTTAAAGTGATCCTAAGACTTTTTTTTAACCTAAGAGTGACTAGAAAAATTGTGAGTTTTTATGAGGAAGCCAAGAAAGAACTTCCCATTGAAAAAGATTTAAAGATCAGCAGGAAAAAAATAAAGTTGCGTTCTGATTATATATAAGAAGTCATATTTATTTAATTTTTCAGTTATGAGTACAAAAATAACAAAATAACCTAGAATTGAAATACATAAAGCAATGTGCTGGACATTTTTTTTTTTAAAGATTTACTTATTCATTTGAAAGAACGAGAACACGAGCTGGAGGCGCAAAGGGAGGGAGAGAGAGAATCTTAAACAGACTCTAATAAGCATGGACCCCAGCTCAGGGCTCCATCTCATGACCCTGAGATTACGGCCTGAGCAGAAACCGAGATTCAGATGCTTAACCAACTGTACCACCCAGGCATCCTTGTACTGGAAGAAAAATTTTTTTAAGATTTTATTTATTGAGAGAGAGAGAGAGAGGGTGCAAGCAGGGAGGGGGCAGAGGCAGAAGGAGAGAGAGAATCTTAAGCAGATTCCCCACTGAGCATGGAGCCCAACCTGAGAATCTATCCCTTGACCCGGAGATCATGACCAGAGCCGAGATCCAGAGTCAACATTTAACCAACTGAGCCACCCAGGCACCCCCGTACTGGAATTTTTTTTTTTTAAGATTTTATTTATTTATTTGAGAGAGAGAGAGAGCATGAGAGGGGGAGGGTCAGAGGGAGAAGAAGACTCCCCACTGAGCAGGGACCCCGATGTGGGACTCAAACCCGGGACTCCAGGATGATGACCTGAGCCAAAGGCAGTCGCTCAACCAACTGAGCCACCCAGGTGCCCCGTGTACTGGAAATTTTGATAGAAAGAATCCATAAATGGAAAAAGTTTCATCTAGATTTTAAAAATTTTTGTCTTTTTATTATGAAAAATTTCAAGTATATAAAAAAGTAAACAGAAAAGTGTAATGACTTCCTATGTACCTGTGTACCTAGGCTTCAATAATTATCAACCCAGAGCCAGTATTTTTTCACTTATACCCAAGCCTACTTTCTCCTTTCCCATACTGGTTTGAAACCATTTTCAAAGATCACATAATTTTATTCATAAATATTTCAACATGTATTTGTAAAAGATAGGAATGCTTTAAAAAAATACTCACATGGTGATCAATGTTAACAGACATACTGTGATGATCATTTCACAATATGTACATTAGCGAGTCAGTAAGTTGCACACCTGAAACTAATATAATGTTATATGTCAATTACATCTCAATAAAGTTCAAAAAAATACTCAAATACCATTATCACATGTAAATAAAATTAACAATAAATCCTTAAAAGTAGTTGGACATTTTATTTTTTTATTTTATTTTTTTAAAGATTTTATTTATTTATTTGACAGAGACACAGCGAGAGAGGGAACACAAGCAGGGGGAGTGAGAGAGGGAGAAGCAGGCTTCCCGCTGATGCAGGGCTCGATCCCAGGACCCTGGGATCATGACCCGAGCTGAAGGCAGACGTTTAGCGACTGAGCCACCCAGGCGCCCCAGTAGTTGGACATTTTAATACATCTTTATTTGGCAGATCCAGAGGCAAAAAGAAAGATATAGAGCTGCACAGCCCAATTCAGTAGAGAGTAGCCCACATGTGGCTGCTGAGCACTTGAAATGTGGCTAGTGGAATTGGGAAATTGAATTTTTAATTGTATTTAATTTTAATTAATTTTAATATAATTTTTAAAAATGATACTTGATTCAGTGTTGACAAATTTTTAAGAATGTTGAGAACATAGGCATGCAAATCTACTTTTTCAACTGTAGATTTTATGGAATCTAAATATAGATCAAGTATTCCTGATGACAATTTAGCATCTGAATTGAGAAGTGCTGTGAATGTAAAAGACACATTGAAGACTTGGTAGGCAAAGATGTAAAACATTTCATTAATATATTTTATATTGACAACTTATTGAAATGATAATATTTTGGACATAAGGTGTTACATAAATACATTAAGTAAAATTAATTTCACTTATTTCTTTTTACTTTTTAACAAGGCTACTAGAAAATTTTCAATCACATATGTTGTCTACAGTATATTTCTATCAGATGGCATTGAGAAAGAAAGTCTGAATGATGTGATCAAGAAAGTCAATTTAATTGGTAAATATTATATTCCCTTTTCCTATAAACATAACACTTCTCTAGGACTTGTAGGTCACTTTGAAACTGATTATATATTATTCAACAAAGAAAATTTCAGTAAATTCCCCAAGGCACGAATTATTCAGAGCACCCTCTAATATTAATAACACAACTACAGTCAACAAAAAGACTCAACCCTATGAAAATACAGGGATTCTCTCCTAAAAAAACCTCTTTTGTCAAAAATGAAACCAAAATGCAACTGTAGGATATTTCAAACATAGCAGTAATGAGCATACTGCTTGACAAAGCTGTAATGAGAAGCAAATTCAAAGTAGCAAATGATTCATGATTAAATAAGCAAGAAAGAAAGTAACGGAATTAAGCAGTAAGCTCAAAAACTTAGAAAGCAAGGTAGCCTGAAGGAAATCCAGAGAAAGGAAATACAAAGGGTAAACAGAAAAAAAAAAACTGCATTACAAAATAGAAGTCAACAGTCTTAGATTAAAAAAAAAAATCAAAGTAGGTAATGTTTTGCTTATATAATAAAGAAAAAAATGTGGAAAAGCAAATACCCAATATTAGATATATAAAAACAGCCCACATTTACGGAATATTTCCATGTTCTAGGCATTGTGCTAAGCCTTCACGTCCTAGCATCCTTGTGAAGTGCAAAGTCCTATTATCTCTACTTTTACTTTTGCATTTCAGAAGCTGGTGATTTATCTAACTAATCTCATCATAGGAGGAAGTAAGAGAATGGAAATTTGAACCCAGGGCCTCTGGTCCTTAGGTCCTGCCATTTTATTATTTTATTTTATTCTTTTTTAGAGACAGAAAGAGACAAAGTGTGGGAGCAGGGTGGTTCCAGAAGGGGCAGAGCCAGAGGGAGAGGGAGAATCTTAAGCAAGCTCCATGTCCAGCACTGGGCTGGATCCCATGAGCTGAAATCATGACCTGAGCCGGAATGGAGAGCCAGACACTTTTTTAAAGATTTTATTTATTTATTTGTCAGAGGGAGAGCACAAGCAGGGGGAACAAGCAGGGCAGGCAGAGGGAGAAGCAGACTCCCCGGTGAGCAAGGAGCCCGAGGTGAGACTCCATCCCAGGACCCTGGGATCATGACCCGAGCCGAAGGCAGACGCTCAATGACTGAGCCACCCAGGCGCCCCGAGAGTCAGACACGTAACCAACTGGACCACCCAGGTGCCCCATGGTCCTGCCATTTTAAGTCTCCACGCTATACCAAGTAGTGGAGAAAATTAGACACAGAAATTTTTAAATTATGTGCAACTCAGCAACACACTTGAAAATCCATACGAAAGGTATGATTCTCCAGTAAAATATAAGTTACCAAACTTGAATCAAGAAATGGATAATAATCTAAACAAACCAATAACCATGAAAGAGAAGTTGACTGCCTTCACAAAAGATGCTGGGCTAAGTGATTACAAGAGAAAACTCTGTTAGAAAAGACTTTGAAGGAGTAGGTAATTCTCATGACAAAGAACTTGTTCTAGGACAGGGGACAGAGGGAACTATGGATTACATCACAATTCAGTTTATGAGGCTAATTCAGAACAAAGTTTAAAAAAAAAAGTATAGATGATGTTCACTTAATGTATATCGAAATAAAAATTTTAAACGACATTGCAGCAAATAAGCCCCGTAGTACATGAAATGCCAAGTGATGCTGTATTAGAAATAATGATGGTTTGATATGAAAAAATCTACTCATAAAATTCACATCAATATCTGTCCTCTTGACAGATATTTTTGAAAAATTTGATAAATTTCCATATCCATTTCTGCTTTATTTTGATTTATTATTTTTAATTTATTTTTAAGTAGTAAACTTTGATTTTAAAAATATGCTTTCTTTTTCTTGGTAAAGAACATCTGTCTCAACGGTCCAAAATCTAACTGGTATAAATAAGAATCAACATCATACTTAAAAGCTGCACAGCAGGGGAGCCTGAGTGGCTCATTCGGTTAAGCTTAAGCATCCGACTCTTGATTTTGGCTCAGGTCACGGTCTCACGGTCTTGCGATTGAGCCCAGGGTTGGGCTCCGTGCTCAGCAGGAAGTCTACTTGAGATGCTCTCTCTCCCTCTACCCCTCCCCTCTGCGCGCTCTCTCTTTAAAATAAGCAAATCTTTTAAAAAATAAAAGTGGGGCGCCTGGGTGGCTCAGTCGTTAAGCGTCTGCCTTCCGCTCAGGTCATGATCCCAGGGTCCTGGGATCGAGCCCCACATCCGGCTCCCTGCTCGGCGGGAAGCCTGCTTCTCCCTCTCCCACTCCCCCTGCTTGTGTTCCTGCTCTCGCTGTCTCTCTCTCTGTCAAATAAATAAATAAAAATCTTTAAAAAAAAAAAAGTGATACAGCAAAGGCACTCCCATTAAAATCAGGAACAAGACAAAGATTCAGGTATCACCACGATGATTTACCATTATTCCAGAAGTTTTAGCCGTTCCTAAATAATGCAAAGGAAAAAATACCCCATTTATAATAGTACCAACGCTGTTCGCCCTCCAGGAAGAAACGTGAAAGGAGAAGGAATCAAAATTATATATATATAATCTAATCTTTACAACATTTTGGAGACAGTGAGCAACCTTTTCAATACTTTCCTAAACCTTCAATTTAGCATAAGTGAAATTTTACAATCAGGAAAAGGTCGGTAACAACCAGAGCAAAAGAACCCCTAGGGAGAGAGAGAGCTGGAGGAGGAATGGGGGTGAGTTGGTGGTGGCGGGTGGGGTCGTTGGGAAAGGGAATGGCTTGAAACCAAGGTGCACTGCCCCCCAAGGACTTCTTAGGAAATCCTGCATCCAGAGATGAAGGTGACTGTCTCTCAGAACACTGCAGTCCAAATTCCTCCGTGAGTCAAGCTGAAACTCGTCGGAGGCTGTAAAAGACAACAGAGGCCAAGCCTGGGGTGTGATAGCGTTTTCCCGACTGGTTAAAGTCCTCGGTCCCAGACAGCCTGATGGTGGGCTCTGGGGCCCCAGGCCCAGCTTTTCTCAAGGACACACGGTCCCGGACCAGGGCAAGCAGGAGTCTTTCTGGCCAACTTTATTTTTTAGTTCTGGTTTCCTGGTGAGAGGGGGGAAAAGAGACGGTGTGTGTGTGTGTGTGTGTGTGTGTGTGTCTGCGTGTATACAAAAGTGTCTATATTCTGCAAACATTTCCTTTATTTATTTATCTTTTAAAAAGATTTATTTATTTTAGAGAGGGAGCAAGAGTATGAGGAGCAGAGGAGAGGGGAAGGGAGGGGAAGGGAGGGCGAGAGGGGGAGGGGTAGAAGGGAAGGAGCAGGGGAGGAGGGAGAGAAAGAGAATCCCAGGGGGACTCCCAGCTGAGCACAAAGTGGGAGGCGGGGCTCTGTCTCAGGACCCCGAGATCACAACCTGAGCCGAAACCAAGAGTCCGACGCTTAAAGGACTGAGCCACCCAGGTGCCCCAGACATTTCCTTTAAAACTCACCCTTTGCAGGTGCCTGGGTGGCTCAGTCAGTTAAAGTGTCTACCTTTGACTCTGGTCATGATCTCCAGGTCCTGGGATCAAGCCCCAAGTCCAACTTCCTGCTCAGCAGAGAGTCTGCTTCTCCCTCTCCCTCAGCTCCCCCCCACCAAATAAGTAAATAAAATCTTTAGAAAAACAAAAAACACCTCACCGTCTGAGGGTTGCTGGAGAGGAGGTGGGTGGGCTAAATGAGGGTTGGGGATTAAGGAGGACACTTACTGTGAGGAGCACTGGGTGTTATATGTAAGTGGTGAATCAGTAAATTCTACTCCTGAAACGAGTAATGTAACTATATGTTAACTAACCAGAATTTAAATAAAAACTTTGGGGGAAAAACAACAAAAAACAAAACCCCCAAATTCACCCCCCTCTGTCTTGGGTAACAGGAACTCTGGTTCACTCCGGTGGACTCCTGAGGGTCTCTCCGAGTGCTGGCACCTGTGGGCCATGATGGGTCACCTTTCTCTTGCACTAAGCTGCGCCTTCTGTCTCCTGCCCTTAGCTGTTGGTCCACACATGGCTGCTTACTTATTTGATGCCGCTTTACCCTTTCCTTCATGTCCCCAAAGCACCAAGACATGCTGTTTAAAGTCACGGGCTTTCCTAAAAATTTGAAAATGTCATCGGGTGGACACCGCCAGAAAGACAACTTTCATCTCAACTCAGTCTGTGGACCACATGGGATCACCTGGCGTGCTTTCTTGTCCGGTTTTCTCCTTCGCCTACCTCCCTGGTGCTCAGCCCGCTCCTGCTTCCCAGATCTCAGCCCCAGTTCATTTCTCCCAACCCCTAGGTCCAAGGACCTCCAGACACCCTCCGTCCCTGGTGTCTGTAGAGGAAGCCCCCAGTTCCCCCAGGAACAGCAAAAATTAAGACCTTTTTAAACACAGCTCTCCTTACCAAGGAACAGCCTCTCTCCTTTCCTCTCCTCTTCCTCCTCCTCCTTCTGTCTACACACACAAATGTTAGTCATTTCAGGGTGGTAAGAAATATTGATCAAGAAAATTATATCCAATTATACATATTATGTATTTATATTATACATTTATAATTATGTGGTCACATATGCGAATATATCAAAAATATAAAAACTTACATATTTTCCCCCTCCTCCCAATTGTTTGACCATGAACTAACATTATTTTGTCACAAGGAAGAAAACGTAATAAAGAAAAGAGAAACGCAAATGACCCCCAGCAAGTGTGTCAATTGGGAAACTGGATTTGACCCAGGAGTGTCCCCTTGCTCAAGGACAAGGCTTCAGCTCTTAATATCTTATCTAAGTCCCAAGTGACTGTCAGGTGCTCACCGAGGACAGGAAGTTCTTGTGACTTTGGCCCCCTGGGCTCTGAGCTTGGAAAGGGAAAAAGTGCTCAAGGTTAAAGGTCCCCTGCCTGGGGTCTGTAGAGGAGGACCAGATCAGTGTTCCCTTCCTGCCCTCTCTAACCCCCACCCGACTCCCCGACTCCCCGGACCTCTGTGGCACCCTGATGAGTTTGGCCCCTCTCCGATACTCCTAGCTTGAAGGCTAGACTTTGATCCCAGTGCCCTCCCCTGGGAAGCAGAAAAGGGGATTAATAAGCCTTTCTTCCGAAGAGTGTTGGGCGAAGTGAATGAAGATGCTGGTGAGTGCTTTGCAAACCATGCGCCAAGCACTCGGGTGGTCAGTTCTTTGCACAGAACCTTAGTAAGTTCTACTGTGTTGGGACGTGCCCTGGGCACAGGATGCACAGACGATGAAGGCGTGTTCTGTTCTCCAGGACCGTCAAGCATCCAGGGAGGGAGACAGTCAGGGCAGGAGCTTTGCTAGGGCAGGAGGAGCCAGGCCAGACACAGAGCCAACCCTATGCCCTTCTTGCTAGTGCTGTGGCCAGAGGCACGTTATTTAACCTCTGGGACCCACCGGCTTCTATCTCAGCAATGTGAAGCTACCATTTCCACAGGGTTGTTGTAAGGATTAAATGAGATTTCCCCAAACCTCAGGTATTAGCACCTCCCCCTTTAAAATGTTTGCTCGCTTTCCCTGCAGCAGGTACAATTAGTTCATTAACATTGCCACCCACTTTTGCTCCCTCCGAAAACGCAATATTTGTGAAATCTTGGGTTTAGTGTGTGAGGCCTATTTTTTTTTCTAATGCACATTAAAGCAGATGCACAGCTATTAAACATTTTTTTTTAAGATTTTATTTATTTATTTGACAGAGAGAGGCAGCAAGAGAGGGAACACAAGCGGGGGGGTGGCAGAGGGAGAAGCAGGCTTCCCGCGGAGCAGGGAGCCGGGCGTGGGGCTCGATCCCAGGACCCCAGGACGCTGGGACCATGACCTGAGCCGAAGGCAGACACTTAACGACTGAGCCACCCAGGCGCCCCGCTATTAAAATTTTTAAAGTTCATTTGGGTCAGAAACATTTCATGTGTCTCAGGGATAGAAATACTACACTCGGGAAAATCCTGAGATTCATAACTAAAGCACCTAGCACGTTGCTTGGTGCATAGTAAGGCTTATAAGCACACAATTCTGTTGGTTCTGAGGAGGTGAGAGGGAGGACCCAGTGCCTTGGGGGTGGGGGGTAGCGGGGAGAAAGACTTCCCAGAGGGGGTGATCTCTGAACACAGCACTTAAGTCTAAGCTGTCCCTCACCGGACACGTGGAAGGGCTTGAGGACGGGGGGGATGGGAAATGGGAGGTGCTTTCCAAGAAAAGGGAACAAAGACCAGGATCAGAAGGGGACCTTAGAACTTCGAGGAATTGCTGCAGGCCGGCCTGTGAGCGATGAGCCTGCAGAGAGAGAGATAAGGCGGTTCAGATAGAGATACATACTGGAGGCTGTTCTCGGAGTTTGGACTTGATCCTGATGGATATGGAGAAACTTGCTGAGAAGTCACATGTTCCCACGGACCGGCTAAGAAGATCTCAGAGAATGTTTAGAGTGGCCCAAGGCAGAAGGTTCCAGGCTGTATGCACCGAGGCTGCCTGATAAATCTGTGAAAACACCTCTCCCTCGTCCATCCCTTCATTCACTCACTGGAGCTTCCAAATACGCAGCCTATGTGGAACTATGTATTTCAGCAGGAATGAGCACTTTGTCTCTGATACCAGCTTCTACTGTCCGGAAGAGCTAAGGCTGTTCAGTCATCATTCACCCACCCGGTGGTGAAAGCCGGAAAACCAGGAGCTGTCTTCAATTACTCCTTCCTCCGCATACCCTCCACAGCCAGGGGCTGTGGGTCTGTCCCTTTGCCCTTTTTGATACTGATCAAATCTTGTCCTTCGTCTGCTCCCTCTGCCCCTGCAGATCAGACCGTTCGTTTGCACCTCCGTGGCGGGCTCCACACCAGGCTCACTGCGGGTCACACCTGGATTCCTCGATGTACGTGTCTACAGGGTCCCAAGCAAATCCCTTATTCTTACTAAGTCCCTGTTTCCTCTCCGTCAAATGGGGATAACATATCTATGCATCTGTCTCATTGGGTTGTTGCGGGGATTCCGTGAGATACCGAGTGGACAGCACTTTGCTAGACTGCATGGCACGTGGTAGAAGTTTGGTAAGGGTTTGGTACTATTATAATAGCTCTCTCCCCGCCTCCATTGTGTAATCAATGGTTGCCTAATATAACCAAACTCTATAAATGAATAAATTGACCTTCTGGCATTAGTCACCAGCCTCTTGGACTGAGTTCATGGGAGTCTGTCCTCTGAGGGTCATCGAATCTGATCTCTGTGTGCAGATTACTGAACCAAGTGAGGCTGAGGATCAATAGGGGTGAGACTAATGATGAAGTTTTAGAATGTAAGTGAGGTCCGGAGCCGAGGACCAAGAAAGAATTCTTAAGACATCTCTGGTGCAAAAAGGTGATTTTATTAAAGCACGGGGACAGGACCTGTGGGCAGAAAGAGCTGCTGCCCTGTTGTCTTGAGGAGTGGCTGATTATATACTCAGGAGTTGGGGAGGTGAGGACAAAGGGGGTGTCCAGAAGGACTGTCATATGCTAAAGACTTTCAGGATACTGGAGTCCTGGTGATTGTCAAGCCAAGGTTGGTTTTCCCTCTAATGAGGCACTAATGTGAAGACAGTTGGGAGTTTCCTGGAGGAGTGTTACATTCCCCCCATCACACGTCCTTGTCAATGGGCTTCAGGTTCAAAAGAAATTCAATTTTATTTACATTTCCTTCTGCCTCAGCCTCCCTCAATTTCATGGAGGGGAGGGTGATGTTAGGGCTTCGGGAACTGAGTTATGAGTCTCTGGAAGTTAGGCTATTGATAAGAAAGCTTCTTCCTTGTAAGTCACTAGGACATTTGTAAACTGAGGGAGACTCCTGTCCTGCAGACTGTGATCTCTATCAGTTAACCATTTGTTTTTCCTTCAGGGCAGCCAGGAGTGCCTGAGGAATGTCACATATATGCCCAGGTGGGGGGTGGGGGTGTTGTAGGGTGTCAGCTTCCGCTTTGTCCTCAGCTTGCCTTCTGTTCCCTCATCACTAGGGTGAGGCAAGAGAGGCACCAGGGGCACAAAATTTAAGGAGGTGCTTGTTCTGGAGGTCACACAAGTGCTTCCTTAAATTGTGTGCCCTAGTTCCAAAAGTGGGATTATAATCTGCTTTGTTTCCCTCTAAATGAGTGGTCCTTTACACAGAGAACTAGACTCTGCAGCTGTTGGTAAAAAAGCAAGCAAGCGCCTGATGCATCTTTCCAGGTACCATCAGACCCAAGGGGGCAGGAGGAAGAGAGGAGGTGAGGGGAGGTTTAGGGTTACAGTGACATCATGTGATGGGGGTATTACTGGAGAGGACATGAGTATCGGTGTCCCAGGTGCCCAGACAGACCATTCAGGGACAGAGATTTGCCATCCACCCTGAGTAGACACAGGCAGGTACCTTGCAGGATTAAAGTGTGGATCTCCACTTTCTCTCACCCCCAGCTTAAACTTCCAACAAGGGAAAAATGCCCGTCTCTCACCTCTTGCTTGGCCCTGGCCCTAAACTACTAAATCATCTTCTGATTGGCTAAGGTCCTTCTTCCACACCCTGACCAGCTTTAGATGGCTGATTACATGGGTAACTCTGGATCCACTGACTGGGATACTGGGGCTTTGGAGGGTGGCAGAGGACAGGGATAAGGCATTATTCTCTCAGGGCATGATCAGGGTAGACTCCTCTGCCATGAAACCCTCACATCCAGCATGAGTAGAGGCTTCGATTGCAGTACTGGGGGATGCGGTGGGAATGGGGTGGGGTGAGGTGGAAGCTGAGGACAGAGAGAGGTCTCAGATTTCCCATGCATCTTTCCTGGCCAGTTTTTTAGAACTCCTTTCCAATCAGCAGGTTAATATAACACAGCAAGGCCACATCAGGCTGGTCCCAGTCTGGTGCTTGGGATTAATGTGTCATGAAAGAAATCAAGAATGTGGCTAAGACCAGTTAGAAAGTCAGTGGTGTTGGGGATCACAGTCAGCAAGGGTTTCACACCCCTGTAGGGCTTTCCCTCTGCCCTGGGGCTCTTCCTCTCCCCTCCCCACCCCCCACCACCAACCAACTTGCTTCACCTCTCACCCTTGTCCCCCTCCAGAGCTTGGCCCAGAGAGTGACTTTGAGCAGAGAAAGCAATGTAGTGGACCAGGAGCTTATGAGTT
Organism: Leptonychotes weddellii; assembly: GCF_054177405.1. Taxonomy (NCBI): domain Eukaryota; kingdom Metazoa; phylum Chordata; class Mammalia; order Carnivora; family Phocidae; genus Leptonychotes; species Leptonychotes weddellii. Next base: position 160,010,795 of record NC_138370.1, on the reverse strand, counting down.
TGGGTACATCCTAGACTGGGGTTGAATTCTGGCAGGAATGGCTTTGGTCCTCTCATGATTTTTTAAAAATAATTTATTAAGGTGAAATTCCTGTCGCATAAAATTAACCATTTTCAAGTGAACAATTCAGTGGCATTCAGTACATTCAGGACGTTACGCACTCCCCACCTCTCTCTAGTTCCAGAACATTCCCATCACTCCAAAGTCAAACCCCTTTAAGCAGTTTCCCCATTACACCTTCCCCAAACCCTGGCAACTACCTATCTAGGTCTTATCTCTCTATTGATCTTTCCATTCTGAGTATTTCATGTAAATGGAATCATACAATATGTGACTTTTTGTTTCTGACTTTTTTTACTTAGCATAATGTTTTCGAGGTTCATCCACACTGTAATATGTATCACTACCTTTTTATGGCTGAATGATACTCCATTGTATGTATATACCACACATTGCTTATCTGTTCATCTGTTAATGGAGATTTGGGCTGTTTCTACCTCTTGGTTATTGTAAGTGAATGTTCCACTGATATAAGACTTCCTGCTGATTTGAGATTGTCAATGAACCTGAAATTGTAAATAAAACACTTGGGAAGGACTCCACATTTATAATGTATATGTCACACCAGATTTGCTGCTGAACTAAGAGAAGAGGAAAAGAGGATTCATGTTTTCTAAGTATTTACTGGATGCTGGGCCTCAGGTGCACAACCTTTGCTTTCTCATTTAATCCTTGCAACAGCCTATGAAGTAGGTATTCTGATGCCCATTTTACAAATGTGAAAACTGAGGCACAAAGAAATCAAGTCATTTGCTCAAGGCAGATCTCTAAGAAGTGTAAAAGCCAGGATTTTAGCCCAGATCATATGGTTTCAAAGTCCACACCCTCTCTTGTAAAGAGTGGAAACAAAGTTTAGTTCACTTGCCATGGAAAATAAAAACAAGCTGAGAATGACCCAATTAATTCGCACTGGAGCTTCTCTTGCCTCTGTATATTTAAGGCACTTGAGCTGAAATATCACATGGGCCCTTAGTAAACTAGAACAGAACTCATATTTTATAGAATGTCAGCACCTGTTGGAGAGTCCTCTGACCCCTTTATCTAAAATTGATAATTGCAGGAGGTAGTTTTATGTTCCCCCTTCCTCCAAACAGACCCCCGAGAGATTTTCAGAGCTGGTTCTAACCTGGAGTTGTCAGTTCTCATTCCTGGTTCTGGAAGTTCTAGATTCTAGCTAGTTCGAGGTTCTGAACCTCTAGAGTTCAGAGGACCCCCCCCAAAATCTATCCACCAGACCATGAGTGCTCCTGATTTTAATCCTTCAGGGTGAGAACAACCAGTGGAGGAGCATCTGGTTACCAAGGGTCCTAATGCAGCAGGCCAGCAGTGGGAAGCCGGCTTCTGAGCTCTTGAATGCAGCTTTACCCCTAGAGGCCAGAGTTTGCTGTGACTCCTGCTGGAAACCCAAACATCTTAAGCTGAGTGGTCATGCCAGCCCAACCTGAGATGCCAAGCAAAGCCAGCCGTGTGCAGCAAGTTTTAAACTGTACATTCTCATTAATCTACTTCCATGAATTTATCCCAAAGGAATTAGAATGGAAACTATGGATTTGACTACAGGGCCTTTTTTTGGTCAGAATTTTTTATAATAACCCAAAACCAGAGATAACATAAATATCCCATATGGGAGGATTGGATAAAACAAACACAAATGCATCCATATAATGTAATATAATTCAGCCATTGAAAGTATGGTAAAGAAAAAAAAGTTGTTCTGTTAGGTGAAAACAAGAATTAAGTCGAAAAGTTTACAAAGCAGTACTGGCTGCTAATCTAGCTATCATTTATCTATCTCCAGAGCCTGGACCTCTAAATCCTATTAGCAATGGGAGTCCTCAGCTAGGGAAATTATGGAGATTTTTGTGCTTTCTCCAGATCTTGCTGTAATTCACATGTTACTTTTGTAATTGGTAATTAGTTTCTCATAATATGTTCTTATAATTGTATTTCTTTGGTGTTGGTTGTGATCTCTCCATTTTCATTCATGATTTTATTAATTTGGGTCCTTTCTCTTTTCTTCTTGATAAGTCTGGCCAGGGGTTTATCAGTCTTACTAATTCTTTCAAAGAACCAGCTCCTAGTTTCATTGATCTGTTCTACTGTTCTTTTGGTTTCTATTTCATTGATTTCTATTCTAATCTCTATTAATTATCTTCTCCTGCTGGGTTTAAGCTTTTTTTTGATGTTCTTTCTCCAGATCCTTTAGATGTAAGGTTGGCTTGTGTATTTGAGACCTTTCTTGTTTCTTGAAAAAGCCTTGTATTGCTATATGCTTCCCTCTTAGGACTGCCTGTGCTGCATCCCAAAGGTTTTGAGCAGTTGTGTTTCCATTTTCATTTTTTTTTCCATGAATTTTTAAAATTCTTCTTTAATTTCCTGGTTGACCCATTCATTCTTTAGTGGGATGCTCTTTAACCTCCGTGTATTTGAGTTCTTTCCAAATTTCCTCTTGTGATTGAGTTCCAGTTTCAAAGCATTGTGGTCTGAAAATATGCAGGGAATGATCCCAATCTTTTGGTACCAGTTGAGACCTGATTTGTGACCCAGTATGTGTTCTATTCTGGAGAATGTTCCATGTGCACTCAAGAAGAATGTGTATTCTGTTGCTTTAGGATGGAATGCTTTGTATATATCTGTGAAGTCCATCTGGCCCAGTGTGTCATTCAAAGCCCTTGTTTCCTTGTTGATCTTCTGCTTAGATGATCTGTCCATTGCAGTGAGTGGGGTGTTAAAGTCCCCTGTTATTATGGTATTATTGTCAATGTGTTTCTTTAATTTTGTTATTAATTGGTTTATATAATTGGTTGCTCCCATTTTAGGGGAATAAATACTTATAATTGTTAGATCTTCTTGTTGGATAGACCCTTTAATTATGATATAGTGTCCTTCCTCATCTTTTATTATAGTCTTTGGTTTAAAATCAAATTTGTCTGATAAGGATTGCTACCCCAGCTTTCTTTTGATGTCCATTGGCATGATAAATGTTTCTCCA
>NC_138370.1:159977871-160007643 GCF_054177405.1 Leptonychotes weddellii | reverse complement strand
AAGGAATAACATGGAGGACATTAGGAGAAGGAAGGGAAAAATAGGGGGGAGGGAATTGGAGGGAGAGATGAACCATGAGAGACTATGGACCTGAGAAACAAACAGGGTTTTAGAGGGGAGGGGGGAGGGGGGATTGGTTAGCCCGGTGATGGGTATTAAGGAAGGCATGTACTGCATGGAGCACTGGGTGTTATACGAAAACAATGGATTGTGGATCACTACATCAAAAACTAATGTATTGTATGGTGACTAACATAACATAATAAAATTTAAAAAAAAAAGAGTCTCTTGCAGACAGCATATGGATGGGTCTTGTTTTTTTATCCAATCTGATACCCTGTGTCTTTTGATGGGGGCATTTAGCCCATTTACATTCAGAGTAACTATTGAAAGATATGAATTTACTGCTATTGTATTACCTGTAAAGTCACTGTTTCTGTATATTGTCTCTGTTCCTTTCTGGTCTATGTTACTTTTGGGCTCTCTGTTTTCTTAAAGGATTCCCTTTAATATTTCTTGCAGGGCTGGTTTAGTGATCACAAATTCTTTTAGTTTCTGTTTGTCCTGGAAGCTTTTTATCTCTCCTTCTATTTTGAATGACAGCCTTGCTGGATGAAGTATTCTTGGCTGCATAGTTTTCTCATTTAGCACCCCAAATATGTCATGCCAGTCCTTTCTGGCCTGCCAGGTCTCTGTGCATAGGTCTGCTGTCAATCTAATGTTTCTACCTTTGTGGGTTACAGACCTCTTGTCCCGAGCTGCTTTCAGGACTTTCTCTTTGTCTCTGAGATAAGCAAGTTTTACTATTACATGTGAAGGTGTTGACCTATTTTTATTGATTTTGAGGGGGGTTCTCTGTGCCTCCTGAACTTGAAAGCCTGTTTCCTTCCCCAGATTAGGGAAGTTCTTTTTTATAATTTGCTCCAATATACCTTCTGCCCCCATCACCATTTCCTCTTTTTCTGGGATCCCAATTATTCTAATATTGTTTTGCTTTATGGTATCACTTATCTCTCAAATTCTCCCTTCGTGATCCAGTAGTTTTTTATCTCTCTTTTTCTCAGCTTCTTTATTTTCCATCTTTGGTCTTCTATATCACTAATTCTCTCTTCTGCCTCATTTATCCTAGCAGAGCCTCCATTTTTAATTGCACCCATTAATAGTCTTTTTTATTTTGACTTGATTAGATTTTAGTTCTTTTATTTCTCCAGAAAGAGATTCTCTAGTGTCTTTTATGCTTTTTTTCAAGTCCAGCTAGTATCTTTATAATCATTATTCTGAACTCTAGTTCTGACATCTTGTTTATATCCATAGTGATTAGGTCCCTGGCAGTCAGTACTGTCTCTTGTTCTCTTTTTTGAGGTGGGTTTTTCCATCTTGTCATTCTTGCAGAAAGTGGTCACTTTTCTATTTGTAGAGTTGCAGCTATTCTTTTCTTAGATCTCTGGTTGAGTTCGTAGGTGTTCAGAATGATTTGATGGCTCAATTCCTGGGACTAGACAAAACAAAAGTCTCCTACTTCTCTGCCATCTTGGACTTCCCCTCTGGTGTCCTCAAATTTTTAAAAATTCATTCTCCAAAGCAAGACTGCCACCCACCAACTGGGATGATGTTGGGCAAGTTAAATAACTTGTCAGTGTCTCAGTTCCTTCATTTATAAAATGGGAATAATAGTGAAACTACTTAATAAGGTTTTTCTGAAGATCAAATAAGTTAAAATATGTAAAGTCCCTAGAACAATGCTTGTCTATATAGGAGGTAAATATTTACTATTGTATTAGAAGTAGTAGTGTTAATATTATTGTTATCATTATCATGTTCCCCTCATTCTTTAAGCAAGAGAAAAAGGCATGATTTATACACAATATCCACAAAACAATAATTTACCAAAGAATAGCTCTAACAAAAGATTTGTTAAACCTTTAGAATATGGACACCTGGGTGGCTCAGTCAGTTAAGTGTCTGCCTTCGGCTCAGGTCATGATCCCAGGGTCCTGAGATAGAGTTCCACATTGGGCTCCCTGCTCCTCAGTGGGGAGTCTGCTTCTCCCTCTGCCTGCCACTTCCCCTGCTTGTGTTCTCTCTCTCTCTCTCTCTGCCAAATAAATAAATAAAATCTTTAGAAAAAAACAAAGAACAAACAAAAAAACCCTTTAGAATAAAAATTATAAAACTTCACTGAAAGCTTTTTAAAGCTTTAGGAAGATGATAATGACTAAAAGATGGGTACCATGTTCATGGATAAGGAGACTGAATAACATAAATATTTCAAGTCTCCAAAAATTAATCTGTAAGTTACCTGATTTTAAAATTCTTTTAGAAAAGCAAAGTGACAGAAAGGAATTAACTAAAACTATCTTGAAGCAAAAAGAGGAGTGACTTTCCTTACCAGACAAATACCAAGATTTAGTATTACAGGCACCATCCCCCACCCCCACCCTGTGTAGTTGAAAATCTGCATATAACTTTTGACTCCCCCAAAACTTAACTACAAGGAGCTACTGTTGACCAGAAGCCTTGCTGATAGCATAAACGGTTGATTAACACAGAATTTGTATGTTATATGTATTATATACTGTATTCTTACAATAGGTTAAGCTAGAGAAAAGAAAATATCATTAAGAAAATCATAAGGAAGACAAAATACATCTATAATACTGTACTGTATCCAAAAAATCCATGTGTAAGTGGACCTGCACAGTTCCAACCTGTGTTGTTTAAGAGTCAACTGTAATTATAGAAATGAAGCAGTGTGTCATTAAGGTAAATAGACTCAACGCTCCTCCCCTGTGTTAAAAATGTGCTGAGATATTGATCCAGTCAGCTCTTGGGGTTGTTAGGGGAGGCCTGGGGTGGTCTGAAGCAGCTGAAGCCCCAGGAGGGATCATCAGCCTCTTCTGTTTACTCCAATGTGCAATTTGAAGATATTTTTCTATGTGTTCATGATGTGAGAAGGTTACAAAGTGCTGGGATAGACAAGCAGACTAGAATAGAGAACTCAGATTCTCATATTCATGGAAATTTTATTATCTTTAAGAGTGCCATTACTAATCTATTGGGACAGAAAGGATTTTTCTTTTTCTTTTTTTTTTTTTTTAAGATTTTATTTATTCATTTCAAAGAGAGAGAGCAGGAGTGTGAGAAAGAATGAGCCAGAGGGAGGGGCAGCAGGAGAGGGAGAAGCAGACTCGGGGCTGAGAGAGAGCCTGAGCAGAGAGCCTGACACAGGGCTTGATCCCAGGACACTGGGATCATGACCTGAGCTGAAGGCAGATGCTTAACTGACTGAGCCACCCAGGCACCCCAGAAAGGATTTTTCAGTAAGTGATACAGATATATATACACACATATACATACATATATATGTATGTATGTTCTAATACAGTTATAATATAGCTGAATATATTTTATATAACTATATATAATAACTAATTATAATATATATAATATATGGGAAATAAACTAAAATTGCTTTTTTACCTAACACCATAAACAATAATCAATTTCAGATGAATTGAAAAATTAAATGTAAAAAAGCAAAATACTACCAATTTTAAAAAGAAAACCCAGGAGAAATATTTTGATGACATCAGATCAGAGAAGAATTTAGCAAAAGTAGAGAAACACCATGGGGGGTGCCTGTCTGGCTCAGTCAGTAGAGCATGCAACTCTTGATCTCAGGGTTGTAACTTCAAGCCCCATGTTGGTTGTAGAGATCACTAAAACAACAACAACACCTAAGTACTGTAAAAAAACTAAGGAACTACCTGGAAAAAAATTTACAACTTACATCACAAAAAGCTAATTTCACTAAGAAATAAAATCCTTTTTGCAAATCAATAAAGCACCAATAATTTGATGTAAACAAACAGATCACAGAAAAATATATACAAGTGGTCTTTAAAAAATCTAAAAATATTTTATTTATTTCAACTTCACTAATAGTAACAGAAACATAAATTACAACCACATTGAGATACTATTTTCTACCTCTCAGGTTGGTAAAAATCCAGAAGTCTAATATATAGTATCATCCATGGTATAGAAAACAGACCTCTTCCAGTGCTGTGGAGAGCAAATTTTTACAACCCCTACAGAAGGAATTTGGCAATATCTTTCAAAAATACAGTTGCACATACCTTTTAACCATGCATTTCCATATCTAAGAATTTGTTCCCTAGACATATGCACACATGTGTGTAATGATCAAAGAACAAAGTTACTCAGTGCAACATTGTTTGTATTCCTCAAAAGTTGGCAAACTACAAAATATTAATCAGTAACTGGTTCAATATTAATTATAATACACTCATACTATAGGATACTGGAGCTGTAAGATATAAACTCTTTAGTACTGTTATCGAATCATCTTCAAGGTATAGATAAAGGGTGAAAAAAGCCCTAAGATACACCACACACAACAGTGTACACAGTTATGTTAATATTGGGGTTCAACGGTGAAAATATTTCATTTGTTTATATGCATAAAATAATTTTGGAAGGATGCCAAGGGACACTGGGTGACTGAGGGAGAGCAAGAGACTTGTCACTATATGCTCTTTGTACCTCTTGAATTTTAAGCTGTATGTATTGCCTTTCAAATAAAATATATTTAAAATTCAGCAAATTAACTACATTGAAATTTAAAATTTCTGTACGATTAAAGACATCATTAAAAAGGTGAAAAGATAAGTCATATACCAGGGGAATGAATAAATTTTAAGCACATGTAACTAACGATTAGTATCCAGAGTTCCAAATCAGTAAGAAAAAGACAGACTGTTCCATATGAAAATGGACAGATAATAAGATCAAAACATTCACAGAAGAAGAAACATGACTGGTCAATGAAGATGCACGTCTTCTAACAATCAAAGACTATAAATTAAAATGAGCTGTCATTTTACTGCCATTAGATTGGAAAATATTTAAAATTCTAACAGTCTTAAGTGTGGGTGAGGATATAAGCTATGTGGGGCTCCCAGGTCCTGCTGGTGGCTGTGGACAGTGGTATGACCACACTGGAGACCCACACAGCAATCAGGTAGAAAATACACCCTTTGACACAGGAGTATCACTTTTTGGTACTTTTCACAGAAAACTTCTGGCAAATGTGCATGAAGAAACACAGACAGAAAATATACATTGATGTATTGTTTATACTAACAAAAACCAACAGGAAAATTAATAACCAATGGTATAATTACAAAATAAAACATATAGCAATATTCCTATATGCATCAACATGGATAAATCGCAAACATATTAGATGGGATGAAAAGCAAATTTTAGAAGGATATTATGTAAATAAAATTTTAAAGCATTCAAAATAATTCTATATAATGTTTGTCTTTATTTACATATGTGGTAAACATTAAGAAATCTGCTGGAATCAAAAATACTAAATTCAAGTAATGGTTACCCCAAGTAGAGAGGAGGGATGGCTGTGGGTCATGTTCTGTGTCTGTAGTATTTTGGTGTTTTAAAACCAATCACTGAAGGACAAAAGAAAAAGGTAACATTTTACAAAACTGATCGGTGAGTACATGAATATTATTTGCTATACTCTATAATGTTTGAAATAATTTCAATAAAATAAACAAGAATGCAATAGAGATTGAGCAGTGAATATTAAAGAGCACAGATTTTTTTTTTTTTTTTGGTCAGGGTTTTACTTCTCAGTGCTACCATTTGTAAGCACTGGGACCCTGGGCGAGTCCCTTTACCTCTTTTTTTTTTTTTTTAGATTTTATTTATTTATTTGAGAGAGAGAGAATGAGAGACAGAGAGCATGACAGGGAGGAGGGGCAGAGGGAGAAGCAGACTCCCTGCCGAGCAGGGAGCCCGATGTGGGACTCGATCCCGGACTCCAGGATCATGACCTGAGCCGAAGGCAGTCGCCCAACCAACTGAGCCACCCAGGCGTCCCTCCCTTTACCTCTTTAAACCTCATTTTCCCCAGCTGCAAAATGGGGAATAATTATAATAATTATGCAGTTATAATTATAATAGCTATAAGATTAAGTAAGATAAAGATTGAACAAGGTGATGAATGCATGACCCCTGTACACAGTAAGTGCTTAGTTAAATGTTAACCCACATAATCATCATCTCAATTTGACTAGGGGAAGGGTATTCTGGAATCACTCTGATTCTCGTTTCTTGACTCTCTTTAGAAAATGAGATTTTGTGCATTAGATTCCCAGAATTTATGCAATTTTTATAGATTTTATTTATTTATTTGTCAGAGAGAGAGAACGAGCACAAGCAGGGGGAGCGGCAGACAGAGGGAGAAGCAGGCTCCCCACTGAGCAGGGAGCCTGATGTGGGACTCAATCCCAGGACCCTGGGATCATGACCTGAGCTGAAGGCAGATGCTTAACCACCCAGGCATCCCGGATTTATGCATATTGTAACTGCAAATTTGTACCCTTTGACCCACATCCCCAATTCCCCTATACCCAAGGCCCTGGTAACTACTATTCTACTCTTCGTTTCTAGGAGTTCAGCCTTTTTAGATTCCACATAGAAGTGGTATCATAAAGCATTTATTTTTGTCTGTCTGACTTATCTCACTCAGCATAATGCCCTCAAGCTCCATCCATATTGATGCAAATGGAAGGATGCCCTTCTTTCTCATGGCTGAATAATATTCCATTATATTGGTGTGTGCGCACACACACACACATAATGTTTTCTTCATTTATTCATTGATGGACACTTATATTATTTCTATATCTTGGCTATTGTGAATAATGGTGCAATAAACATGGGAGTTCAGACATCTTTTCTATATCCTATTTCTACTTCTTTTGGATATATACCCAGAAGTGAGATTGCTGGATCATATGGTAGTTCTATTTTTAATTTTTAACAATACTGTATTATGTACTTGAAAGTTACTCAGCGACTAGATCTTAAATGTTCTCACCACAAAAAAGAAATGATAATTATGTGATGTGATGGAAGTGTTAGCTAATGCTATGGTAGCTATCATATAGCAATATATAAGTGTATCGGATCAACATGTTGTATAATTTAAACTTCACAAAAGCTATATGTCAATTATAACTCAATTTAAAACAGTGAGATTTTATCTCATTTCTGGATGACATGTAACTGAAAGTAAGGATATAAGCCTAGAACAGTTTCTTTTTTAAAGTCTGGCTTTAACAAGAAGCTGAGTTTCGACTAGAGCTGCTAATTAAGTCGCAAGGAGGACACAGTGCTGATTAATCCAGCTGTACCTGCTGATGGCAAATCCTCGGAAATAACAAAGAGCTGTCATTGTCCTCCAGCACTGAGGGACCACAGTTACACACTCAGCTCTTTTGGGCTTGTTTTCACACAATCTGCCAGAATACTCAAAGTGGCACTTAGTGCAGGCTTCTCGGTATGATGATATACCTGACCAGTCCTTCTGTAACTACTTACTGTGGTCCTTCTCTGTGTCAGCATTGTGCGGGGCGGGGGTGACCCAGAAGTGTCCCTGCTTTAATACCTCAACAGTCCCACTGCAGAGACAAAGCAAATGCCAAAGCACAAAGACCTGAACAACAGGACGAAAACACGCAGTTAATTGCTTCATTCAGTGGTAAAGACAACAAACCAGGGAATTCATAGGAGGGGGCAGTGAGCAAAGGCTGCAAGAAAGCATCTCTAGCTTTGGCATCAGACATGTATAAGTTGAAAGCAACGCCCCTTGCTCCTCGACAGGAAGCATCCGCTTCCCTGCCCACATAGCTTACCCACGTGACTTGCTTTAACCAATGGGGCGTTAGGAGAAGCGATGTGAATGAAGGCTTTATTTTTAAAATTTTTAAAAAAGATATATTTATTTATTTGAGAGAGAGTGGGGGGAGGGGCAGAGGGAGAGAGCATCTCAAGCAGACTCCCTGCTGGGAGTGGAGCCCAATGCCAGGCTCGATCCCACCACACCACCTGGGAGATCATGACCTGAGCGGAAATCCCGATTGGAATGCTCAACAGCTCAGCTACCCAGGCTCCCCTGAATGAAGGCTTTTAAAAATGCTTGCACTGTTGGAGTTTTGAGCTTTATGCCCTGGGATTGACATGTTGAGCATGCCTGGACGCACCCCACAGCCTGGAAACCAGCCCAGCTGAGTCCCACCTAGATCAGCCGAACCACAGCCAACCCACAGGTGCCTGAGTGAGAAGTAAGTGCTTACGACTGCGAGCCCCTGAGTTTACGGCGGCTTGGTACTCAGTATGACTGCAACAGTAGTTTATTCATCTGTAAAATGAGGAAAATATGTGTCCTACGTTCAGCGGTATTGTGAGCATTAAGTGGAATAGAAGCCAAATGTCTCGGATTTCAACACCCTGAGGATACAACTGCGGTGCATTAACATTGATCCCGGATTTGCAGTAGTTCCTCTACTCAAGAGGAATCTCCTCCTCGGAACACAGACTATCAGTAGTCCTGATGTTTCTCAGTGTGGGAGGGTGCCCTCTCTCCCCACCAGCCCCCTGAACTCTGCCAGGGTACCACTTGAAGCTTGGGCTCTGCTTCTGCTAAGCAGCTCAGGCTGGCTGTTTGGTGGGGCTGCAATAGAGATTCACTGATAAACAGCAGAGGATGTGAATTTTATGATGCAGGACAGCTTGACTCACACTTAACTATCCACTGTCTGCTGAGCTGTGTATTTCAGTGGGACACTGTTGCTAGATTCATGACTTAGGGTAATTGCTTTGATAAGGACAGACAATATTCTCTCCCTCATTTATACTCAATTGGTGAACTCCACAGCCTGGTCAGAATTTTGTCAGAATTTAGTGAAACAGCCCTTTCAAGTGTGGAATGTTCTAGAATGGCAGGGTTAAGGAGAGACCCTCTGACACCTACCACAGCAAACCGAGTTCAGTCCTCCTGCACAGCCCTTGGGGCCTGTTGCTGAGTCTGAGTCCCTAGGGTCAATTTCTTCCCTGCCCTCTGTAAGACCTTGCCAATCCATGACCCTCAAGTATGTCAGGCTTGTCTGAACCCCAACCATGAACAGCAGTCAAGATACATTCCCAGAAGACATTTTAGCTTCCATACAAATCTGAGTCTGCAAACAGCTTCTTGTGAGATGGGGTATCCTTCGACCACTCTCAATGGGTAGATCGGGTCCTGCTAGGATCCCTGCTTACAGAAACAGAAATAATGTACAGAAAGTACCAAGTAAATGGTAGGTAGTCAAGAGTGTCAATTCTCTTCCACTTTCTGGAGGCCAAGAAATTTTAGCTAGATTATGGAATAGTTGAAATGAGAAAAGGAGGAGGTCTGAAGTCTCTGTGCCTGGTGTGAGTAAAAAAGCCTAATCCTTGAATATCAGACCTTGACATCAGCTCAGAGATGACAGAATGAGACCAGTGAACTGAGCTCAGATGGTCTGCTGATTGCTCAGGGTTCCTAGCAAGTAATGTATGCCAGGTGTGCCTCCTCTGGGTGATTGCAGATCTGTGGGTCTTACACACCATTGTGGTGATGAAATCATTATAAGGCCTCCCAGAATTCCTATAATGTTCCCTAAAGTTGTATGAGTACTGTTTTTCTCACATTTGTAGCTCTTCTTCAAATGTGAACATTATTCATTTTTTTAAATTAAGACTAGGTTTTTTTTTTTAAGATTTATTTATTTTAGAGAGAGAGAGAGTGCAAGTGGTGGGGGGTGCAGAGGGAGAGGGAGAGAGAGAATCTCAAGTAGACTCCATGCTGAGCACAGAGCCTGATGTGGGGCTCGATCTCAGGGTCATGGTATCATGACCTGAGCAGAAACTAAGAGTCAGATGCTTAACCGAATGAGCCCCCCAGGCACCCCAAGACTAGATTTTAGAGCAGTTTCAGGTTCACGGTAAAATTCAAGCTAAGAGACAGAGATTTACCATATACCGCTTGCCCCCACACTGTGTAGTCTCCCCCATAATCAACATCCCCCACCAGAGTAGTATATTTGTTACAGTTGATGAACCTACAGCGACATGTCATGGTCACTCTAAGACCGTAGTGTACATTAGGGTTTACTCATGGTGTTGTATGGTCTATGGGTTTGGACAAATATATAATGACATGGATCCATCATGATGGTATCATACGGAGCATTTTCACTGCCCTAAAAATCCTCTGTGCTCTACCTATTCATCTCTGCCCTTCCCAATCACACACCTCTGGCAACAACTAAACTTTTTACTGTCCCCATTGTTCTGCCTTTTCCAGAATGCCATGTTACAATCATATAGTATGTAAACTTTTCAGATTGGTTTCTTTCACTTAGTACAATGCATTTAAGGTTCTTCCATGTCTTCTCATGGCTTGACAGTGCATTTCTTCTTAGCTCTTCATATTATTCTACTGTCTAGAAGTACTACAGTTTATTTATCCATTCACCTACCGAAGGGCATCTTGGTTGCTTCCATATTTTGGCAATTATTCATAAAGCCGCCATAAACAGCCATGTGCAGGCTTTTGTGTGGACAGAAGTTCTCAATTCATTCAGTAAACACCAAATGCAATTGCTGGATTGTATGTTAAGAGTACGTTTGGTTTTGTAAGAAGCCACCAAACTGTCCTCCAGAGTGGCTCCATTTTGCATTCCTGTCAGCAATGAATGAGAGTTCCTGTTGTTCCACATCTTTGCCAGTATTTGGTGTTGCCAGTGTTCCAAATTTGGGCTGTTCTAATGGGTATAAGTTTTTGTTGCTTTATTTTATTTTGGGGTCAAAGTGGGACCCTTACATATAATCAGTTTGGACATCACTTGACCTGGCCTGGGGTCCTGCCCAAACAACTCTGTTCTTCCTCTTCACAGTGATGAGCCCTTCCAGACACAGTTTGGCTTCGTGCCATCTGGGGGGAAACAGTAGGTGGGCTTCTCAACCCAGCACTCACCTGAGATATGTGGGCACTCCAGGTGTAGACAGGAGGCCTGCTGGCTTCCCATGGCTACGTGGCCTACTGCAGGAGGCCTAGGTCAGAGAGGCAGAGGGAGAAGGGTGCCTGAAAGTGACAATCAATTAAAAACACATGAGGCAGGATGTGGGAGGGGCAGGTGGGGAGGGAAGGCTGTGTCCAGGGATTAGGGCTGCCAGGAGCAACCCCCTTCCTATTCCATGACCTCTCAGCAAATTCTGCCTGGCTGAGCATCCCAGCCACAGGAAGGGACATGAAATATGAGCCAGGCCAGTTCTCAGAGATCGATCCAGTATGTATTCTTCATGGACTGAATAGAAACTAGAAAATAAGAGCTTTCCTTACTGGATATCGGCCAGCCTTCATTCTGAGTCCCTGGTTTCCTTAGGTTGACTTCCTAGGAGAATGACCCTTGGTGTTTCTAGTGCTTTAGACTTCCCCTCTAAAGAATCATCACAGTCCCTCTAAACACCATGTTGAAGCTATTTGCCACTCTGTAAGCACCAGGAGACATCCAATGGCCACATTCAGCTTCTTGACCTTTTGAGAGACCAGCTGACATTTGGGTGGCCATGTTCTCTGGGCTTTCTTTTTGCAAACCTTCCAGAAGGCAAATCCGTGCCTGTTCAGAGGCAGCCTTTTCTGAGCTCACTCAGTGCTGAGTTCCCAGGTCATGCTAACCAAGTGGGGAACCAGAGGCCCTCCTGTCAGTGGGAGCTCTCTGCTCCACTCTCCCCCACTGTGTGTGTCCTCACCTGCAGACCCTCGTTCAGGCAGTTCTCCCCACCTGAGATGCCACTCCTATCTGCCTGGCTAAAACCCTGCCCAGCCCACAGGACTCAGCCCCCACCTCTGTGACTATCCCTTGCTTCCTGGCTACCACTCTCGCCCTCCATCACTGAATGCCTTGAAACGTATCTTGTATTATCTTGGTAATGGGTTGCAAATGTATGTACATTACACCAAGATGTGCATTGGAAATATATTTTCTTTAGTTTGTCTATAGTCTAGACTTATGTTTGAGTGCACATCCTTTGGGTATTGGTGGGGATGGGTGAGGGGGATTGGGGGGAGGGAGCTATTTAGCCCAAAGTAACAAACTAATGCAGTATCTTTGGGGGATGTTCAGTTTCTTTAGGTAAAATGCCTCCTCTTTCAGAATCACCCCCCACCCCCACCCCAAAAATTCCCTTGTAAGATGGTAGAATGGTGGAACCTGCAGGATTCTTACAGTGGTGTGTGAAGTCTTCATACTGTCTAGTCATTGGCCAGCCTCTGAAGCAAACATCTGCTGTCAGCACACTTGTGGTCCCTTCCCTTGGCCTGGGCAGTGCTTCAGGGTCATCCTCTCCAACTGCTGCTCACCAATGACCTCCACTCTGGCTTTCACTCATGTTTAAAGATTTCCATAGCTGGGGCTCTTGGGTAGCTCAGTTGGTTAAGCATCCGACTCTTGATCTCAGCTCAGGTCTTGAGCTCAGGGTCGTGAGTTCGAACCTACTGTGTTGGATCCTACTTAAAAAAATAAATAAAGATTCCCATAGCTGTATCCCCTTTTGGAGAAGAGAGCCAGCACCCTCAGCTACCTTCCCCATTTCTCCCTCAGGGCACACACGTGTTTCTGCTCACCTTCAAATCACACAGAAAGCCAAGAAGACACAGGGAAGCCTCAGGCTCGTGCCCTTGGCTACTGCGAACAGAGGCACTGGTTGAACCTTAGGTATGGGCAGAGGGTCAGCAAGACTGGCGGGGCACAGAGGATTCTGAGAGGATGTAGAGAAGGAGGACCATGGCATCTGCTTTCAAACTCTGTTCCTCTCTTTCAAACTCTGTTCCTCTCTTCTTTTCCCCACCATTGGCTATAAAGAGTGATTTTTCTCTTATTAAACTCTTTCAACCATAGTACCTAGTTGTCACAAGTGGAAGGAATATTGGCTCTCCAATATTGATAGAAAAATCTTTGAGCTAATTCTCCAAATCTATCTTCTGATATAACTAAAGAAATGTAAGAAACCCATTCTTTCCCCACCAGGCTTAGTTGGCAAGCCCAATTTCCTGTTCATGAAGTCCATGATCTGTTTTCTTCCACTCTCTGGTTATAAGCTTTAGGGCTCTCTCTGAGGGAGAAAGCTTCAAAGGAACATGAGTTGTGGGAGAAATTAAAATACATTGGTTTAATATTTGCAAATATTGTTCCAAATTTCATCTTGTTTAACGCTTGTGCTTTTATTTAACTTTTTATATTTGTCGGTCCTCTCTCTCCAAGTAAGTAAAATGTTTGTTTTATCCACCACGGAGTTTCACACACTGTTATATACAGGTTAAATTCACACAGGAAAATTAAAAACAAAATTTTACAGCTTCACTGAAATGTCATTGACACACGACATACTGCACATATTTAAAGAATACAATTTGATAGGTTTTGACATATGTAAACACCCATGAAACCATCATCAAAATCCAGATAATGAACATATCTATCATTCCCAGAAGTTTCAAAAGCATCTTCCCTGCCCCCACATCTCACTTCAAACCTTACCTGCCCTAGGCAATCACTGATCAGCTTTCTGTCACTATAGATTAGTTGGCATTTTCTAGAATTTCATGTAAATGGAAGAATCTGGTATGTACTCTTTTTTGTCTGGTTTCTGTCACTCAGCATAATTAATTTGATATTCATCCATAGCTTATGTGTATCCATAGTTCATTTCCTTTTATTTTATATTGGGTAGTCATTCGTTGTATGGATATACCATACTTTGTTTGTCCCTTCTTTTGTTCATGGACATTTGAGTTGTTTCCAGTCCACTATATATATAAGTGGACATATATTTTTATTTTTCTTGGGTAAATACCTAGGAGCGGAATGATTGGGCTGTATGGGGAGTAGAGTTGCCAGATTTAGTAAATAAAAATACAAAGTACCCAATTAAATTGAATTTCAGATAAACAGCAAGTAACTTTTTTTTAATATATATGTCCCATTAAATTTTTAGGCCATACCTATATTAAAAATTATTTATTATTTATGTGAAGTTCAAATATAACTTACTTTATTTTATCTGACAACATTAAATTAACTAAATGAACACTTAATTGACACTTTTAACTTTTTAAGAAACTGCCAAACTTTTTTCTGAAGTGGTTGTAACATTTACATTCCCTCAAGCAGTAAATGAGAGTTCTAGTTCCTTCATGTCCTCATCAACACTTAGTATGATCAATCTTTTTAATTTTAGTCATACTACTAAGTATGCAATAGTATATCAGCGTGATTTTAACTTGCATTTCCATAATGACTACTGATACTGAGTATATTTTTAATGTTCTTCTTTGGTATCCCTATAGCTAGCTTGATGATGAGTCTGTTCAGTTTGTCCACCGCCCCCACTGTCTTTTTTTGTATTGTATTTGTGATACCTTATTATTGAGTTCTAAGAGTTCTTTACATATGCTATATATAAGTCCTTTTTCATATACATTTTTTGCAGATATGTTCTTCCAGTTTGTGGCTTGTTTTTTTCATTTGTGTTAACAATGCTTTTGAAGAGCAAGAATTTTTCATTTTGATTAAATCTGATTTATTGGTATTTTTCTTTTATAGTTCATATTTTTGTGTCCTTATAAAAAAATCTTTGCCTGTTCAAGATTACTAATATTTTCTTTTAGAAGCTTTATAGTTTTAGCCAGTACATTTAGATCTATGATCCACTTTGAGTTAATTTTTATCTGTTGTGTAAGGTACAGTTTCAATTTTTTGCTTATGACTATCAAGTTGTTATTTTTAAGAAAAGATTATTCTTTCTCTAAGACAGTTGAATGTCTTGACCAATTTGGTGAAAATCAATTGACCATATATGTGGGAATTTCTAAAATCTCTATTCTGTGCCATTTATCTATATGTCTGTTTCTATGGCAATACCATGCTGTCTTAATAACTGTAGCTTTATCATAACTCTTTTTTTAATAAAGATTTTATTTATTTATTTGACAGAGAGAGACACAGTGAGGGAGGGAATACAAGCAGGGGGAGTGGGAGAGGGAGAAGCAGGCTTCCCGCGGAGCAGGGAGCCCGATGCAGGGCTCGATCCCAGGACCCTGGAATCATGACCTGAGCCGAAGGCAGGCGCTTAACGACTGAGCCACCCAGGCGCCCCGCTTTATCATAACTCTTAAAATCAGGCAGTGTCAGTCCTCTAGTTTTGTTCTTTTTTTTTTTTTTTTTCAGGATTGCCTTAGTTGTTCTAGGTCCTTTGTATTTCTATATAAATTATAGTATCAGCTTGGCAGTTTCTACCAAAAAAAATTCTGCCAAGATTTTGATTGCTATTGCATTGATTCTATAAATCAATTTGGAGAAGATTGACCTCTTGAAAATATTAAGTCTTTTGATCCATGAACATGATCTTTTCATTTTATCTAGCTTTTCTTTAATTTTTTTCAATAATGTTCTTAGTTTCAGAACACAAAGCTTATAAATCTTTTGTTAAATTTATCCCTAGATGTTTCATATTATCTGATGCTCTTGTAAAATTTTTTTTTTTAATTTTCACATTTCAATTGTTTATTGGTAATATATCAAAATATAATCTGGTTTTGTATGTTGACTTTGAGTCCTACAGGATTACTGAAGTCACTTAGTTGTTATAGTATCTTTTTTGTGTATTCCTTAGAAATTTTACAGATGACTTTCAGTACAATACTAAATAGAACTGGTGAGAGCAGACGTTTTTGCTTTGTTTCCAATCTTAGGGGGAAGCATTCAGTCTTTCACCATTAAGGGAAATGTAGCTGTAGCTTTTGCTGTAGATGCCCTTTATGCAATTGAGAAATTTCCCTTCTCTTCTTAATTTGCTGTCTGTTTTTATCATAAAGGAATGTTGGATTTTGTCAAATGTCTTTTCTGCATCTATTGAGATGATCTTGTTTTATGTTTTTTTGTCTTTTAATATGGTGAATTACATTGGTTTCAATCATTAAATTAACCTTGAATTCCTGGGGCAAACTATATTTGGTCATGATGTATTATCCTTTTTATTTATTGCTAGTTTCAACTTGCTAATATTTGGATAGAGATTTTTGTATCCATGTTTATGAGAGTTACTGATCTGTAGTTTAGTTTCTTTTCTTATAATATTTTGTCTGATTTTATGTCAAAGTAATGCTGGCCTCATAAAATAAATTCTGAAGTATTTCCTTTACTTAATTTTTATGAAAGTGTTTGTCTAGAGTTGGCATTATATTTTTCTTAAAATTTTTTAAAGATTTAAAAAAATTTTAAGTAATCTCTACACCCAACCTGGGGCTCAAACTCACAACCCAAGATCAAGAGTTGCATGCTCTGCTGACTGAGCCATCCAGGCTCCCCATTTCTTAAATTTTTGATAGAATTCACCACTATAGTCATCTGGGCATGGAAATTTCTTTTTGAAAAAGTTTTTAAACTATGAATTCAATTTCCTTAAAAGCTGTGGACTATTCACATTATCTATTCTTACATTAGCCTTGGCAGTCAGTTCATGTCTTTTAGGGAATTTTCCATTTTATGTATGATGTCAAATTTATTTGTTTTAAGTTTTCATAATATTCCCTTGTTAGTCTTTTTATGTCTGTAAGATCTGTAGTGATATTATTCGTTTATTCCTGATACTGGCAATTTTTTTCTTTTCTCCAGAGCTTTACAAATTTCATTGTTTTTTTTCCTCAAATAACCAGATTTGATTTCATTGATTTTCTTTACTTTTCTGGTTTCAATTTCATTAATATCTTCTCTTTTCTTTACTATTTCTTCTCTTCTGTTTACTCTGAGTTTATTTTGCTCTTCTTTTTCCTTATGGTAAAAATTTAGATCATTGACTTGAGAACTACCTCTTTTCTTTCTTTCAAGATTTATTTATTTATTTAGAGAGAGAAAGCATAAGAGAGTGAAAGCAGGGGGAGGGGCAGAGGCAGAGGGAGAGAGAGATTCCTCAAGCAGACTCCCTGCTGAGTGCATAGCCCAATTTGGGGCTTGATTCCAGGACCCTGAGATCATGACCTGAGCTGAAATCAAGAGTCGGCCACTTAACCAACTGAGCCACCCAGGTGCCCCAAGATCTACCTCTTTTCTTATGAACAGTTAATGTCATACAGTCCCACAATTTTTGATGTGTTATGTGTTTATTATTATTCAGTTTGAAATATTTTCTAATTTCCTTTCACATTTCTTCTTTGGTCAATGGGTTGTTTAACAATGTATTATTTCTTTTCCAGCTATTCTATTTACTTTATTTTTTTTATTATGTTATGTTAATCACCATACATTACATCATTAGTTTTTGATGTAGTGTTCCATGATTCATTGTTTGTGTATAACACCCAGTGCTCCATGCAGAACATGCCCTCTTTAATACCCATCACCAGGCTAACCCATCCCCCCATCCCCCTCCACTCTAGAACCCTCAGTTAGTTTCTCAGAGTCCATCATCTCTCATGGTTTGTCTCCCCCTCCGATTTCCACCCCCCCTTCATTTACTTTGTTTTTGTTAACTTCTAATTTATTTCCATTGTGGTCAGATAATATATTCTGTAAGATTTCTATATTTCGAATTCTATTGAAATTTGTTTTATGGCTCAGGATATAGTTTAATCTTCATAAACATTGCATGTGTCCTTTAAAGGAACGTGTATTTTATGATTTGGGGGTATAGTGTTTTATGTTAAAACATTTATAAAGGGTTTTGTTATTCAGGTCTTTTGTATACTTACTAATTTATTTTTAGTTGTTTTATTACTGAAAGAAGTGTGTTAATGCTTACAATTTGTGAATTTATCTATTCTTCCTTATTTCTATTTATTCTATCTTCCTGATTTATTGTCCCTTTTAATGTAATGAAGTGTCCCTTTCTGTCTCTTATAACACTCGTCTTAAAGTCTATTTGCCTGATATTAATAAAGCTACTCTACTTATTCCCCATTTGTATCTTTAGTAATGCGCTACTTTTAGAAAAGATTACGTATTTTTAAAGGTTTCTTTCTAGCATTTTCTAATTTTAAAATCCAGGCAATTTCATCAGGGCTGACTTTTTCTCACCAGTGTTTGGTTCTCTGCTTTGCTGATCTCCACAGCATGTGCTTTGTCTGTCCATTGGTTAATCCAACACTGTCTCCATGACACCAGAGCTTTTGCAAAATATGCTTTAGCACAGAGTCATTAAAGGAAAGCCAAGGCTAAAGTCACAGTGAAAACCAAAATCAAGCGATTATAGGGTCCACTCATTTTTTTTTTCCTCTTCAAGGATATTCACAGGGTAGCAGGCTGAACTCCAACGAACACCTACTAATTCTGAGCACTAAGGTCAATTTTAGTTTGTTTTGTGTTTCTTCATTTCTTGTATTTGGACCTCAGGTGCCCAAAGTTGAGTTAATCATTCTCTTCAGTTCATGGCGCACCACCACTGCTCTTTCCTTTGCTCACACAGTCTTTCTCCCAGTCCCTGCCTCTGAATACTTCACTAGACCCTCTAATAGCTTGAGCCAGTGATACATGATTTGAGCCAATGATCTCAACCAGGACAACTTCTATTCCCACCAGGGGACATCTGGAAATGTTTGGAGAAATTTTTGGTTGTCCTGAAGGGGTGCTACTGGCATTTAGGAGAGAGAGACCAGATATGCTGTTAAGTGTCCTATGATGCATAGGACAAACCCCCACAACAAAGAACTATATAGCCCCAAATGTGGATATCACCAAGACTGAGAGCTATATGTGCATCCTGGAAAAAAAAAAGTATAAATATACCCACACATGAATATATACATACACTTATATGTGTATATACATATGTGTGTATATGATACTCTTCGGGAGTTTGATTTTTAATTTACACAAATAGTATTGAGATACAGATCTTATTCAGTTTCTTACTTTTTTCATGTGTTATTATATTTGTCGACATCTTTCTATGCAGCTGCTCATAAGTCTAGTTCCTTCCTTTCTGACTGATGCATCATTTTCCATTACATTCATCTGTTGCATCCATTCTCCTACTGATGGATATCCAGGCTGTTCCATCTCCTTGCTCTCTGAGACAGTGCTGTGATGAATACCCTCTCTCATACATATCCCGCCAGACTTGTGCAGTCTGTGGAGCCCATCCTCAACTGTAGGCTTGCTGAGTAATAAACACTTAATTTTCACTAAGTACGTTTACTGCCATATTGTGCAGCAGTTTGCCCTCCTGCTAGCTAGGCATTTCTATTCCCCCATATCTCAGTATTATCTGTCTTTCTTATTTTGCACACATGTGGATATGAAGTAATATCTTCTAATTTTAATTTGTATTTCTTTGACTTCAAGTTAGATTGAGCAGCCTTTTATCTACTTGTAAGTTGTTATATTTTTCTCTTCCCATGAATTGGCTGATCATATGCTTTGAATATTTTTTCCACTGGGTTTTCTGTTGTGGTTGATTAGTGTGCATTCATTGTACGTTGTAGATATTGATCTTTTGTGGTGATGGATGTTGCAAATGCCTTCTCCCAATCTGTCACCAATCTGCCAATTTTGTCTATGGTCATCAGAGCAGAAATTCTTCAATTTTGAAAAAAAGAAATCTATCTATTGTTTAAAAAAATCCTTTCTGATTCAAAATCAGTAAAATACTGTCCTACATTTTCTCCTACTAGCCTTCCAA
The DNA here is from genome assembly GCF_054177405.1 of Leptonychotes weddellii. Classification (NCBI taxonomy): domain Eukaryota; kingdom Metazoa; phylum Chordata; class Mammalia; order Carnivora; family Phocidae; genus Leptonychotes; species Leptonychotes weddellii. The sequence continues at coordinate 159,988,053 of NC_138370.1, read as the reverse complement.
ATCTGTCTTTCACAGTTAAGTCTTTAATTAGATTTGACATTTATTTTTTTGTATAAAGGACCTGAAATACTGTTTGCATCTTATTTTTCTACCTATGAATATAGCCAATTTCTTAACTCTGTCTACTACCATTGTTAGTCCAACTGGTTTGTGATGACACTTTATCATACACAAAATATCCATTTGTAACTGGTCTGTTCCTGGCTCTCCATTGTTCCCCTTTGAACCATTTCTCCATTCCTCCATCACCACCCCACTGTTTGTGTTACTGTGCTTTGTAGTAAAATGATGTTTGGTAGGTCAATTCTCTTTCCTCTTCTTTTTCAAATTTTCTTTACCTGTGCATGGACTTACATTCTTTTATACACATTTTATTTTATCTTTTAAAAGATTTTATTTATTTATTTATTTATTTATTTATTTATTTGAGAGAAGGAGAGAGCAAGAGAGAGCATAAGCAGGGGGAGCTGCAGAGGGAAAGGGAGAAGCAGGCTCCCTGCTAAGCAGGGAGCCTGATGTGGGGCTCTATGCAGGGCTTGATCCCAGGACCCCAGGACCACGACCTGAGCCAAAAGGCAAACGCTTAACCCATTGAGCCACCCAGGGGCCCCTCCATACATTTTTAAATCAGTTTGTCAGTTCCTCACAAACACAAAATCAGGACTTTGACTGAAATAATGAATTTATATATTAATTTTGAGGAACTTAACATATTTGTATGTTATTATTCTATCCATGGACATAGCATATTACTTTATTTATATCTTCTTTTTTTGTACTTTAATAGTTTTTAGTTTTCTTTGTAAAGATCTAGTGAATTTAATGTTGGGTTAATTACTGGACATTTTAAAACTGTGTTGCTATTATAAAGGAAATTAATATTTTAATTATTTAGTATAGGAAATACTAAACATCCTATACTGCTGGTATAGAAAAACACTATTTTTTTTTTCATTGACATTTTATCCTACATCTTTTTTAGATACTTTGTTGGGACTTCAAATGAGTCACAACTTGGCATCTTCCTCTACCAAAGTGTGGAAAGAAGGACTACCATCTCCCCAGCTAACAGAGGCTTGACAATTATTAAGCACTAGATGAATCTGGGAATCACTCTCAGCTTTGCCAAAATGTGGTCATTAAGAATAAAGAGAAGGAAGTCCAAAGCATGGACTGTAAACCAAATACCTAGGTGGGCTAGGTGTAAACAGCAGGGAATGGTGGGGATTGGGGTAAACCAGAAAGCACAGGCTCTACCTAAAAGAGGCAGACCCCCTTAGCTTCAGCTAATTCTTGGCATGCAGCAATGAAAGTTATTTTTTTTACATCTTCAGATTTTATTAGGAGAAGCCCCAAATCCTCCATTTTAAGATGTTAAGAAATTATTCAAATTTTTAAAAATACTGGATGGGCCAAAGAAATCACATTTGTGTGCTAGATTTGTTTCACAATCTACTGATCTACACCCCCTGGTCTAAGAATGTCCTAAAGGGAGGAAACAATAGGGAACTTGAACATCAACTCTGGACCCCACTCTTCTATTCCTTTCCCCACCCTCACCCCAAGTTGACTTCATTGTTCAGGATTCTATTCCAGTCAGCCTAACACTAGGCTCATAGGAAGTGAATTTAGAATTTGAGGAGAGAAGAGGGAGGTTGAGGCTTGAGAAGGTGTGAGCTAGACCCAGGTCATACAAGCTGAGAACTCCCAAGAGAACAGGTGCCTAAGCTGGGACATTAACTGTTGTGTGACCTACCTACCAGCTTCACCTGCAGTAGTTTGATGCTGGAACAACTCCAGCTCTTTACAGCATGACCTGGAGATGAGCATGTTTGGACAACTGTCTCAGATCAGGATGGCTCCCATGAGCCCATGTTCTGGAACTGAGCCACCTCCGACAGTGTCTCAGGTTGGTGTTATGGGCTGAATTGTGTCCTCCCAACATTCTCACATTGAAGTCAAACAGTCAGTATCTCAGAATGTGGTTGTATTCAGAGATGGGGCCGTTACAGAGATCATTAAGGTAAAATGAGGTCATTAGGGTAGACTCTGATCCAATATGACTGATGTCCTCAAAAGAGGAGATGAGGACACAGTCACACACAGAGGGAAGACCTTGTGAAGACATCGGAAGAAGGTGGCCATCTAGAAGCCAAGAAGAGAGGCTTCAGAAGAAAACAGCCCTGCTGCACCTTGATTTTGGACTTCCAGGCTCCAAAACTGTGAGGAAATATGTATCTGTTGGTTAAGCACGCCCATCTGTGATACTTTGTTATGGCAGCTCTAGCAGACTAATCATAGCTCTGTTCCCTGGAAATAGACTCTGAGATACAGGGTTGCATGTGAAGTTTTATGGAACCAGTGTCAGGAAATCCTACACAAAAACAAGGAAGGCAGAATTAGGTAGAGGGAGAAATTGAACTAGAATGAGATTGCCATCAAGGTGGTGTTCTGGAGTTGGGATGGCCCTACAGGGCTGTTCCAAAATGAGGCAAAAAGCCTTTTTACCTACATAGGTCATTCTGAAGGTGAAGGGTGGCAGGAGGTGATTCCTTCCTGCCATCCCACCCCCCAAAACATTTGGCAAGGTCTGGACATATTTTGGCTGTCACGACTGGGCGATGGGTGTGTGTGTGTGGTGGGGGGTGCATGCACTGCTGGCATCTAGTGGGTAGGGCCCAGGGATGCTGCTGCTAAATATCCTACAATGCACAAGGCAGCCCCTACAACCAAGAGCCATCTGGTCCCAAATGTCAATAGTTCTGAGGTTGAGAAAGCCTGCCCTATATCAACAAGTCATTGGCCATGAGGTGCTCTTGCAAGGACATAACCTTGGGCAGGTCCCTAGAGCTGATGGCAATTCCCAGTGAGCCATCTGCACTCTTATGATCCCAGCCACTGAAGAGTGAGTGTTTGCCATGAAGAGAGGATCCAGGTAGAGCAAAGAGCCCTTTATCTGAACCCTAAGACCTCTCTTTCTTTTTTTTTTTTTTAAGATTTTATTTTTAAGTAATCTCTACACCCAATGTGGGGATCGAACTTACAACCCTGAGATCAAGAGTTGCATGCTCTACCAGCTGCGCCAGCCAGACACCCCCTCAGACTTTTCTTTCTAATAAAAATAACAACAAACCATGCTTAGGACACTGTGTTGGGGGTTTTACCTACATTATGTCATTTAAGCTGCATGGAAAGTCGGGAGAGGTGGATTTTATGGTCCTTATTTTATAAACAGAGGGTCTCAGAGAGGGTTAATCACTCACCCAAGTTTATTGAGCTAGAAAGTTACAGAATCAGAATCTGAATCCAGGGCCATCGGACTCCAAAGTCTGGCTCTCTTGCAAGCAGGGAAGACAACTTTTGGTAAAACAAGAACAGTCTACATGACACACAGAGGAGAAAGAACACGGACCACAGACGTCACCCAGAACTGATATAAATACAGCGCCAACGTAGCCAGAAGCCCTGAAGCAATGTCTGGAACCATGCAAACATCACAGGGGCCAGGCTCGGAGCGTGGCACCCCTGTAGAGGAGCCGCCTTCCACCTTCATATCTGTAAACATTCATGGGTTATCAGAAATAATCCCTCTCAGCAGGAGCACTCTTTTTTTTTGCCTCCTTGAGGAGCATGCATGGACCTTAGGACTTTGTATGAAGACAACAGTAACTACAAAAAAGCAAGAAAGCCACATCTCAGGAGTCAACGGTATAAAAATAATTTTTATTTACTACTGTAAATAAAGTAGTGCAAAGAGTAGTTTGGACCCACAATATTGCATTACTGATTTATTTACTACCTTAGCAGCATACAGTGAATGGACAGTCTGCTCTCCCTCTTCCTCTCTTTCTTTCTGTCTCTCACACGCGCACACACACACACACACACACACACACACACACACACACGCCCTTCCACAGACTCAGGCAGGCATAAGGGGTAGGGATGGAACTATGAGCTAAAGGCTTATTTCCTGCATATTCCACTGCCGCCAGTCTATTCTAATGGGTAATTCATGGAGAAAACTACAGTTAAATACTAAGAATTTTCTAAATGTTATTTTATGGATTCAATTGAAAAGGAAATGATATCCAACAATGTCACTGAATGATCCGGAAGCACGACCCTAGAAAAAGTCAAGGAGAAGAATGTGAACCCATTTACAAAGCCGTCGCCTTCCCTGCCTCTCCAGCCACAACTGATTTCTTTCAAGGTGCCTTACACCTGCTGGGCCTTGGAAGTCAAATTGAAATCTGCCTTTTGGACGTTGAGGAGCAGGGCTGTGGCCAACACACACCCCGAAATATTCTCTAACTGGTGGAGAGGTCACAATTTTCAGTACTTTAATGACAGGGAACGAACAAGGTGCTAAGATTCTTAAAATATATCTCGGTGTGTAAGGATTCGGATACGCCACAAGGCAGACTATGACCCCCCCCCCATACACACGGTCACTAGGGATGGACTCTGCAGTGACCCAGTCAACCTCCCCAACACACCCCTGTGATCAGGGTGTTCCTTGTATTTGTGTGATAACCTTTGGTTTACCCACTGCCTGCTCTGGGTACTTCCTTATAATTGGATTAAAAAAAAAAAAAAGACACCAAGTGCAAAATTCGCATCCAGTTGACAAGAAATGTAAGATGTTTATCAGTATAATGCCCTAGCCCCAGCTTTCCAATACCAGCTGCTGACGGGCTTCTCTCTCATCCGGAGAGAGTTCCCTCTCAAGGCTCTGTGTTAGTAGTGACTGTGGGCTGGTCCTGAGCGGAGGCATCTGCAGCTGGAGTCACAGCTGGACTTGCGGTGGGAGCTGTGGGGTCTGCGGAGGCCCGGGCTGGTGTCAGATGGGAACCACTGGCTGCAGAGACACATGGATAGCAGGTACTGAATATTCAAAGCAGTGCATGCAGGACACACAACAACACCTAAACCCTAGCAAGCCAGGGCAGATGCTTCTAGTCCAGTGGCCCTGACACTAATAGATTAAGTGACTCTATACGCATTATCTAGATTCCTTGAACTTTGGTGTCCCCTCCTATAAAATGGCAGATAGGAATAGATGTGCAAAGATCTCTGACGGTTCTGACATCTTGGGATTCTAAGTTCTGCATTTATGCTGTGACTTCCAGGCAAAGGTTTGCATTTTTTAAAAAAGAAAGAGAGAGAGAAAGGAAGGAAGGAAGGAAGAGAAGGGGAGAAAAAAGAAAGAGAAAGAAAGAAAAGAAAGGAAGAAAGAAAGAAAGAAAGAAAAAGAAAGAAAAAGAAAAGACTGACTCTCTGGTCTATGTCTCCTGTGGTCATCTCTTTTTTTCTCTTTTTTTCTTGCAATGCAAGCCATGAATCATACCAGTCGATCAGAAAGGAGTGTTCGTTTTATTCACATTCTTACTCCCATTGGATGAAGTATCAAATTTGGTTTAAATTATGTTATTTAAATAAATGTGTATAAGTCTCAGAAATCATAATTATTTGGTTTAATTATTTATCAAACTACCTTTAGTAAGCAGGTTGAACGACCATAAATATTAGGGAAGCTTATAAAGTTTTGTACTTTATGTCGGTGGTTTTCAAATAGGGCGGTTTTGGTTCCTCGGGAAAGTTGGCAATGTTGGTAGACATTTTTGGTGGTCACAACTGGAGGGCAGGCTGCTGCTGGTGGATCATGGGTAGAGGCCGGGGATAACCTGCCTACACCAAAGAATGATCCAGCTCCAAATATCAGTAGTGCTGAAGTGGGCATATCCTGCTTTCTAGACTGAGGCTGAGAGTATCCTGGCTCATAAGACTGTGGGATCTGGAAACTGGCCACTCTCCTCTAGAGTTAATGTATCTAAAGTGCCCAGAAGAGCGTCTGGCATGCACAGCTACTCAACAAATGTTAACCATTGGTACTAGTGATAGTCGATCTCTTTTACCCTGGAAATGTGTTTTAAGATTTATGAATTTCAGGGACATGGCTTGCAGGATTGATGAAAGAGTCAGTTGGCGCATCTGAGTCTGGGATCCCTCTAGCTCTCTTTCAGGCCCCAGGAGCCTCTGAAAACAGCAGACACTTTGAAGCAAGAAAGACAGCAAAGCTTTGAAGCCAGGAGTCATGTGGCTCTGCCATTTACCAAATGGGTGATCTTAGGCAAGTTACTTAACCTCTCTGAGCTGTGGTTTCTTCATCGGTGATAAGGGGGGCAGCAGTTTGCAGACAAGTGTGACGTGTGGCTAACCCAGTGGCCAGAGTTTGTGCAAACAACTGCTAGTGATCTTAATCAAGCTCAGCAGTCCCTGAGTCTTAGACAGTTTTCAGTAGGTGGGGGCATTCTTAAAGGTTCCCAGTATCCATCCTGCAATGTATCGACTTTAAGAAGATGACACCACATTGACAATCTGACTTCTAGAATGAACTCTCCGAGAGTTCCATCTCCACGAGGCCATTCCAAGGACTTCAGGAACGAGCTCCAAAGCCTCTGGCTTTTCTGGATATGGAATTTCCTAGGAACCCCTTCCAACAGCTACAGAGTATTTTGTGGATCCAGAGACGGTTTTGAAAGAACAGGACAGTGATGGTGGTTGGTGGGATGGGGAGGAACCAGGGTATTATATGATGATGTGCTGTTTCTAGGTTAAAGCATCACTGATCTAACTATGGCAGGGAGCACGAGGCCCAGTGACGTGGTACAAAGACCATTGGCCAGAGTCAGGAGACCTGGTCTGGGCGAGTCTCATTTATCTGCCACTAACAGGTGACTTTGGGGTAGGTACTGAGTGGCAGACATTTCAGTCCTAAAATGTTTGAATCTCACGGGTCTCAATGTCCACATCTGTGAATTGAAGGACTTGGATCGGATGGTGTCCAAGACCCCCTTGGGCCCTGAGATTTATCTTTCTGATGATCTCTGAGGAAGTTCACAAAGTACCAAGGCATGCGGTTTTTTCCTTTTCAAGCTCCGGGAAGAAAAAAAAAGTTTAAATCACCATGGTAACAAGATAAAGCAGCAATCAGTTTTCTGATTAAAATCAAAAAGTGCCAATGTGTAAATGTAGAAGGAATGCATAATTGGCTTTGCCACCATTTAAATCTTCTTGTAAGAACATAATAAAAATCCTTGATGTTTCTACAGTAAATTTGTTATTACCCACGTGAGAACGCTCCCCCTTCCAACAGGGGGGTCACAATCAATGGACAAGCCCCCCCACAGCCCATCATAATTTTAAAGTGGCCTCTTTGTTTCTGCTCACCTGGAATGCATGCTAATTTGATTACCAGACTGGAATCAAGGTAACCAGGAAAATAAGTGTGCTGTTTGAAAAATTATAGAGTCTATTCCAGAGCCAAATCAGAGTGATTTTTGTATTACTTGCTGCTTGGGGGACCATTTTCTGTATAGGAGTGAGAATAATCGAAAGCTGGCCCTGTGTGGGGTAGACCAGAGTTTGGCAGACTGCAGCCTATGGGCCAAATGGGGCTGACTGGCTGTTTTCGGATGGCTTGCAGCCTAAGAATGGTTTCTCCATTTTTAAATGGTTGAACAGAAATCAAGAGAGGAGTAATATTTCGTGACAGGTGAAAAACATAAGAGATTCAGATTTTCACATCCATAGTAAAGTTTTACTGGAAACAAGCCATGCCCACTCATTTTCACGTATGGTCAGTGGCCGCCTTGGCCCTATAATGAAAGCTGAGTAGTTGAGATGACCCGCAAAGCCCCAAATGTTTATTATCTGACCCTTTGCAGAAAAGGTTTGTCAACCCCTATTGTGGACCATCGCAGGAAAAAGGTCTGCTTGCCAGATGACCAGATGGGAACATAAAAGAAAAGAATATAAGGGATATACTGGGTCAGTTCTGAGATAGTAGAATGTTTACAAAGATGGAGTCCAAGGGGGTGATGGGGTGGGGAGGGGGAAACCCCGGAAGTCCTGTGCGATGAATAAGATCTAGCCTACTTCACCTGGGCCCCGGGATCTAGTGGGACACCAAGACAAGGATAAGATTCATGTCATTTTTTAAACATTTCTCATGAGTAAAGCTACTGGGTCAGTGCCAAGGGTAATGAGAAAAGTGAAATCTCGCCGTTAAAGAGCTCTGACTTGAAGCCCTCTGCTTTTTTCATGAATGCCACTTTCTGACATTTCACTGTAATTTTAGTAGCAACCTCATTAACTGGAAATGTAGAGGACAGGAAAAGAGTAGAAACGGTTTAATTAATCTTGGTCATATCATCCTACCCGTTTTCGAAGACCACTGGGCTAACCACTCGGGCAGAAAGAATGAGTTGGCTTCAATTCTAGCTGTTTTAATTGGAACGACATTGGTTTAAGAGGTTACCTGGTCATACGCAGGAGTTGCTAGTTCGGCAGGTCTCGCTCTACGCTGTGCATTCTACCGAGACATCCAGTTTCCAGTAATATTGGTAAGACCAGACTCTCTCTGGAAGGGTACCTTCCATTTTGCCCCTTTGTCCTCTCTTTACCTTCCTTCAGGCAGCCAGCCAGCCTCCATGCTTTCTCGGTCTCCGGGGGGGCTTTCAGCAGGGCAGAAATGGAAACGGTTCTAGACATACTTTGCTTTGGGGATTTTGTTTTTTTTTTCCAAAAGCCTGAGTCCATTAAGGCAATTATGATCGGCGCCCCGACAGGGAGGGGAAAGCAGGAGCTCTTCAGAGACTCAGTGAGGCAGGGAGAGGAGTGTCTGGAGCCTGGGCAAGTGGCTGAGCCCATCTGTGGGTTGTACCGGGGGCAGCTAAGCCCTCACCTTGCCCCCTCAGCAATCTCAGACAGGAAGCATGGGGAGAAAAAAGGTGAGCAGCAAAGTCAGTGGGACTCCCAGGTGACCAGAAGCTGCAAAGCCAATGGACTTGGAGGGACAGAGGAGGCTCAGAGCAGTGTGCATTCTGCTATCCCACTGGTGGTCATGTGAGTGGTCCTACTGCCCCCCAAGACCCAGGGGCCCTGGCGCTCCCCTGAGAGCCATCGGTCTCAAGAAAGACTGAGCTGCCTGGTAGAATGCAAGCCAGGAGACAAAAACACGTTCCCTTAAAGGAAACAAGAGATGTGCGATATTTTTCATATATTTGTTTTGGTTCTCTTGAGAGCCTGGTCAGTATCTTTTAGACAGTTGAAAAAAAGAGTTTGATGTTGTAGAAAGAGTCTAACAACATAGAAAAACCCACGAGGCTCTGGGAATTGTGTCTGTTCCTGAGATAACCCAAGCTAGGTAAGTGCAGGCGCTACTTGGTGTCAGCATGCTTTAATTGCAGGTGGAATGCCCCAGGATAGGATTCCTTGGGGAGCGACCAGCTACCATTGTTGAGTTCTAAGCACTTTACACTGTGTTATCTGGTTATTTGCTTCTCTCAACTACATTGGAAAGTAGGTGTACCGCTATTGTGGCTATTTTACAGAAAGGGAAACCGAGGCACAGATGGGCTCCCTCCCCTGCCCAAGGTCATGCAGTGAGTGGCAGGGCCAGAACCTTAGCAGCATGACTCTCGAGCCTGTGTTATTAGCTACTGTCCCACACTGCTAACCTTCTGAACACGGGATAATTTAGCGTGACAAATGCGGTGGAGTGTGGACTATATATCACAGAGCACATAAACTCAGGAGGAAAGTGAAGGTAGTTGGAGCTGAAAGCAAAATGGATGGACAGCTCAATTTAAAAGTTTGACCATAAATCACTAATTTTTTAAAAACAACTGACCGGAAAAATGCAAATCGCGAAATGCCAAAGATCCCTAACTTAGAGCAGAATCCTTCCACAAGGCTACTTAAGGGAGGCTCCTGACTTTCAAAATTTTGTCCCTCTTAACTGTCACTCAGCACCCAGACTTCGTTCCTGTGCCGGCTTCACACCAGCATCCGCTAGAGGGCGCCCCCTTTTCCCGGGGCAGGTCGGGAGACCTCAGGCACCAACCAGGTCCTGGGCGAGGCACCAGGCCTAGCAACTTCGCCCTCTGAGCAGTCTTCTCTCCTGCCCCTCTGAACCTGCCTGTCTCCCACCCCATTGCCTAGTCACTGACAGAGTACCTTCCTATTTCAAAGTTGGGCTTTGTTTTTTTTTAAGATTTTTTTAAAAATGTATTCATTGGATAGAGAGAGAGCACAAGCATGGGGAGGGGCAGAGGGAGAGGGAGAAGCAGACTCCCCGCTGAGCAGGGAGCCCGACACGGGGCTGGATCCCAGGAC
>NC_138370.1:159955035-159977771 GCF_054177405.1 Leptonychotes weddellii | reverse complement strand
AAGGCAGACACTCAACTGGCTGAGCCACACAACGCCCCCTATTTCAAAGTTATTGACAAATTTGCACTTATGTTGAGGATTTAAAAAATATGAAAATAGAGGCACCTGGGTGGCTCAGTCGTTGAGCGTCTGCCTTCGGCTCAGGTCATGATCCCAGGGTCCCGGGATCGAGCCCCGCATCGGGCTCCCTGCTCCGCGGGAAGCCTGCTTCTCCCTCTCCCACTCCCCCTGCTTGTGTTCCCTCTCTCGCCGTCTCTCTGTCTGTCAAATAAATAAATAAAATCTTTAAAAAAAAATGAAAATAATTTACTATGTATTTTAACTCTTAACACTAGTTCTAACAGGGCTGGTAGGCACCACTTAGGGCACATTTTGGAAATAACGTGGAGATTTTTTTTTTTTTTTTTACTTCTAGGCCCTTCCTACTCAAAGTGTGGCCCATGGAACCACAGCGTGGACATCACCTCAAATCTTGTTAGAAATGTGGAATCCCAGAGCCAACCCCTGGACCCACTGAATCAGAATCTGCATTAAACAAAATCCTGGGGTGATTCATGTGCACATTACAGTAAAGAAGTATGGGGCTGGAATTCACATATTAAAATATGTGTCATTTTATTATAATTCATTTCTTTTTATTTCTCCTTTATATTGCTTTTAGGGCAATTACTTTTATTTATTTATTTATTTATTTATTTATTTTTTTAAGATTTTATTTATTTGCGAGAGAGAGAATGAGAGACAGAGAGCATGAGAGGGAGGAGGGTCAGAGGGAGAAGCAGACTCCCTGCCGAGCAGGGAGCCCGATGTGGGACTCGATCCCGGGACTCCAGGATCATGACCTGAGCCGAAGGCAGTCGCTTAGCCAACTGAGCCACCCAGGCGCCCCAAGGGCAATTACTTTTAAAAATATGTGTGTAGGCAGGATAATTATCATTCATTTCAAGGTACCAAAAACGTGCTACAAAATATTTTTTATATAAGGGAACAATAGGTCAGAGACAGAATGGTAACCACTATTTTATTTAATTTTATTTATTCATTTATTTTTGGTAACCACTAGTTCAAAATACGGTTGACCTTTGACTAATTCAGGTTTGGACTGGATGGATCCACTTCCACAAGTTTTTTTGTTTTTTGGGTTTTTTGTTTTAATAAACACGGTACAGCACCATGAACAGACTTTCTCTTCCTTACGATTTTCTGAATAACGAATTCTTTTCTCTAATGTAAGAATATAGTATATGATATGCATAACATATAAAATACGTGTTAATTGACTGTTCATGTTCTCGGTGAGGCTTCTGGTCAACAGGAGGCAGTAATGAAGTTTTGGGGGAGTTAAAAGTTATATGCAGAATTTCAACTGCAGGGTAGGTCGGTCCTTAGCAGCCCCCCACCCCCGCCCCGTTGCTGAAGGGTCAACTGTATCACAATTCTGAAAAAGTTTGAAATCCTGCTGCCCTCTGTCCTTTCTTGGATATTATTTTGTGATTTGGGGCAGACCCCTTCATCTATTTGGCCTCAATTTCTTCATCTGCAAAATGAAGGGCATAGAATTAAATTAACTTTAAGAGCCCATCCAGACTTAGTCTAAGGCCAGCAACACGCAAGGAGGTATGCTCAGGAAGTGAACGAGTTTGCAAAAAAATGAAGAACACATGCGAAAGAGCAAAGGATACATAGCAAAGGGAAAAAAAATATCAAAGGGCAGGAGGGGCAGGGAGGCAAGAATGTGGAGAGACTGATAATGCAGACAGGAAGACAGGAAAAAGAGACAACTTCTGATAAAAGCAATTCCACCAGCCCATGAATTTTCATGGCTACCAGCTGGCATGAAATCATAAAGACAATTTTCAGCTCCTCTAACGGAATTGCATTTGTAATAATCATAACAATATTTCTACAGAGTAAAAATGACAAAGATAATTTGAAATGGAAAACACTGACAAGATGCAAAATAAATGTGCTCTACCTGGCAACAAATTTAGGGACGGGACAGAATTTGCATGAGGAAAATTTATAAGCCGACATACAACAGGGCATCAGCTCTGGACGGGTTTTGATGGCTCCTTGTTAACCTCCTCAGGTAAATAAGAGGGAAATGATTCTGCGTTAGCCTCTTGTAACAGAGACTTCCTTCCCACCATCGAATCTGCGGTGAGACGCACTCCTTTCGCTTTTCATTATCTGCTGCACAAACTGGTTGAGCACGTGTTACGATGCCTTGTCCAGTCCTAATTTGCCCGTTTGTAAATGTCCCTCCTGGTCTTCAGGAGTGATCGTGCCCTTCTGCAGCCGTCCAAGAGGGTGGAAAATTGTAATTCTCCACCGACAGAGGTTTGCAACTTTGAGCACCTACTAAGTGTGAGATATTCCACAAGATGCACGAAAGCCTTCCATCCTATGGTCTGATAAGGGAGACGGACATAAGAGCTCACATTGACTGAGAGGGTTTTATGTGCCAGATAAATATAATGGCTAAGACTACCTGCAGTAGTCACTTTGGTAAGCGCCACGTGTATTTTTTTCACTGAACCCTTTGAACATCCCCGGGAAATAGCGACTATTATAACCTAATTTTATTGTTGGGAAATGGGGAGATCAGGAAGGTGAAATAACTCTCCATAAGTCACACAGCTAACGAGCAGCCAAGCCTGGACTCCAAGCCCACATAGAAGCTACGGTGGCGTCCATCTCTTTAACGATGGCCCTACGCTAGCTTGGAAAAATAACAGTGACCAGTGGAAATCACGCTAAACTACCTGCCCACTTCATCTTCCTCCTCAGCCCGCTCCTTTTGAATCCATGTGGCTGGGTATGTTTACTCATCATGAGTGCTTGTTTATCATCCCACACATTTGATTCCTTGACTGGAATAAATAGGAAGAATTCATACTGGAGGGGGCTTCAGAGCTGGGTTCTAAGGTAACGGAGGTAGGATATTAACAGTGGATGTATTTTCAATGGGACAAGACATTGTGGTTCAATTTCTGAAGCTTCTTATTAAAAAAAAAATTCCTTGCTTACTCTGACAGGTATAACAATAATTGGGACCTTCCATCAGCCAGAGATGATGACACCCCCCTGGGGAAGCCCTCCACCCCGTGAATGACCCAGCTAATGAAAGGAAATAGCATGGTCAAGGGCATGAGGAGGGAGAGTGTCATTTTTTTTCTTTTTTTTTTTTTTTGTAGGGAAAAAGAATCCCTACATTTTTATATTGTCCCAGCTTCTTAGAAATCTTTACCTGAAACAGACTGGAAATACTGCACGGTCCAGGCGATCAGCACAGACAGTAGGAAGGTTCCCAGAAAGTAGATCTGCAGAATCCAAAGCATGAGTCAGATGGCTGACAAAGGGCAGGGGCCATGAGCGCAGGGCTGGGGGAGACGGCACCTACCAGGGCAGAGTGCAGGATGGCACCCCAGATGAGCCGCAGGTGAAGGTAAAGCCAGGCCAGGGAACAGGGGCTGAAGGACTCCTCACTGCTCTGGCTCCAGCACCTGCAGACAAAAAGCACAGGGAATCCCGAGGGATCGGCAAACTTGGGGGGCATCACCCATGACCCTCGTTGTCAGATCCTCAAACCCCCCTCCTGCTCTGGGCAAATGGGCACACTTGAGATGAAAAACAAAGACACGAAGCCCGTTCTAAAGGGTTGGGGCCTGTCCTGAGATTCCAGGCTCCTAGCTGGCAGAAGCCTCAGAAAAAGATGAGTCTTGTTCTCAGTAAAAAGCTAATGGGTCAAGGAGGACCCCGACACAGATCCGCCAGAGGCAGATCTCCTGTCCGAGTGCCTGTCCAAAGTCCGGACGTCAGAACGCTTCCCTATCTTGCAGAAAGGCACGGTCTAATCAGACACATTATTCTTTCCACTCTCGTGGAAAACCTTGGTCAGCACTTTAACTTCAGATCAAGCACATTCTGTATAGAAAGCCTCAGATGCTAAAAAAGGGAAATAGTTTGGGTCCAGCTGAGTGTTCTTGAATCAAAACAAATCCCGAGCCCTTTTTATAACCACTGGCGTTACATAATAAGAGAAACTCAGACTTTAGCCAAGAAGCAAACACCACCCACTTGGGTTCCCCCAGACTCCACAGGATTAAAGAAGGCTCTGAACTCACCTTTCATACAGTTCCTGGAGGATGGAGATGTTATTAGAATGGATAGTTGGGTCAATTTCCAAGAAATCTAAAATATGACGTGGGATTATAGCACCTTCCTCAATGAGCAGAGCCAGGTTAAAAAATCCCTGAAAACAAGCCACAGACCAAACTCATCAACTCCTTATAATAAACCCCAGACACACACCCTTCATCAGAATGTAAACTTTTACAACCTCTAGGCTTTTTGTTTGTTTGGTTTTTTTTTAAGTCCCTTGAGCCAGATGGTTTTGTCATCTTCATTGATGGATTGTTTCCCTAAGTATATGCATCTGAGAAATTTATTTGCAGGAGAACCAGGAGGCTTTCAGAAGATGCTGTGTCCCATCTGCTCAGAAGCCAGTCAACCAGGGGAATCTGTCCTTTCTTGCTCATTCTCTCAAGACAGAACTCGCTGGAAAACGTGCCCTTGTGTCATCCACAAACCAGAATACCAAGTTGAAGGCAATGTCTATCACTTATAGATCATGCTCTGGGACACCATCAGCATGTTGGAAATCGAACAGAATGCTTTTGTGGCTGGGGGTGCTCCTCCTGACTGGCATTCTAATGTAGAGAGTCTCTCTCATGCACAATGTCACACATGGGGGGGTTGTCTCTGCTCTCCTAGGCCAGTGTGGAAAACCGCTCATGATCCTCTTGGCACAGCTCCACTCGGATACAATTCCTTACCTCTTCCTTATACACCTTGTTCTTGACCCTCAGAGGTAGGACCTGCCTTACTGGGCTGTGCAGATCCAATTAAAAAAACCAGCAGAGTTAAGAGGCTGACAGGAGAGGCGCTTCATAAAGAATGGGAGCTACTACACTGTCTGGGGACAGGCACCATCCATCAGGGGCAGAGCATGTGGCCGGACCGAGAAATCCACAGAAAACGATGCGTTACTTACCATTAGGGATTTACAAGTGAAACGGGATTGTTGCCCTTCAAAGAATTCATGGTCATGTTTTAATGACTTGTATCCTCCCTTTGACCTTTCCTTTCAGTTGCCATGGACAAGGATCTCAATGAAAATCACCCCCAACAGGCTGTATACACCAGGCCTCTCATTACCATCCTATGCAATAATCATGATAAACATAATAGCAGCTAACATTTTCTGAGTGCTGTTATAATGTGAGGCGTTGTTCTGTTTTATGTATGTATCTGCTTAATGCTCATAACAGCAGATTGAGATAGGTACTATTAGCCTCTCTATTTTAAAGGTGAGGAAGCTGGGGCACAGAGAGGTTGAGGAACTTGCCCAACGTAACACAGCTGGACAGGGGCAAGGGCTGGAATCCAAATGCAAGCACACAGGGCCCAGAGTCTCAAATCTTTACCTTCACTATGCTGCCAAGTAACCTCTAAACAGATCAAAGTGTTGTACCTTCGAGATGTACACATAACACACACTTACGCACAAGCAGAAAATAGAATATTTCTCCATTCTTTAAAAAGAAGGTACTCTTAAAACTTGAGATATTAGAAGAAAAGAAAAAAAATCACTTTATGTAATTTTAATGTCTCTTGGAAAAATAGCAAAATTAAAATAAATGGGAAAACAGACTAGGCGAATATTTGTATGCAATGTAATAGCTTAAGGTCCATTATCTACTGGGCAAATGTATAAAGAACTGATTCTGATTTAAATGGAAAAAAAACACCAGTATCGGGGCACCTGAGTGGCTCAGTCAGTAAAGCGTCTGCCTTCGGCTCAGGTCATGATCCCGGGGTCCAGGGATGGAGTCTGGCATCGGGCTCTCTGCTCAGCGGGGAGCCTGCTTCTCCCTATCCCTCTGCCCCCCCCCCCCGCTCATGCTCTCTCTCTAATAAATAAATGAAAATCTTAAAAAAAAAAAGCCAGTATCAAACCTCCAATAGATAAATAGGAAGAGAATACGAATAGAGAATCCACATAAAATATATCACGAGTAAATGATCGTAAAGTCTACGTAAAAATGTCCATTGCCACTAGTAATCAAATCAATGCAACGTAAAACAATAAGGAAGTTATCAACTTATAGTTATTTAATTAGAATAGTTAAAAGTGAAGTCATGAAAGCATCCAGTGCTGGCAAGATTTCTGTCCCTTTCCCGCACTCAGCCACTGCTTGGTGAGGTATTCGTTGGAAAACCCTTTCAGAAAGCACATCAGCCCACGTGCTATTAGTATATAGCCATGAGACCATTTCAACTGTTTGATTCAGTAATACGAGCCCTCAGATTATTAAGAAATTATTCAAATGGAGATAAAAGACGGAGGTATGAACATGTCCACTGAAGCACTCGATAGCCTTGCAACAGAACCGGAAAAGGCCTCCGCGTCTTCCTTAATAGACTATAAATCCCAAGAAGGCAGGAATATTGTCTATCTTTTTCTCTTCCGTCCCCACCACTAAGAAGTGTCTAAGACATGGCAGGACTGAAGAAATAGGTGCCAAGTCAATGAATAAATTAGCAAACGAGAATAAACGTCCACCAATAAGATAAAGCTTAATAAATTACAGCCATGGGCTCAACAGAATATGGGGCAGTGGTTAAGAGTAATTAATAGTTACAGAGACCATGCGTAAAATGCACACATCCCTACAATATGTGAAAAGAGATGGATTTTCTAAGAGGCGTGGATGCTCTTGTTAAAATTACAGAGATACACTTGGCTGTGGACAGCAGCTAGAGGGGGACAGGAAGACAGGAAGGAGTAAAGGCCCCGCCATGGAACTGTGGCTGCATCCTTTAATGCTTATTTTCCTTTAAAATTATCTTTTAATGTTTCTATAACATTGTTTTTCCAAAAAATAAACATCGGGATTGAAAAAAAAAATAGGTCCCCTAAATCATCGAAGGAAGTTTGGCTCTAAACTGAGTCCTTTTAGCACCAACTCTGATTTCATTCCAGAAGAAATAATCATAGGAAAGATCTTGTTCATTGAGTGTACTCAGTGCTGAATGTTTAATAACATTCAATCCTCATAACCTATGAGCTAAATACTATTATTATCCCCGTTTCCCAATGAGAAAACACAGACTCAGTGATTTAGTGACTTGCCCGGTAGGAATAGCAATGAAGTGGTAAACATGTGGGGGTTTAACCCAAGTAAAGAAACACTCAGATGTTGTACCTCCTTTAAAAAAAACAAAACAAAATCTAAGATAGGTATGCGTTTCCAGCTTTTGCTCTGTAATCAGACCGCAAAGCACAACACCAGAAACCCGGTGTCTAAGAAGGCATCAACCACAGGGCTCCTGGGTGGCTGAGTCGGTTAAGCATCTGCCTTCGGCTCAGGTCATGATCCCAGGGTCCTGGGATCGAGCCCTGCGTCAGGCTCCCCGCTCAGCGGGAAGCTGCTTCTCCCTCTCCCTCTGCCCCTCCCCTTGCTTGTGCTCTCTCGCTCTCTCTGCCAAATAAATAAATAAAATCTTAAGGAAAAAAAAAGGCATCAACCATTGCGACTTCCATCGTGAAAATGACCCTGAGATTCTCACAGGAGAATTCCGATTAGCAAATGTCAGAGAGATGGAACCAGAGGATCATCATGAGCTCACCACACTAATGATTGTTGCAGGCAAGATCTACTAAAAGATGCTAAAATTAGTGGGGGGAAATTTGAGGAGAAACAGAATATTTGCAGAGTTGCAAACGATCTCCCCAGGATATATATAAATTAGAAAGAAA
Source organism: Leptonychotes weddellii (assembly GCF_054177405.1). Classification (NCBI taxonomy): domain Eukaryota; kingdom Metazoa; phylum Chordata; class Mammalia; order Carnivora; family Phocidae; genus Leptonychotes; species Leptonychotes weddellii. The sequence continues at coordinate 159,969,946 of NC_138370.1, read as the reverse complement.
ATTGTTAACTTTGCAGGGAAGAAACCCAGCAGAAGCTACCTTAACCAAGGGACTGAGATCAGCCTCACCAGTAATCAGATGTACTGACATCACTCATATGATACACTCAGAAGGACATATCACTTCTGTGTTTTCCTTGCTCAAAATGCATAACTTCATTCTATTCATGAGGAAGCAGAAGACAGAGCCAAATTGAGGCACAGTCTACATAATACCCAACCAGTGTTCTTCCTGAGTATCAAGGTCATGGAAGACAAACAAAGGCCGAGGAACTACTATCGATTGAAAAAGACTAAAGAAAAAGGACAACTAAATGTGATGTGGGAGTCTGGATGGGATCCTGGCACAGAAAAAGGGCATTAGTGAAATCCAAGGGAAAGCCTCAAGTGTACCTAATGGTACTGAGCCAACACTGACTAGTTGATAACGGTATTGTGGTTATGTGCAAGACAGTCAAATTCGGGGAAGCTGGGTGACTGGTATATAGCAACTCTCCGCACTCTTTTTGCAACTTTTCTATACATTTAAAAATCCTCCAAAATAAGAAGTTCCCCACCCCCCCCAAAAGTCACCAAGAGCAAATTCCTATCACTGCAGTGTTGGCCCAACTATACAAGCAAATCGTTTGTCATGTTGACCACACTTCCAATTTCTTCAGTTTCTACGCAGTGAGTGAGTTTGATGGAATCTGGTAGAAAGACTCCTGGACTTGGAGCCAGAAGACGTGGCTTTAGGATCGGGCTGCTTCCCCTGCTACCTGATTGGTTGGCCTTGAGCAATTTATCACCTGATTGCAGTCCTGTTGTCCTCCCCTATAACATGGCTATAATCACCCCCACCTTCAGGAGATTGCTGTGAGAACAGTGTGGCAACCGTAGCAGGTGCTCCATGAAGGTTCCCCGTTAGGGTTCGTGTCCTCACAGAGCTGTGACAATGGAGGAGAAGTGACTTTGTGACCTGGGAAGGAGTAAAGACGGGAGGGCTTTGGGAGGACTCCAGGCCTCGCAGCCTCACAAACAGACAGCACCCAGGGTTTGTCTCTGTGGTTTACCTGCGAGTCTCCATCCAGCGCTGCTTGGGCGTACATCTGCACGGACAGCTCAAGGTCTTGGGACTGGTTTTGGTGGTCATAGTAATAAAGGTCTCCCATTTTCAAATACGCTGCAGGACACAAAGCAGAGGCCCATTTGTGAAGCGGTTCTATTTCAGACCGACATTTTCAGTGGTTGGCCCAGTCGCACGACTGAGAATTTTTCCTACCTGGACCTGAATACATAACATCATTGTTTCCTTGGTGTGTCAGGAAGGGGGTGGGGGAGGAAAACCTTTTGTACCGAGCACCGTCATTTCTAGACACATTTTCTTGCTTTGCTGGGCAGCTCTCCCAAACGGGTCTGTGAAAATCCCAGTCTGCAACCTTACAGCACAATTGGCCAAGATTGTTTGGGGCACTTTATTTGACATCTGAAATTTTGCTGCCTAAGTTTGATGACTGGTGGGTATTTCTTTACTCTGTTTAAGCCATAGATTTTATTTTTTTTTTTCCCCCTTGGAAAAAGTTTTGCCTAATGGTGTATGTATCACTCAGTGTCTAGTCAGAAAAATAGAACCTGTGTCCAGTGGTTCAAAAGATGGATTTCAACACTGGGAACCGGTTACCAGGGTGTTAGAAGGGCTGAAAGGGCAAATGGGGGAACAACCAACAATCCAGAGAAGAGTAAGATAGGAAACTATTACCATCCCTAGATCTGGGACCACCTGAGACCACAGAGGGTGGCCTGCCGATAGGAGCTGGAACCATGGGTATACAGTCCGAAGTAGAGGGAGAAGGGGAGAAATACCTGGACTTCTCACTTCCTCCCATCCAGCAATCTCCTGCCGGCACCTCCCATTGGCTGAAACCAATCAGATGCCCAGGAACACAGGAGTCTGGGAACTGTACTTCCTGGGGATCAACCCCTCCCATTCAGAGCAGAGCAGAGCAAGACAGGGATACATCCGAGGGCAAAAAAGGCAAATGACTGGCCCAGAGAATCTCTCCAGAATAGCTTTCTCTTTTGAATTCTCACCAACTCTGAAGAAATGGTGGGTTCAAGCATTCAGTGGACAATGGAGGAAGAGAAGCACATTGCTTGAGGCCGACAGCAGTTTACTCATGTTCTTAATAGCAGAGATTTTTCACACTCTTTCCTAATTGTTTAGAAATACCATACTTCACACAAAGCTGTTAGATGTTCCCTGTTACTAAAGATTAAAAGCTTCCAATGCTTTAATTTAGCACCCATTTTTCCATACATACCAAATGAAGGAGCACCGATTTGAAAAACAGAGAAATTATAGTATCTCCAAACACAATTAACACCCAAGTATCTCTTGGCCAGGTCCTAAGGGGGTGAAGGGGGAGAAAAAGTTAATTCATTAATATATTTCAGCCAAGTGACTAATTTTGCCTTCATAAAACCCAATTCATTATCCTTAACCTTAGAGCTTCCACTCCGAGAAGAATACATTTACTTACTGGCCTCTCCTCACAGATGTGTGCTAAATTTGTCTGTGACACTTCGATTCCAGTTTCTGCTGCTAAAACATAATACAGCAAAGCTTCGTGCCTAAAAATAGATGATTAATAATAAATTTCATATAGTGGCTCTTACTAATATTCACAGAGAGCTCTATATTCAAGCATAAGAGGGCACAAAATAAGCGGTTTTTTTAAAGCCACAAAATCATGAGTTTGTTGTGTGTGTGTGTTTTTTTAAAATAAATACTGTTGTTAAAAATACTGCATGCACTGATTTATTTTCTATCTTAAAGGCTGAACTCACTGATAAGGTTGGAGAGTTATTAATGCAACAGCTACCTCTACTGGCTAAATGGTGTATGGCATGCTGGCTGGGTGGTCTCGTAGCCTTCTGTCCTTGAATCCTTCCATTCCCACTTAGAAGAGATAAGTGGCATTTAGAAAAAGCCCTGTGCTTTCGGTTTCGTGAAAGCCTTCATGGGGCTTAGGATTCTGAGCAAGCTTAATTAAAGCTGAGTTTTTGTGATGCATTAGAAGCTTGGCAGAGGGGAGGGAGTTTACAAGGGGCTTGAAACCAACGGCCAAACACACACAGAAAAAAAAAAAATGTTCGATACCACTAGTAACTGAATGATGGCAAAACAATGACGGGTCACTGTTAATCTGTTGAAAGACTGGCACAAGATTCATAAGACAGAGTAGCAGCAAGGGTTTGGGGAAATGGACAGATTCCTAAGGCCAGTGCTTGCGGGAAGGCTGGTGACTCCAGCTGTTAAATGCGGGAAGTCTTAAGAATGCACATACCATTTGGCCAACAGTCCTCCCTTGTGAAGGTTTATTCTAAAGAAGCAGAAACATGTGCAAAGATTCTGTGACAACAGAGTTCACGGCAGAGCTGTTTATATGAACAAAAAAACACTGGAAGCAACTTAAGTATCTGAAAATCAGTGAGTAGTTAAATTACCCCATGGTGCAGCCACTTTCAGATGAGGCCATTAAAAATGATGTTGTAGAAGAGAATTCAAAAACGTAGAAAGATGTTTATGCAAAATTTTCCACTCAGTTAAGAAAAAGAAACAGCAGGATGAGAAACAGAGCAATTCCGTTTTTGTAAAGCAGAAATAAAACCGAGTGCACACCTTCACAAGCTCAAGCCGGTGCATATAGGCAGAGAAAAAATAATAAAACCCCCAAATTATCTATCAAAGTGCTCACAGTACTTTTCTCTAGGTGGTGAGAATCAAGTCATTTTATTTTCTTCTTTTTAATTCTATGATTTCCTCCATTTCTTTGTGCTACCCAGGTTATGAGCGAAATTTTATTTTGACCAGATATCGTTATTTTGCATTCTCAGGAGTTGACATTAAGAACTTTCTTAACTGCAGCTCCACCCCAAAACTGGCTTCTGGTGGGACTGGCGAAATAAGGAAAGCAGATTCTGAAATCATTTTTTCTACTCTGTTAAAGCAGCTTCTGGTGGCCCATCCCCTGGGGGACAGAGAGAGGTGACTGGGGGTCAAATTAGGACAGTGAGACCTTCAATCGGACACAGTGCAGGTCACGGGCCGCTTCCCAGACACCCAAGGCAGTGGACCAATTAGCCATGACTCATGCTAAAGAGAGACGAAGCTGGCTGGGCAGTTGTGCCCTGCATTGCAAGCCAGATAACAAACCCACAACGGCAGCCATAAGAACCACACAAAAGATGCCTGGGCATTTTCCTACACAGCTGGTAAAAACCATGCTTTGTGACAAGAATCTTCAGAACAGACCCCAGATGGAGGGCATGCAAAGGAGGCCTGGCAGAAAGTCCCCATCATTCTGCGACAGGGACCCATTCCCAAGGTCTCACAATCTTGCGTTTCTTTGGAGACACTTGGATTAGAACCAGTGCCTGTTTCCCCCAGGGATGGATGCGGGAAGGAGCTGGTGTAGACTTGCCAACTCAAGGTCACATGTCGGGCCAGGTCCCTCTGCTGCCATAACTGGATGGGATGTGGCTCACATTATTAAAATGTAATCAATATGGCGTTTTCTTCGACAGCAGTCGGGCAGACTGTTCGAATGTGCGAGGGAGGCATGAGGCTGACGCTTCCCGGAAGAACTGAGTCACTAGGATAAACTTTACAAAGACAAGATCTTGTCTCTTGAGTTACTTTGGTGGTGGGGAGGGGAGGGAGGGGCGAGTTTTATAGGAAGATTTGCACTGTCCAATTACTGTATAAGCCAAGGGGAAATTTCATACAATTCCCAAGCATTTCCTTTGAGGAAGCACTGAAATCCATCAAAAAGAGATGTCTATGAAACATCGATGTCAACAGAAGCACTGAAGGGAAATCCACCCCTCTCTTCCCTCCTGCAGAAACAATCCTCCGACGCCGCGCACTCCCACACCGTCACCATCCGCAGGGGAAGGTTAGAACTCTCAAGGCCAGACTTCCTCAGCTTATTAAGACTTCTGAGAAATGACACCTCTGCAGAAATCCTACCCACATTTAGCCTCCCAGTGTTTTGTTCTTATTTAATTGTGTTTCAACACAGAGTGCCCAGAAGTATTAATTACAGATATTTCTATATTTATATTCATGGAACAAACATGTACGCAGCACTTAACTGTGGGCAGGAAGCCCAAAGATAAGCCACAAAGCTGTACTGTCCTTTCCATGGATTTCCACAAGGCTTAGGAAGCTCATCAGAGCTTCAAGCTTTATTTCAAATGCACTAAAATGAAGTTGTCCCCCAGACAGTCATTCTGACAGGGATGGGGGTGGCTGGTGGACATGGAGAGGAGGGGATTTATGGTAAAGAACGAGTTTAGGGGCTTATTTGCTATCCTCCCACTTCCGACTCAGCATATACACTTAGAGAGTTTTATAATGATACATCTTAATAATCAATCATTTGGCTGCTTGCTGTGAATTGTGAATTTGAATACCTCTGAGCAGCTTCCCAAACAATTATATGATGTTCTTTGTGCTCTTCTCTGCAGCTCAAACCGAAAGGATAAAACAAAAAAAAAACCAAAAAATCCTGGGATCTCCGTGGAACTCGAGACCCCTGGTCTCTTGCAGAAAGGTGAATCTCTTTCAACTGAATTTGGCATGCCTACTCGTCTTGCCTCAAGCCCGCCATAATCTGGCTAACCTCCTGGGTTAAATATTTGGGGCATATTTAAGACAAAGGACAATAAAACACATGGCTCACAGATAAAACACACATGGGGGAAGGCAGAGAGAAATGAAACATGACAGTCAGCCTCTCCTTCGCTGACTTCTGGTGTCCGAGGACAGCCTGAGGCATGACAACATTATCTTCCATATTATGCCTATACAGCAAAACGCCCTTTTCTCAATCATGCTCCTCTTTTAAACTATCCCATATAAATCTTGGAACAACACAGAAAAGCACAAGCTCATCAAACTGACACATGTGATTTGAAAATAACGTCCAGAATAAATTCACTCACAGAAAAGGAAAAAGGGGGATGGACTTGGGACATTGATGGATGATTTAGTTCTATTACAGCAAAATAGATGGTACCAAAAAAGCCACATTGTGGTGTGGGGAAGCCAACATTCCTATATTTCCTGGTTAACCCCAGGGCCGGCTTCAGGACTTGGAGAGCGGGTGGAAATAGAAGCACTTCGCCTCAAATACATTTTGATGAAGATTTTCCCATTATAATGGATACTAGATGTCTCTTCCTGTTGATAGAAAAAAAGGCTTCGGATCCGGATTGAAACTTAATAATACTTAGCATCAGCATCAAGATTGACAAGGATATGGAGAAACAAAAATGTATACATGGTTGGCAGGCGAGTAAATCGGTAAACTCCTTTGGAAAAACAGCTAGCATTACCTTATAAAGGTGAACACTATCTTATAAAGTACCTGCCCTGTGACCCCACTCCTAAGTTTATATTCTAGCGAAACTTTTCCTATGTATGCCATGATATACATAAAAAATGTTCATGGTCATATTGTTCTTAAAAACAACAAAAAAAGGGAAACGCAAATGTGTGTTAAAATAAGAATTGGTAAGTAAAGTGTGGTATATGACAGCAATAAAAATGACCCGCAGATACATGCACCAAGGGATATGAAGCTCAGAAACACAGTGTTACGTTTAAAAAAAAAAGGCAGTTGAACCATATATAATATGGTTCTAATAATATAAAGCTCAGACACAAGCCAAATAACTCTACTGCTTAGGAATATATCCACGTATAGCAAAACTATAAAGAAAGCAAGGGGAGAACAACAACAAGGCTTAGGATGATGGTTACTTCTGGGGACTGGGGGTGGGGGTGGGTTTAATCTGGGGGGGAAATGCAGGGGGCTTCAACTGTTCATTTTCTTACATAGGGTTACAGATATTCATTGTATCATTATGCTTAAGAACTTAAGAACGTATACATATATATATATATCACATATCACTTCATACTTATCAACTACTATATGACAGAAGAGGGAGAAAACAATTCAACTGGCTTCTGCCACATCTCCAGTTCAAATGCTCAGCTCCTTTTACCTGGATTCTGAGCCAGCATGCCCCTTCAGACTCTCCCTTCTCTTTACCATCAAACACAGTTGTCTGGTTAGACATCTCAGGACCCAGCTTTGTCATGTCACTACCTTCTCCCCAAACTATCAATAGCTCCCCACTGCCTCATGAATTAAGTAAAAAGTGTATGACCTCCCATTCAAAGTTCCATAGAGCAGCATCTCTTTGCCCTTGTTATTTGTCACTCCCTTTTACAAATCTTACCTGAAGGCAAACTGATGGCTTAAAATTTCCTAGACTCATCCAGAATTTTCCTATCTCTTTGCTTTTGTTTCCTGCTATTCCCGTCATCAGAAATGCTGTTCCCTGCATGGCCAAGTGGAAATCCCACCCACCCCTCAAGGCCATATTATCTGCTACCCCCGTCATGAAGGCTGATCTAAGTCCCACAAACCAGATAGCATCTTTTCCTTCTCAGAATCCTTCATGCTCTTTATATACTGCTCATGTGCCTTGAGTTATGGTTGTTCTATTTGCCTTAGATCGTGCACTCTGTTTTTGAGCACTTCCCAGGTAACCCTAGGTGCTGGGCCCGGGGGTACAGATCACCGGACAATCAACAAGAGCAGTCATGATCTTAAAGGGAGTAAGGAGTTAGGGAGGACTTCTCGGCAGAGGAAACAGCAAGTTCAAAGATCCAGAGGTCAGACAGAATGCAGACCACGTGAGAAACTGCAGATAGTTCAGCATAAGGAAGAAATGAGGCAGAGCGCCTGGCTGGTTAAGTGGTTAAGTGTCTGCCTATGGCTTGGGCCATGATCCTAGGATCCTGGGATTGAGCCCAGGATGGGCTTTCTGCTCAGCAGGGACCCCGCTTCTCCCTCTGCCTGCCGCTCCCCCCTGCTTGTACGCTCTTTCTTTGTCAAATGAATAAAACCTTTTTAAAAAAAAAAAGAAAGGAGGCAGCAAGCTTCCCCACTTCTTCGAGCCCCGCCTGTGGCATCCCCTGCAGCTTACGGCAAGGCATCCTGCATTTAAGTGTACTCAGTAAAATCTGCTGACCTGGACCCGAATTCACAGTGTAGAACACACTTAATTTCCCCCTCCCCTCCACCAAAAAAAAAAAATATATCAATCTTGTGTTGTGGCTGAATATTTTAAGAAGGACAACAGGTTGCAAAAATCTTAATTCATCTCGACCTTCACAGCGAATTTTAAAATGTGCTACCTGAAATGCTTTGTGATGTTAAATTCAAAAGCAGGCAAGAAATGTAGCTATTAATAGCCACTCTCTTTATGGGGAAAAATAGTGTCAAGCATTGTGGTGTGTATGTGTGTCAGTGTGGGCCTGTTTACAGATGTGCTCTCTCTTTGGGAAAGCCCACATACACACTTCGGTTTTTGAATACTCTTTTTCCCCTAAGAAGCTTGTGGGGAGCAAAGAGGGGGGTAGTTTGGAGGATGAGAAGTAGAGAATAAATTAAATTCAAATTTGGGAGTTTTAGAAACTGAAGCTCACTTGGGAGACAAGATAAAGCACCAGAAAAATTATAAGGTGTATCAAGGGGAAAATAATAATTCCATTAAAATTTTTTCCAGATTGTGCAAAGTGAGGCTACAGGTAATAAACTTTCACAGGATGATAATAACAAACATTCCTTTTGGTATTTTCATTGGGTTCACGTCCCTGCCTTCTTTAAGATTTTCATTCACTGACATGCTATCTGCTGATTATGCAGGCACCCATGGACCAAAGGGGAAAATAGTGTTCTTTTGGACTTACATTTTAATTTTTAATTAAGGTTCAGATCAGAGTATGATCTATGATAGGTCTGGTCTAATGTCTTTGAGGCAGTGGACCAATGGGATATGTGCCGATTTGTATACCCTTTTAAGTTATTACTGAGATACCCAGATCACTTGGGCAATAAACCAACCAAGAAAATATGTCCCAATGGAAAAGTAAGACAGAGTGGCAGGACTGGCAGAAGAAATCAATAAGATGGAATCAGGTGGAGTTTGCAGTTTGGAAAGGTGTGCCCTTATTTGTAAAATCAAGGCACAGCAAACGGGAATCATTTGCAAGTCCTCAGTGCAGCGTCTCATCCCATAGGGTACAGGTTGAGATTTGTTAACTCCATCAGAAGAAAGTTAAAATGGGGAATCTATTTGGCTGTGATATCCGAGGGCTGGTGAGTGAGTTCCAGTAATCCCAGGCTCTTGGCCATGGAAGATGTAGTAACATATCAGTGGAAAGATGTAGCTTGAGCCTTAAACACACTGCTCTCTCTGCTTCCCATGAACTTTCTGTGCTCTGCCAGGGAGGGGCAGAGGTTCAGCTAAGACCCCCTGTGCTGTCTCCACTCTAAAACCAAGAGCAACAAGCTTGAAGGGAAGAGAAGTCAACACATTCATGGGTCTCTCAACTTGATGAATGTGGATGCTTCCCCTAGAGAACTAATTTTCGTGTATAATTAAACATGGAAATGCTATGTTTTCCAATCAACAGCCAATCAGTCTGTGATACTCTGAATATCATTACTGGGAGGCCATGATTTCCCTGCAAATTGCTTTTTCGGTTGTATTTTAAGACTCCATCTCATACGACTACACTGACAAATTGAAAGGTGAGGGCTGAGAAAGTTCATTCTAACATGGGTCCCCAGCTTACCATGAGCCCTCCAGGTAGGCATTGAGGCCTTTGCGAATGACATGGCCCAAGTAGCCATTTTTCTCAGCTACGTGCTTTGCCCATCTGAAAAGAAAAGGAATGAGAAAATATCCAAACTGTGGCAAATTAAATAATTGTTTTTTCTTCATATGATCTCAGTAAATCCCAGTTGGGGATTATTTTGCTTGTTAGAATTTTTACACAGCAACAAACCAGAACTGAACATTAAGAAGGCAAAAAAAGATGCATTTTGAGAACTTTACATTCAGTGCCTTTTCTTATAAGTGCTTAGGAGTTATCGTGTATGGAGACAAAGACATGAGCGATACCTAATGAAAAATAACCACCGATACAAAAAAAGATAATCTTCACCAAGAGTTCTAGTACTCTCTCCATTAAAACATGTTTACTGATTTATTATAAGGTTTCCCCATTTTTTTTTTCTGTTCTCTAATTTATCCTGGAGAATTTTTACTAAATAATGAACTGGCCTGTTGTAATCTTTAGACTTACAACCACTAAAAGAATATTACAAGGATACACAACTAACAAGCTAATGGAAAGAGGAAATAAAAATTTTTAAAAATACTTGGGTAGCTCAGTCGTTAAGCGTCTGCCTTCGGCTCAGGGCATGATCCCAGGGTCCTGGGATTGAGCCCCGCATCGGGCTCCCTGCTCAGCGGGAAGCCTGCTTCTCCCTCTCCCACTCCCCCTGCTTGTGTTCCCTCTCTCACTGTGTCTCTCTCTGTCAAATAAATAAAGTCTTTAAAAAAAACTTGAGTAATGTAAAGGAAGGGTAAGAAAAGGGGAAACAAGCACAAAGAATGGATGGGACAAGTAAGGAATAAGTAGTAAAATGGCAGATTTAAAACAAAATATATCTGCAAGTTGCGTTAAATGTAAATGGTCTAAATATACCAATTAAAAACTAAACTCGTCAGACTGAATAAAAAGTACACAAAAACCCAATTATTTGCTGCTTAGAAGAGATACATATTAAAATTAAAAGAAGAAAAGATTAAAAGTAAAGTCTGGAAAAAGATATAACTCTAACAAAAAAAACTCTAAGAAACAAAAAAAGCAGGTGTAGCAAAATTGACGGTATGCTGGTCATAAAGCAAGCCTCAACAAATTCCAAAGGACTGAAGTCATTCAGAATGTATTCTTTGATTGCAGTGGAATCAAGCTAGTAATCAATAACAAAAAAAAATTTATGAAACATATGAATGTTCACACCAAACATCCTAACAAATAATGATAAAAAGCTTCAAGTTTGTCTTGGTCAAGTTTTATCAATGAGTTCAGGTCAGGTTGGATTTGCTTTCAAATGTCTTATGAAACAAAACCTTTTGAAAAGCCAGACTATTGGTTTGAGGGTGATCTAAAGCAGAGGTCTGCAAAGTTTTGTTTTTTGTCTTTATTTCTGTAAAAGGCAAGATAGTAAATATTTTAAGCCTTGTGGGCCACACATAGCCTCTACTTATATTCATTGTAGTGTGTGTGCTTGTCTTACAACCCTTTAAAAATGTAAAAAGCGTTCTTAGCTCCTGGAGCCACACAAAACAGAGGGTGGGCCACATGTTACTTATGGGTCCTAGTTTGCCAACCTCTATAAAACATTTTCAGATATGCATGACCTCAAAAATGCACCTCTTGTTCACCATTCTTTAGGAAGCTACTGGAGGATGTGCTCTACAAAAGCATAGGAGTAAATCAAGAAAGAGGAAGAAATAGGGTAAGGCAAGGAGAGCCCAAAAAGACAAGGATGAAGGGAAAGGAAACCTCCACAGTGATGACAAAGTTAATTTCAGGAAGGCAGCTCTGTCCTGAGCAAAGACAGAGATGTCACCGAGATTAAGTTAATTGTACACCTGGTGGGTGTGGACGTACTAAGGAGAGATTTAGACAACTGTGGGAGAATTTGGAGAGTTAAACACATGAAAAATGATAAGTATGCAGAAAGCTAAGCAACTGAAGGACTATGAAGTATAATTAATGCTCCACAGAACACAAAAAACTGTGCAAGAAAGAAAAAGTAGTCACAGCATATTACATGGCTCAGCGGTGAGTGGCACTCACATGGCCCTGCTCCTGATCTAACCAAAATAATGATACATTTATGGGAAAATGGGACCAGGTGGGAAGTGTGGATGCGTGGGATGACGGGTGGCGGCAGAATGAGAGGGAACTCTATCTTTATTTTTCACAGTGCGACATCATTAGACAAAGCCTGTAATGAAAATAACAAGAAATAGTAGTATGAGCATGTCATTGAAAGAGAGGGGCAAACAGTAAAGAAATAATGAAAAGACTGAAAGTGACTTATTCTTGAGAGCAGGAAGTAGTCTGGGTGGGGTAGCAGATTGCTTGCTTTTCCCACGTCAAATTATTATTTTTTTGGTTTCAGTTAAAATGTACTCATTTTTGCCTTGTCGAATGAGACGGCTCTTGAAACTCTGTGCATATATAACTGGTAAAAATAAAGACTGAATTCAAAATTGCAAAACAAAGAACGGGGACTCCATTTTCAGGCACAGTGAATTAAGTACGCAGCTTTCCCTTTGTGCACAATAGCTGAGAGATTCTTACACAACAGCCTTCTCGGGATCTCTAGGGAATGTCTCCAGGTTTCCTGTGATATAATAGAGAGAACACCACAAGGTTCCTTCAATGTGTCCGCCCTGTGCAGCCTTATGGAAATATTCACCGGCTAAAGTCTGTAGAGAGATAAACAGAGTTATCTCATTAGTGAGGAGTCCTCCCAGGTGGACTGGTCTCCCTGGAGCCAACACGGTGAGACACTCAACCCCTGATATTTTCACCGGCTCATCACTTCTGATATCTTTAGGAAAACCAAGTCAAGCTTCAGGAAGACAGCCCATCACAGAAGCCGGCCTCTGGATGCGATAACCCTGACAGTAAGCTATTCTGTTAAGTTTACCCAATAAATTAATAAGACAACACGTAGCTACGAATCCCTTAACCCTTGTAAATGCAACGGAAGAATGTATCAGAAGTCATACCGGGTGAAAATTCAGGCATTGGCTTTCCTAACCTTGATGAATACTTTCTTCAAACTCATGTGCCAAAACTGCATCTCCCGCAGGAAGGTGAGAATTAGAATATGACAATAAAAAATCCACACTAGCATATAAGTGGGTGGGTGACCAGACATTAGCAATGCATAAAAACATACAGCCCCTTATGCAGGCAGAGAGAGGCAGAGGGGAAAAATAAACATTTAGAAGGGTGAATATTCTGCTGGTTACTATTATTTTTTCCGAGGCGGTTAGCTGCCGTTCTGAAGCAGGGCTTTGGAGTCAGATGGGCTTGGGTCTAAATCCCAGCTCTGCTCCTTCCCCCTGTGTGACCTTGGGCATATTAGTTCATCTCTCCAACTGCGAGATTTCTGCAGCTGAAAAATATGGCTTCTAATAATACCTAGCACGAACGGCCATTTCAAGGATTAAATGAGATGTATTCTCAAGGTTTAGCACAGTGCTTCACAAAAATTATCTTCCAGGTCCCAACCCCCAGAAACTTGCCGCTGCCTCAGGCTGGCCCATCCTGCGAATTGCCCCCTCCACTCTTCTACCTCGATAAATGCCAAATACTTTGGAGTCACCCCGTTTCCTCTCCCCTGTCACACCTCACATCCAATCCATTAGCGAGCCCTGTCACCTTGACCTTCAAAGTACGTGCATAATCCAGCCACATTTCCATCCCCCTCCTGGGGTCGCCCGTTGTTTCTCACTTGGATTCAATACATTAACCCCCTGCTCCCCTCTTGTCTTCTTTAATCCTAGTCTCTGCTAGGATCTAAGGGGAGGCTTTTAAAGCACAGCACATCACTGCCCTGTCCAAAGCTGCCCAGCGGTTTCCCATCTGCCTCGGAGCGGCAGGGACCTCACAATGACCCGCGCACCTGCCTGCCCGACCTTCTCGCCCACCTATGCCCCTCCCCCACTTCCTGCTCCCGCTGCTCCAGCTTCCCTGCTGTTCCTTGAGGAGCAACAAGGCTGCTTTCCTCTAGGGCTTTTGCCCTGGCTGTTCCCTCTTTCTGGAATATTCTGCTCCCAGATATATATAAGGCTCCTGTATCCCCAGTGCCTCGGAGAGTGCCTGGCATAGGTGGGCATTCAATGAAATTTGTGGACTGTAATGGTGCAGAAATTATAATCACCATCATCAAGAGTATTAGTAATAACGAGGGGCTTCCATGTTGTGCAGGGATCCCAGTCCTGCCTCCACTAAGCGTATGACTCTGAGTAAGTTACATATGCTCTCAGAGACTTGATTGTTCGTTCTGTAAAATGGATATAATCATAGCAGCTATTCCAGAAGGTAATTAGAATGACACCGGGTGCATGTCAACTATTTCTGAGTGTCTATCACAGAGGAAGTGCTTAGCAAACACTGAAGACTGTCACTGTGGTTTTCACTATTACGAAATCTGGTCTCATATCAGGCAACCCTATCTGGACTCAGCTCTCTTTGCTTCTAGTAAGATCAATCTCTGCACTGCCTCTTGCTCATTCTCATCTCGAATCATCTTCCCCTTCTTCCCTAGTTCAGGCCTCCCTCCTCCAGGAAGCCTTCCTGACTGCTTTTGGCCATCACAGTTTCCCCTGTCGAGATCTGTTTGGGTCATAGCAAAGAGCACACACTTGACACTTGGCTAGATACCATCCTTTGCCGTTTGCTGTCTTATCTTCCTAACTGGACCCTGGAGTTGCTTGAGGACAGGGTCTGTGTCTTGGGTGGCGTCTGCACCCCCACGGGGCCTCATGCAGGCCGGGCACATGGCAGACAAGCCAGTGGCCAGTGGCACAGCTGGTCTCAAGACTTACTTGATTCCTTTCAGGAATTCCGGGGAAAATGCCATCCAAATACAGGACTCCAAGATTGTACGATGCATCCGGATTCCCCATTTCTTCCGCTTTTAACCAGTACTTTGCTGCTTTGGCATAATTTTTCTTGAATTTATGGTAATACCATCCCAAGCCATTGACTGCCTGATGCAATCCCTGGATTTTAGAACAATGAAAAAAAAAATTACTTTTTCTTTTTAATGAAACCTAAAGAGAATCAATTGTTGGGAAAGCACTCTGCCTGCGTCTGAGCAAAACCTTTCCTGTCTCTTTCTGGGGGCAGATGGCATTAAAGAAAAGCTAAGTGTTAGAAACCACGAGCCTGCTCAGAGCCTTCCCCG
>NC_138370.1:159904296-159954935 GCF_054177405.1 Leptonychotes weddellii | reverse complement strand
GAGCTCTGAGGCTACTGGGAGTCCCAGTCCTGACAGGTAGAGTTGGGAGGGTGGGGGGAGGGGGGCTCAGGCGGGGGGGGGGATGGGAGGAGGGTTTTGTGGGTTTTTTTAAGATTTTATTTATTTGTCAGAGAGAAAACGAGAGAGAGCGAGCAAGTGCATAAGCAGGGGGAGCGGCAGGCAGAGGGAGAAGCAGGCTCCCTGCTGAGCAAGGAGCCGGATGTGGGACTCCACCGACCCCAGGACCCTGGGATCATGACCTGAGCCAAAGGCAGGCGCTTAACCAGCTAAGCCACCCAGGGTCTCTGGGAGGAGGGTTTTAAAACTGTGTCTAGACCTGGGGCTGGTACCGAGGAAGTGCTTTAAGCAAATCGAGTCTGGAGCCTCCTTGTGCTTGCTGATTTCATTCTAGCAGGTACTCCCGTGTGCTTTCCCCAGATGCTCCCACTGCTTCCACAGGGCAGCCTGCAGTTTGGTTGTTGAGGGCTCAGAAGCCCTGCAGGGGTGTGAGTGCTCCGGAAGGAGCCTCCGGCCCCACAGTGAGACACCTGTGTGTAGACCTGGGCATACAGGGTTCTCATACCTCCCTTTCTGCCAGGCCCACCAAACCATGAAGAAGCAGGGGAGAAAGGATCCGAGGGTCAAATAGTGCCTTGCATCTGTAAAACTTGTTAAATCAGAGTCTAAGTATAGAACCAAATCTCTTTCACCACCTTTCACCAGTGAAGGATGGGTGTCCCTTGAGAACAGATGCCAAGATCCCAGGCTGAGCCTTTTCAGTCTGCGGTGGATGCTAAAAAGCTACACTTCCTAGATTTCTGTCGTACTCCGGGTGCCAGAAAGACCAGGGGGAAAGAAACTAACAAAGCCCATTAAAATAGAAGTTCCAGGATGCCTGGGTGGCTCAGCTGGTTAAGCGTCTGCCTTCAGCTCAGGTCATGATCCCAGGGCCCTGGGATCGAGCCCCACATTAGGCTCTCCACTCAGTGGCGAGTCTGCTTCTCCCCTCTCCGGAGCTCTGTGATCTCTCTCGCTTTCACTCTCTCTCAAATAAATAAAATCTTAAAAAATATATAAAATAAAATAGAAGCTCCATGAGGGCAGGAATCTTTGTTTTGTGTCCCAAGAACCTATATTAGTGCTTGCTACAGAGTAGGTGCTCAATAAATATCTGACGAATGAACGAAAGCCACCCTTTGAATGCTGGAAGTCCAAATCCTACACCTTGAGGATGGAGAGTAGGGTTCAGATCTGCAGGCCCCCGAGATAACTGACTCCCAAGCCAGCTGACATCAGGAAGGGTGTCAGTGCCATGGATCTAGTCATCGAGGCCTTCTTCCTGAGCTGCATGCTGAACCAGGTGCACGGTGGTCTCTTGGAAAGTCTGGCAGAATGCCTTTCAACCATGTAATGGACCAGGCCATACCATAAAGTGGCAACAGCCAGCTTCGGAACAAGCCTATGGAATGTACACAGCACAGTGACTTTTGCTGCAAAGCCAGAGGCCACAGGCTTATTCAGATGCACCTGTCATCCCTCAAAACATCTGCAGAACTCCATGAGGAATTGCATTTGGAGCCCCACAAGAAACCCCGTCTTTCTCGCTTACTTTTCATATTCTGTTCTTGACATGTACAGCTCAATCACCAGATTTGCTCCCAAGTGACTTTTCCCTAATTCCGAAAACCAAACTATATGGGACCTTCACCACAGTGCCTGACAAAGAGCAGGGGCCTCAAAATGCCTTGCTGAGTCAATGAGTGAGAATCACATAACACTTTTAAGGATATGATGACTCCAGGCCATAACGCAGCATTTCCCAATCCTCACCTAAGCTCTGCTAAGAATCCCTTCAAAACAAAGCACATTAGACATCAGCTCACCCCTAGGATGGCTAAAGAGATGCAAATTTCACAGCTGCTGGGGCAACCCCATCACTGCCCTATTTTAGGATGCTTTGGACCGAATGCCCACCGTTAATCTGCCCTTTACTTTGTGTGTGGGGGGGGCGGGCAGGAGCTGGTGTGCGCTTCGGTGGGCTCCCTTCTCTTGGGTCACGTGCCTTCTTGACACCACCAAGGTGGATGGAAAGCCTCTTTGCTCTCTTATTCCATGCTCCAACCTCCTGTTCTACACACACAAAAAGAGACTCTGAACTTCTCAGGGGAGGACGAGGGGAAAAAGAAATCAGCATGGGTACTTGAGGAGTCTTTGTTGATAAGGCAAGTATTAGCAGCCTTGGGGACGGGGGCACTTTCAAGCGCCAGAAGGGCTATAAAGGACTCTGTCGAGGTTGTAGACTTAGAGTGGTTTCTACGAATTTATTGGCAAGTTGCATGCATGCACCTGTGAGCGTGCGTGTGTGGGTGTGCAACGCATTGTACGTGTGTGTGTCCCCTCACAGGTGATATTTAACCTCCATTCTGCAGTGCCATAGTGAAACCAGCTGACTCGACGACAACATTTTAAAGAAAACAGTGACAAAAACAAAGCAATTTTTAAACCTGGCCGTCAACTTGATATACATCCCCATTATTAAGGCACGGGCAGGACACGGGCTTTGGACACGATAGGGTTAACCTCCAAAGGAATTCGGCTTTGGGTCTTCCTAATTCAATGGCTTGTCTACATGCCCATTCAATTCCAAGGAGCCCCGCTCCCCCCCTCCCCCCACTGCTTGTTATCTGGGCAGCCTGTGATTATAATTTTAGCCTTCAAACAAAATCGGCCTGAATTCTATTGACTGGAAGGTGAATTCAGCTTTTGAGTTCCGCCGTCCCCTTTGTGGCGGGTTTCTGTACGTGTTGCAGCTCCAAAATGACTAATCACCACTATGGCAGCGACCCCTCCCTCCCCACTCCGTTTTCCATGGGCCGGGCCAAAGGCTGGCCATTTATTCTCGTAGCCCTGTGAGCGTGTGGGTGTGTGTGGTGCAAATGTTTCCCTCTGACAATATGCGAAAGTGTTACCTTGGAAGCCGCTTTCTTCATCAGCTCCAAAGCAAGCCGTCTGTTCTTTTTCACTCCTTGACCCTAAACAATGATAAACAGCAATGAGTAGGAAGAAAATAAACCCAGAGCGCGCTTGAAAACATGACGCAGGTGTATCAGTGCTCCACATAAAATACTTCAAAAAGAAAACCCAAGCCTTCTTCATTAAAAGCCTTATCTTAAAGATTTCTACACGCAGAACTACTCTCTACCATCATCATCATCATCCTCACTATTATCTTGCTTATATGTGTGGTGCAGAGGCAGCAGACCTCACCTTGCCCGCTTAGCATCCATACAAACCCCCCATTATCATCGAGTGAATCCCATTCCTGTCAATCCACAGGTACTATTGGGAGAATCCCTGAAGAACAAGTAAGTGAGTCTGGTCATCCTGGATGCGTTTCTCTGTGGCTGGCCTCGTCTGCGAGCCACATACAGCCCTTGAGCTGTGACGGGACAGTCGGAAGTTATTAGGTTGTCCTCTGCAGCCTTCCTGGGTCCTCTCGGGAGTCTCCAGGGTGGACCAGCTCAAGAGCCAGCTGTGAAGGAGATAGGACCCCTTGGAATCTGTCGCGTCAGATACTGACAGAAACTGACAAGGTTCCTCCTGCTACAGAGTTTTTCCAGCTAGAGGCGGTTTGAGCACTGCCACAGCGAGAAACGGCTTTGGGGTTCTTGCTACAAGAGAGGAACTTTGTGGGACCTCACCGAGGTGTCCGCAGGACCGTGTGGGGAAGTGACAGGTCTGAGGGTAGAGTGGGAGAGGGCCTCAAGATCTCTCTCACCACAGGACTGACAATGAAGATGGTGGGCAAGGGAAACCGGATGAAATCCATCGCTGCTACTAAACCAACCTAGCGTCTGTGTTGACACACTCACCCCATGTGCCCCATGGAGACTTCTTGGCCAGAGACACAGAGGTTGATGGGGTCACATGTGATATAATGTTGGGGGTGCTTTGTGCCAATAGAACTTCTAGCTCTACTGAAATAGCACTGCAGTAAGTGAAGACAGACGAGCAAACATCCCTGTGTTAATTCAAGCGGTGGGTTCAGCACTGTGCTGCTCCATCTAATCCTCACCACAAGCTTATGGAGATGCTGCTGGCATTCCCATCTGAGCCCTTGCCCAGAATCGCACAGTAAGTGAGATGCAGAGGCAGGATTTGAACCCAGGCAGGCAGGCTCCAGAGTCCAAGTTGTAACTAGCACACTCTACTTCCTCCTATGCGTTCCCGTTCTGTGCTGAGAACGTATAATGATTCATAACCTCCGTACAGAAAACGTGCAGAATATGTTTGTCTCTGTATTTTTCAGGACCCCAAATAAAACTGCGAATCCAACTAAAAGTTAAATTATATACACCAAGTTTCTCCTAGCCTTCAAGTTACCTACTTAATGAAACTGATGAGCTGAAGCAAAGTTGAAGATGAAAATATTTTTCAGAAATGCACCATTACTTCATTTAATAGAGAGGAAGAGGAAAGGAAAAAGGACACGGAGGCTACGTGGAATAACTGGATGGGGCAATGGGACAACCTTTTTGGACTTTCTGGAAAAGCGCAGGAAAGAGCAGGACGACAGAACGTTAGAACCTGGTTGAACTCAAGGTTTATCTTCTCCAACTTCTTTGCTTTGAAGGCATAAAATGGGAGGATGACTTACCCAAAGCCTCACAGTTAGATCGGTGACTAGAATTCAGGTACTCTGATTTCTAGGCACCAAGTATTTTCCAGAATATTTGTTATGTAAACCTAAGTGGGATAATTTCTTGCACAAAGACCCTGCACTAAGCACAAATCTGAGTCACACTGGAAGTTGTTAAGTGAGAGAAATGTAAAGTCCTGGTACATAGTAAGTGCTCAGTAGTGTCCACTGGGTGAATTCATGGAAAACAGCTGCTACAGTAAAAGTCAAAGTGCTATCCTCATGTGGATGCAAGACGGGATGGCTTAGACTGTCTTGGCCAAGCTGTAGCCACCATGGCGCCGTCCTACAATGTGCCAAATGCCCACACAGAGCTCCAGAGCACACTACTGTTCTTCACATTTGGGAAGCTCATTTTCTGCATGGGGTTATTTCACATGGAACACACTTAAAGTGACCTTCTGACCAGAGGTAAAATCTTCCCGTTACTGAAATACCGATAAGGGCCTTCCCTTGTCCCACTGAGGGATTCTTCGTTAGAATGCGGGAGAACCCAAAATCTTTAAGGTTGGGAAAGCAGACAATCCGTCACCTCCAGGGTCATTTTTCCTGTATCTGCCTCTCCCTCTGGATGGTGAGCGCCTGGTGGGCAGAAGTAATGTCTGATTCATGCTGTTATTTTCTCTGCACTTTGACAGTGGCCAGCCCCAGCTCCGGCGGACCGGTGCCTCTCTGTGCCTGCCCTCCCCACCACTGCACAAGCCCCTTAAGGTCGGGGATGTGGCGCACACATCCATCTGTCCCTCCCTCTAGCGTAGAGTCTGGCGTTTCGTCAGCCTGGAATGGGTGTTTATTGAATAAACACATGGATGCTTCGGCATATGGCTAGGAGTCAAACCATTTCTATGTTGACTTGACAACTGAAAAAGGAACATCCAGACCCTATATTTGGAAACCATATGAACCAATAGGTTTTAAGGCTATAGAGGGTTAGAAATGTAGCAAAGTCATGGCTGTTAATCAGTGAGCGGCCACAGCTGTGGTTCTGAAGATGGACCTGGCCACGTGACTCCATGTCCTTGTTTGGAGACACTCGCTATGAGGGTAGCGGCTTTCTTTGGGCATGACATGGGGTCCAAGGGCTTCCTTCCCAAAATCAAGAGAGTTTTGCTTTTCCAAGGCTGGTGAGTTGATGTCTTGTGTTTAGGGGTGAAGAACACAGACTCTGAAGCCGAACTCCCTGGATCCCAGTCCCAGATCTCTAAAATGTACCAACTGTGTGACCCTGGGCAAATTAAAAAACCTTTCTCTGCCTCTGTTACCACATATACAAACAGCAATCATGATGCACCCCCGTGCCTACCTCACAAGGTGGTTGTGAGGCTTAAATGCGTTAATACATGTAAATCATGTAATAAGTGCTCAATCAGTGCAAACTACGAGAATTTTAAGACAGTATTTTACATTTCTTGAAGCCCATTCATTATGTTATCTCATTCAATCTCTGGTCATTACCATTGCCCCATGAGATCAAATAACTCTAAGGACACATAGCTGATGATTGCGGAGGAGGGACTTGAATTCCATTCTCTGTCTCCTGGGCTAATGCCCTTTCAACCCATCCGGCTTAAAACAAGATCTTTGTTTTGACCAACCAGACTGTTGGGAGCCAGCCCAAACACGCACTTGGGTTAAGCTGTAATTCAATGACAACTCTGTCTGGTGGTGAACTTGCAGAACCTCTGGGGGCTGGTGGCCGTTTTTTTTCCAATCCATAAAATAGGGGTGCTTCCTCTAGACAGTTCTTGCAAAAGCAAAGAGAATCCAGGTGCCAAACATAAGACTAATGATTAAAAAATGAGACCGGGGACTGTTTCTGACTGTGCCTTTTCAGCAAATATCCCTTTCCATCAAGAGTGACAGAAGCATATACTGAGTTTCTCCAGTTACAGAATCCTCGTTTGCCTGCACGCCTACGGGAAACTGCTCGGGAAGCCTGATAAGAATTGCGTAATTTTAGCCCAAACTGAGGGACTCTTACCTTGAATAACACAATGGCATAGTCATATATTAATGCAGGGTCCTCGGTCTCCAGCGCGCCCTTGGCATACCACTCGATCGCTGCCTCAGGATTCTTGGCCACGCCTTGCTGGCCCCAGAACAGCATCTGGGCCAATCGTTGCTTCAAGACAGTAGCAATTTAGATTAAGGACTTTCCTGTGTAATGCTTAACGTAAGACTTTAAAAGGTGGAAGGACAAACCTAGCTCAAATGTTTTCATATTGAGAACCAGGAATTAGGTAGACACGTGTCATCTTCCAACTGGGGGCTGGAGCCCTGAAAGGTGAACCTGTGTAAATACAAGTTCTTAGCCCCAATTGGAAACAGTGCATGTCTGCACGTGAATGTGAGTCAGTCTACCGCACCCAGGGCCAGAGCCGGGTGAGACTTGGTCGACAATGACTGTCTCCTCTCTTCAAAGCCCCTTTCTTTTGGAAGGTACACGCTGTCCCCTGAGCCTAGTGAGTGGCCTGGAGGCCTGTGCACATCCGTATCAGAAGGGCACTCAGCTCCTCCCACTCCAGCATTTGTCCACATGGCTCATTCCACCATGACATTCGAGGCGGGGAGCTCTCTGGGGATCGGAACCTCACGATGCGATTTGTCTGTCTTTCTCCCCTCAGCCCTCACTCAGCAAAGCTCAGCAGAAGCTCGTAGAAGCTACTCAACAAAGATTTGCTGAATGAAGGCAGGAAAGTTCATACAAGCTCTGGAGCACCCAGGAAATAACTCTGACAGTGGTATGTCCAGAACTAGGCACTGGAATTCCTTCCTGCACTAGAAAGACTGCAGGCTGGGGACGGATGCCTGAGAAGGAAGCAGAGGAATGTTGGTTAACATTCTAGCCCCATTCTGGCCCCTGATGGTCTTTCTTCCTTTCTGCTTCTTCTCTCATCTCCTTTTCTTTCTACCCTCTACTCAAGTACTTATAACTTCCAGCAAAGTATCTCCTGAAACTCTAGGAAGACCTAGCGTTACTAAAGGGTCTCTGAAATGCTTGCTTGTCAATGCATTTGTCTTTTCTGTTTTCTTTCTTTTTCCCATCTCTGGGCTTCTGCCTGCTTAGCAGACCCAGAGGCCCTTAACCACACTGTAAGCTCACTAGGAGCACAAAGCAAAAGCTAAGGCCATTCTTCGGGAAGGGAGATTTCTCCCTCCCAGTGCAATCTGTCTAAGCTGGCTCCCGTCAAGGGTTTCTCTTCATAGTGAAATCAAGGCAAGAAGTCAGATGAGAAAGTTCTCCCAGCTTTCTGCCCTTCCTGGTACCTCAGAAAAGTCCATCCAAGAAACAAGACATGTTCAAGAGCCAAGGTTGGTCCGTTGGTCATGCTGAACCTGATTTCTGTTATTCTCCTAGCTGAATTCATGGCTTTCTTCCTGATATCCATCTAATCTCTCCTGCACTCTTTTTATTTCTATCTAATGTCCTAAAATGTCTGATGATAGTCTTTAGGACAGATCACAAACCGTGCGGCTCTCTCTCCTTCTGGGTGCACTTCCGGCCCGCGTGGTCAAGACAGACCACGTGACTTCGTTGGCCATAAAATGTGAGAGGTGGCTTGTGCCATTTCTGAGCAGCCATGGCTGCGGGGGCCTGTGTTGCAGTGAAGCCCCTGTTAGCTCCATTCGTAGGGGTCTACGAGAGCTCAGCGCATGCTCTCCCCATCAGACGGATATCGGGAGCAAGAAACTAACCCGTGCAGTTTTAAGCCAGTGAGGTTTGAGATATTTTGTTACCATGGCAGAACCTGGGTATTACAACTGATGGGCTTCCAAAACAGTGGACCACATTTTTTTTTTTTTACCTGAGCTGCCGCATTGCCTCGGGTGGCTTCATGCTTCAACCACATAAAGACATCTCCGTCCTCTTTGGTCTGTACCTTGAGTGTTTCATCATCCTTCAGTCTAATTGTTTCAACATACGCCTGAAAAGGAAGGAAGGAAGGGAGACAGGGAGGGAGGGAAGAAGGAAGGAAAGGGAAGGAGGGGGAGAAGGGAAATATCCAAATGATTTGGGCACACAAGAGCCAGGACGTTATTCTTAAACTAGCAATCGCGTAAGTAAAAACTATATGAATGATTGAAATATGAAGTGTGTTCACGATGCCATGAGATCAGATTCTTCCTAAATGAATGTGTCACATCTCATCTGTCTAAGTGGGCATTTTTGTTCCTATCAAACAAAGCGTTTGCCTTGGGAGGGCAAAATTTATTCCCCTTTCACTCCGGCTGCTCAAGCTTGTCCAGAAGACCACTTTCATGCCGCTGATTTCAGAGTCTGATTACACACAGCATCAAAAAAGGTAAATCAATATTTTCTAAGTACAATCTTGTTTTTTTTTTTTTTATCCCAAAGTCTTATTATCCTGCATGCCTAACCATTTTTATTTAGCGGGCTCAGCTTCAAATATCTTTTGGCTATTTCCAAAAATTAAATCTACCCTGGAAAAAAAAAGAGGGCATGTTCACTCCGAGGATGCGAGCAAGAATGTGCTAGAGGCTCTAAGGATGAACCCAAAGGGAGAGTTCACAAAATGTTTTGAATTGGCGCCTAGCCTCTGAAGTATCCGACTCCTCTGAAGAAAATCAGACTCATTTTGATGTGTAAATTTTGGCTGCTTATCAAGAGACCAGTTCTGTGGTTTCATGGTCTCCCCTTAAACATAATGAAGTATAATGAAGTCTATTAACAATACCATGAGGGGTCCTGGAAAGGGCTTCCTGCGCTCTGCACATGCCACGGGCAGATGGTGACAAAATTGGATCTGCATGAGTTTGGGAAAGAAGCCTCAGAGAACAAGGAGCCAGGCCTGATTTCCCTTCTGACCCTCTCTGTTAGTTAAGAAAAGTCCTTATATTCACAAACTCTAGCCTGCAGCCCCATTCCTGAGACTGCTATGGCCCTGCAGAGCCCCGGGTCCCTTCCGGGGGGCGCTGCGAACCTAGGAAGCGGGGACTGTGCTGGGACTCAGCACCCAGCGGGCGTCACGGCCTGCTCAGTGTCTCAGCTGGGGAGGCCACCAAGCGAATAGCAACAATTCGAATAATGACACCCACTACCTTTAACTGAAACCATCTCTGTGTCGGGTATTTAAAGCTTTGTTCGCACTTCATCCTCACCATAGGGCTGCGACCCAAATATCACTGTCCTTGATTTGTAAGCAAAGAAACCGAGGCTCCAAAGGTGAAGCTATCAGCTTATGGTCACTCTGTAGAGCAGGCCCTGAAGCCAGGCTGGCTTAGCTCCGAAGACGGGGCTCTTTCCGGCTGCCCAAAGTCGCCCTCTAGCAAGAAGGCCCTAGAATCCACTCTGTCTCCTTGACCCTGACAAGTGTGCTGCCAATGAGCTGGCGTTTCAGCTCAAACTCCAGGGGACACTCTGTTGTCTGTGATGAGCCTGGAATTGGACTGAAGCTTGAGCTGTTCAAATATTGGAATTCTCAACGAGAATTTTTTTTTCAACAGGAGAACTTGGACATTTTGAGTTTGGGTTGTTTTTCTTCTTATTTTGTTTTTCTCTTTAACTTTGTCTTGGGACTTCTTACCCTGCAAGGATTTACACCCTCAGATGTTTCTGCCACTCTCTGCCAAGTGACGATCTGTCACTGATATAGCCCGATAAGATATATCCTGATGATATATCACTGTTCTAATTGCTTTGCCCAAGACTGACTCATTGAATCTTTGCAACCTTATAAGAGTATCACTGTCAATATCCCCCATTTCACCGATGTAGAAACTGAGGCTCAGAAGTTAAGTAACTTATCCAAGATCACATATTTAGTTCTTCAAGCTTAGATGTCAAACTCAGGCTGGCTGGCGGTGGGGACCATGGGCCTCACCACCCAGTGAAGGACTCATACATCTGAGAGGAAGGAAATGATAGACTGTTCCATTGTCTTCCCTGAGACATAGTAAATTCAAACAGTGTCATGAGGAGGGTCTTGGCAAAGGTCATGTTTCTGGGGGGACCTGGGCAGCTGTGCATAATTGTGAAGAAGGAACACTTTTGTCCTTTGTATTATTGTCCCCTGGCTTAGCCCCTCCTGCTCCCCTGGGTGGTGCCATCAAGTTTTGCAGCAGGATGGGGCCATTAAGAGCACAACCTTTCACATCAGACCAAGAGGAACTCTAACTCACCACTAACTACCCCTGGACCTTGGGCCACTAACTTTACTGATCTGAGTTCAGTCTCTGCATCCATAAAATGGAGCTTAGCACGATACTTGCTATATCGAAAGCACTCAACCTATCAGCCATTATTTTTTATACTATGAAGAGTTAGAAAGGCCTAGGTTCTAACTGAGGCCCCATGACTCATTTGCTGTATGACTTTGGGCAGTTCTTTAGCTTCTAAGTCTCAGTTGCCTCCTCTGTAAAATGAGAATCGACTCCATAGGGCTGCGTGAGGATTAAATGAGATTGTTTATAAAAGAGCTAGCAGAGTGGATGGTGTATGCTAAGCTCTCAGTAAGGGAACTCATCATTTGTTAGGTCCTTAGTTCGCTCTAACACGTAAAAGGCTGACAGCAGTTTAAACATTCGCCCTCCTGTTGGTTTTGCAATTTTGTGCAGCTCACAGCCTTCCGTTGTGAGGATGGTCTATCTAAGAGAATTTTATGCTTTGGAAGATGGAAGAAACAGAATCTGAGGAGGAAGCATTGGGGCCAGAAACATTTTAGAGAGCTCATACCATGTGCTGGGCTCCAGGTGTGGCCAAAAGTATGGTGTCCCCAGAGGAGACAGGCTGAGCAGGGACTACTGACAACTGAGCTTGGAGAAACAGAAACCAGATCAAGGAAAGCCTCCTATGCCAAGCGAACAGCTGAGCTTAGATCTTGTGGGTCAGCAATTCTCAACTCGGGCTGTGCATTATGAGCAGCTGAGCTTTTTAAATACGCTTGAACCATACAGGTTTGAACTACAGAGGCCCATCTACATGCGGATTTTTTTCAATAAATACAGTACTATGAATATATTTTCTTTATGATTTTCTTAATAACGTTTTTTCTCTAGCTTACCTTATTGTCAGAATATAGTGTATTATACGTGTAACATACAAAATATGTGTGAATTCACTGTTTATGTTGTCAGTAAGGCTTCTGGTCAACAGTAGGCTATTAGTAGTAAAGTTTGGGGAAGTCAAAAGTTATACGTGGACTTTTAACTGTGTGGGGGGATCAGTGCCTCTAACCCTTACATTGTTCAAGGTCAACTGTATAAATATACACATATACACATATGCCCCAGCCCCCCAGTCTGTCACTTCAAGACTATGGGGTGGAGCCTGTGCAGAGCTATTCTTTAAACCCCCAGGTGACTTCGATGTGCCACCAGGTTAAGAACCTCGACTGTGGACAGCCTGGTTTGGCCTCAGTGAGAAGAGAATGGATGGGACAAGACTAGTGACAGAAAGACCAGTTAGGACGTGTACTGATTTGCTGCGGCCGCCACAACAAAACACCACAGATCGGTCGGCATAAACCACAGACATTTATTTTCTCAAAGTTCTAGAGGCTAGAAGTCCAAGATCAAGATATCGGCAGGTTTAGTTTCTTCTAAGGCCTCTCTCCTTACCATGCAGATAGCCACCTTCCCACTGTGCTCTCCCGTGGTCATCCCACTGTTTTATCTGTGTCCTACTCCCCTCTTCTCGTAAGGACACCAGCCATATTACACCAGGGCCCACATAATGACTCCATTTCAACTGAGTTACCTCCTTAAAGCCTTTACCTCCAAGGAGAGTCACATTCTGAGATACTGGGGGATTAGGGCTTCAATTAGGGGTTGGGGTGGGGTGGGCATAATTCAGCGCAGAACAGGAGGCTGTCCAGTGGCTCAGGGCAGAGATGACAAGGGGCGAATGTCACCTGGGGCAGCAGGGATGGGATGGGAGGAGAGAGAAATGGGCAGGTAAATGTGGTGGGATGACTGGAACTGATGGGATGATGGGGAGGATGGTTACTCAGCTGCTAGCACCATGGACAGTGGTGTCATCCGTGGAGGAGTTTGGGGGGACGGAGAGGGGAGGTGGCTGGTTGCCTCCAAGGTGTGTTATGATTGCAGTTGGGGGTGCGTAAGAAAAGCTGGAGAGGAAGGTCTGAGTGTCATCAGTATGTGGAAAGCAGTTGACACCAGGGGTGTAGATGAGACCCCTGCCCCTCTAGCAGGTGCAGAGCGAGGAAGCCGGGGACCAAACCTTGTGGAAAAGCACATTCCCAGGAGCAGAGAGAATGAAAGAAACTCATTTGCGATTAAGCCACAAAAACAAACAAAACCTAGCAGCTTCTTCCTCTTTCACCTGAGGCAGAGTCCCGCTAAATCATACAGAAGTGACACGAAGGGAGATTACTAATAAAGAAGATGAAATGATGTGAACCGCGAGTTACATAAAAGAGAAAATGAAGCAAGAATCAAGGAAGGAGTTACTGAGGGATCCTTGGTTTGTTAATTAGAGGTCTGGCTTTCCATATCTCCTCATTTGTTACGTGCTGCTGGTGAATTAATAGATTTCTCAACAAAAGGACATTTAAATCAATGTATGACACCTGCTTAAATTCTCAAGAAGCCATTAATTACACATTCTTAAGAAAATGAGCAAGGAGGGCGCCTGGGTGGCTCAGTTGGTTAAGCAACTGCCTTCGGCTCAGGTCATGATCCTGGAGTCCCTGGATCGAGTCCCGCATCGGGCTCCCTGCTCGGCGGGGGGTCTGCTTCTCCCTCTGACCCTCCCAACCCTCCCCCCTCTCATGTGCTCTCTCTCTCTCAAATAAATAAATAAAAATCTTTAAAAAAAAAAAAAAAAAAAGAAAATGAGCAAGGATACAACTCTCCTAACTGTATAATTCCTATCTGTGATTCTTAATGATACAACTTTCAGCTGCAAGATGGATCTCCTCTATTCATTTTCCCTGGTTCTGACCAATTAAACATTTTTTCATAATCGTAACATTTGGCACATGCCAAATCTTCAAAAGAAAAGGAGGTGGTTAGCAACATACCATTTCCCATTGCTAATTTATGCTGAATTCGAATTCTTAAAAGTATAATGTATACATAGAGGACATTATTAACACATTCAGGCTGAGTAGAACAACCACAGTATGATTTTGTGGCTTGTTTTTTGTGTGGATGGGTTTTTTTTTTTCAGAATAATTCCTTTCTAAAAATAAAAAAACAACTTCGTCGATTCATAAATTAATTCCTATCGAACTGAGGTCCAATTTTGCATATAGCTTATATACACTGATAGAATACAAACGATAATGATGAGATTGTGTAAGTTTATCCAGGAGAAATCACTGTTTCCTGAAGGAATTAGAACGTCTCTATAGATAGCCATTTGGTGTTTTATGGTTTGACTCATGTTTAATGGTCACCGACAGCATATACCGTTGAGTCATTTATTTTGAAACCATACGGCGACCACTGTAGATTTCCTTTCCGGCACCATCCGTTTCCGATCAACAAAGTGCAACTTTTCTGCATTGTGGATTTCTGAGTGCAATCCAGAAGCAGCGCTGGGGACCAGTGAGTGGATGAGTTCCCAGTTAGCCGCCAAGGCTAAGGTTCCACAATCCTGACCTAGCCGGGCGTATCCCCTGGGCTCACCGAACAAAGCAGGGAAAATCAAGTTTATGGCCTCCACTGGGGCCAAATCCAGCCATGAAGTTTACGTACTAGTTACAGCTACACAAACCCAGGTTCCCCGTTTGCTTATATATTGTCCCTGGCAGAGGCTGTATGAGCAAATCCTAAAGTATTTACTACCTGGCCCTTTACAGAGAAAAAACTGTCACCTCCTGGTAGAGACGGCTTGCTTTTCCTCTCAACTTGACCACCTCAAGGGCTATGACCATCAAAACCTCTTAAATCCTTCCTGGATAAAGAGGATATATACAAAAACATTCCAAGAGGCCAACCACGCCATGGTCTGCTCCCACCGAATGCAGACCTGCCTCAACTAGAGGCAGCTTCCCTTGAGTTCTTACACTATCACTTCTACTTATACCCTTTTATTCATGGTCCTCAAAGCAAACCATCAGTTGATCCAGCAAACCATCAGGTGCCCGGCACTGGGAACATAGCTGGGGATGGAGCTTGCTTCCTTATACCGCAGACCCTGCTTGCTGGTTACACATTGATAGGAGCCCTTGGCTTACTCCCCCCACTCAATGTGACCCAACCCCTAACACCTACAGACCCACCCCCTCACATGATCTTGGAACAAAGAAAAGGTGTCTATGTTTCTGGTACACATTTTTTGCAAAATCAAAATCTGTCCAGGGCCAGATCTATTCTTCCCATGCTAGTCCTCCTGCCCATGAAAAGCTTTTCATGCATGGGTGTAGGATTGTTCCTGCATTCAGCCTGAGAACACAGCCAGGAAATACGAATTGGAGAGTGCAAGATAGCTCTTCTCTCCATTCAATTATGCTCATCCTCTGAAGACCTGAAAATGAACCAGCCACAGGTGCAGACACTGTATAAAATTGTTCAGGAAGCCCCAGTAAACAGGGCCATGACCATCTCCACCCACTTCTTTCTCTTACCTGATCTCCCTGTAGCGTGTGCTGGTCAAGGGGTGTCTTCGTGGCAATATTGCTGTAGTAGGCATAGGACAGCTCCCAGTCCAGGGGGTAGTTGTCAATACCCTGGTAGTGTTTGTATCCAAGATTCATGGAAGACAGCCTCTCACTGCCCTGGCCTCCTACCAAACTATACAACATGCCCTGTTAGGAAGAAATTTACCAAGTGTTCACAGGATTGTAGCAAAAGGTCATAAAATCCTAACATTGGAAGGTCATCTGGCCCCGTCCCTATATATGAACCTAGTCATTCCAGAAACATGTTAACATGCCTTTAAAAAAAAAATCTTTAGAAAAGAAGCCACAGCAACTTTCTAATGGGTCACAAATTCTAGCTCTCTCTCCTTCTTAATGCCCAATATTATGATTCCTTGACTTCTGCCTTTCACTCAGTGAAAACAGGGGTCGTCCCCTGATTTCTCTCATAGAATCTTCTTGTGTATCTGCCAACTGGTCTAAGGATCCCTGGTCTGCTTCAGCTACATTATCTATGGAAGATGATAAGAACAGTGGCCATGTCCTAATCTTACACTCTCAGAATGTTAGTGTTGAGAAGGGTCTTTGGAGATCAGCTGGTCCAACAGCCTCATTTCATAGTTGAGGAAAGAGGGGAGAGAGAGACTTGAAGTCATGTGTCTATGGCCAACCAGCCACTTTGTGACAGAGACAAGGCTAGAATCTTCCCCACTATTCTACCTTTGTGGGACTCAGGAAAGCACTTAGAAGGAATATGGAACCACCTGGGCAGGTTGAAACAACCAGTCTCTTCAAATCCAGGATGAACAATCCTATGTGCAGATCTGAAAATTAAAAGTGATCAGGAACCACTGATAGCACTTGCTAAAAATGGGATCCCAAATGTTTAGCAAGTTGCATAATTAATTGGGTCTCAGAACCACAAATGAAACAGTCTGGTATGGCTTTTGTATTGATGGCAGAAGGCTGGATGTGATAATATTTTGCTTAGAGGTCCAAATGACTTCACTTAGCTAAATAGTCATGAGAGATAATGGTCCTACAGCCAGCGTAGTTAGGTAGTTATAAGAATGGGTGAGAGGCACCTTGCTTGAAGGAGTGGGATTCTGGTAAGCCCTGCCCCAACTCTTCCTTAGAGTATGCCATCATATCCCCTAGCTTGCGTCCAGAAAGGAAGCGCCCTTTCTCACTCTCTGAAGACAGAAGATCCTGTACTTAACATAGCTCTAGGACATTTTTCTTGAGTGTCAAGATTTTTAAAGGACTCCATGGAGCATGAACAGGTCCGGTTTCTACCTGGGGTATGAGAGCATTACTCTGCAAATATAACGCAGGTGACTGATGTTCCCGGAACCCATGAAATACTCTACCTGCAGCTGATCCCGAGGCACATTTAATCCAGTTTCATAAAAGACTGCGAGGTAGTAGGATGCTTTATGGTATCCACAGCAGCTAGAATCCATCAGAAAGGGGACAACAGAGCTAATTTGGTGAAGACCATCAACACTGGAGAGTCTCTTTACAGCCTTCTCAAATATCCTCCTGCCAATTTCTAATACAGATTCATTTTGGTTCCTTGGCACTGTAAATAACCACAATTCACAGCACACACGATTAATTACCATGGGATCGACGTGGCTTTAGAAAGAAGAGGGAAAAGCCAATTAAACCACCTGAGTTATTAATATGGCTGGTTCTGCAG
Source organism: Leptonychotes weddellii (assembly GCF_054177405.1). Taxonomy (NCBI): domain Eukaryota; kingdom Metazoa; phylum Chordata; class Mammalia; order Carnivora; family Phocidae; genus Leptonychotes; species Leptonychotes weddellii. Next base: position 159,937,969 of record NC_138370.1, on the reverse strand, counting down.
TGCCTTGAAATACACCACCTTCCAGGGAGGTAAATTAAACCCTTTGGGGATGCCACGGTGTCATTCTGCAAATAGCTTTTTCTTTGGCACTAAATGACAGCCTAGTATCCTGGGAAAAAGGATGTGCCTTATATAGCTGAGAAAGCGCCTCTAGAGAGTAATTTACTCAGTGTAACTCACCACCAAATCAGGACCGCCGAAAGTTCCAGAGAGACTTTTTTTCCCTCTAAGACTCTCGGAAGAAGAATGTGTTTTATCTCAGAAATAGTTCCTAGGTGCTGCTCTAAAAAGTTGCACAAAAAAACCTTATTTTGAGATGCTTTCTTATCTTTTGCCTCCAGTTTTTCTTGAGGGTTTCTAAATACAATAAAAGGAATGAGTCAACTTTTATGGAGGGCCTACAAAATGCCAAATACTGGATTAGGTGCGTTATGCAAATTATGTCATGTAATCTGAACAATTTTATGAGGTAGGTACTATTCTTAGTGTCCTCATTTTTCCAATGAGGAGTTTGAAGCCTGAGGTGTCAACCAACCTGTCCAACATTAACAAAACCTGGCAAGTGGCTGAGCCCAGTTTTGAGTTCAGCTTTGCGGTCACAAAAGCCATTCCTACTTATTCTGCTGCAACGACCTGCTGATGAACAGGCAACGAGATGTCTTAATAAGTACCTTTCCACTCCCAGTAGACCCTTCTCCGTGCAACTGCCTTCAGCTGTATGGTATTTCCTTTCACCTAACCATCCTATAAATCTGATAAACATTTAAGCCCAAACTAGGAAGTTATATGGCCTTATAACGTAAGGGTGATGGTCTTCCAATAGTTTAAAGTAGTTTACACTATTCATCTCTCTTGTTCATTGATTTAGGCAACAAATGTTTACTTTCTATTCTGTGTATCTATTAGATGCTACGATTCGAAAGACCAATAGGATTGTATAGCTATTGTTTACATTTAAAGAGACATGGTCATCTTATTTAAGACTAAAGTTGTATCTGCCTAAAAGTTGTTATGTCCAACATTTTTCTTTTCTTCATTCTATCCAAAATTAAAATGTTACTAATAACTTTCAGGGGGCAGCAAGAGACTCATTCTATCAGCACTCCATTAAGGAGTGAACAGAAATGAGGTTCCAATGTGGGAAAACTGAAATGGGCAGGTCTGAGATCGGATTTATTTAAGGGCAAGTCCCTTGCAGAGTCCATGCTAAAAACAGAGGCCAGTGGGATCCAAGGATGAAATTGCGAAAGCCAAGCCATTGGTTATGAGCTGGTGCCAGTCCTTTTGGGCACACAGGCGGGCGGGCTGCCCCCTGAGTGGGGGACACGTGCCTCCATTTGCTGAGCTGCGGGGAAGGAGCCCACCCCTGCCCGGAGCCAAGGCAGTCTCATCTCCTGGCTCCTGGAACCCCTCACCCCAGCCTTCTAGATTCCAAGGAGCAACAGCTGGGTCTGCTTTTACTCTCTCGATCCCAAGCAATAGGTGCGGAAAAAAATCACCCCGCTGAACACATGGAATTTGCTTCTCTTTCTGTATTTTTTAATCTCTAAAGAGATACCTGCTTGTTTAAAAAAAAAACAAAAAACAATGCAGATTTGTATAAAATAAAACCAGAAGTGCCCTCTCTCCTAATCCTTCTTTAATAGTGAAGACAAGCATTGTTCAAAGCTTGGTGTGTGTGCTTCCAGACTTTTCCCTTTGCACAGACTATATAACTCATATACACATCTCTCTGTATTGATACACATGCATTTTCTTCCACAAAAGCTCCTATAATTCTGACCCTCAACTTTTTTGCTTAAATTAACCACGTATCAGGGGTATTTGTCTGTGGCTGTCAGAAGCCCATTCTTTCTAAAGCTTCGCTAAAGCATTCTATAGCAGTGCTGGGTCCCCAAACAGTTCTCTATTTTTAGACCCTTGGGCTGCTTCCAGTGATTTTGCTATAACCAACAACAGGGCAATGAACATCCTTGAACATTTCCCTCTGCTCATCTGTTGGGATATATCTGAATAATAACCCCCTTTTCCACCAGGAGTCTGGGGATCTCATTTTGGACTTTCCCTTTGAATAGTTGAGAGAATTCCATCCTACCCAACCGTTAGGATAAGAACCAACCTTCTCCGCTGGATTTAGTATGCACTGCAGAACCCCGATGCAGTTGCAAAATAAATCCTACTCCTACTTATTCATATATTTACTTCTAAACATGTACCCATCTCAGATATGCCTCTCTGTGCACATTCTGAGCAAAGCAACATTAACATTTTGTTAATGATTCATCCCCACCTCACCTGCTCTGCCAAACACCTAACCAAGACGATGAGTTTTGCCTGAGTACCCACAGACGTGGGCTTTGTGGGCTCAGAGGAGAGAGGAAACTCCAAACCAAATGAAGCTCCAAATGAAACACTTACCCCAGCTGACCCCTGGCACAGAACCCCAGAAATCATTAGCAAGAGTGCCCAGGTAGCTGGGATTGCTGGAGAATAAGGAGCAAAAGGGGAATCCTTCACAAAGCTCAAAGCTTTAGCACCAAAAACCCGCAGACTGCAACCAAGGCAGATTGAAAAGGCTTCGTTATTTCTTTTACACATTAAAACTCCTAACTCTCCCCACACCCAAATATTACCAATCAGTATTTCCTCTGCAAAAGAATCTAAACAATTTTCTGCACTAGTGAATGTAATAATAAAAAAAAAAAAGTCTAAAGTCAAACTGCTCTTTTTGCATATTCTTTAAAGTTGAAGTTCCAACTGCGGCAGAAAAGCAAAGCCGTGCATGCTACCACTGGTGAGTCTGTAAAACTGGCAATTTCAAAATTAGTTTAATGAAACTGTTAATTTCACCCATCTGGTTTAGCATATGCATTTTTTTTCTAGTCAATCTGTAACTAAAAAACATGCCTTGTTTATGGAGATGAATGGCATAATGAAACAAACAAACAAACACAATAGAAGAAGGAGCCATGTTCCCATTTTCTGGCTTCCTGCCCCAGAAGCTAAGGAAACAAAAGCCCAGCGCCCCCGCTCCACTCCTTAACCCTTCCTGTTTCCCCAGGAGCGCGGCATTGTTGGTTTTGCTTTTCTACAGCAATACCGATACCATAAGGTGGCCATTGGCCGGCTCATCATCAACGGAGGCAAAAAGCAGAAAATGAGAAGGTGGGCCCTTGCTGGGGAGCTGGAGTGGGCATCTGATTGAGAATTCAGGGGAGAGGCAGACTCCTTCCTCGTGAGAGGCACGGGGGGCATCGATAGGAAAGTCATTTTTAGTTTCAAGCTTCCAAAAGGTGGAACGCGTCCAAAGTACAAGCTGGAAAGGGAAGAAGAAGTGAAAGGAGAAAATGTCATTTAACCAGAAAAGGAAGCTCTCACCCGGCTTACTCCTTAAAAAAAAAAAAAAACACAGCATATTCCTGATTTGCATTCTGATCCCCTGAGCCCCAGAGCCCCAAGGAGGTGGCTTATTTCCCAAAAGTAAACTGCTTGGGGCGCTTGAATGGTTCGGTGCGTTGGGCTTCGGATTCTCGATTTTGGGCTCAGGTGGTGATCTGTGTCCTTTGTCCATGCTCCTCAGTGGTGAGGCTGCGTCTCTCCCTTTGCCACCACCCCGCCCCCTGCCCGCCCCCCCACCGGCCCCTCCAGTTTTCTCTTTCTCTAAAATAGATAAATAAATCTTAAAAGAAAAAAAAAGTAAATTGCTTGTACTCTTCAGTATGCAAGTTTTCCAGGTTTGTCCCATAATTTCTCTCCGTCCCTTCTCCAACCCCCTCACCCCACCCTCAGGACTGCCATCAGGGGACCTCTGGGCAGGAAAAGTGTGGCCCTCTCTGTTTTCTTCTCTGTGCTTCTGTGTATTTGCTTTAAAAAAAAAGATAACGTATGCTTTCCTAAATAAAAATAAAGATGAAGGTTTTTCAATGAACGACACTGAAAATAGCTCTTAAAGGACACGGTATCCAGGTGTTATTAAGAAACATTACTGTATGTCTACCATTCCCGTGCTCTGCATTTTAGTGTTTCCCAATACACATTGCAATTGTTGGCAAAAAAAGAAGTTAGAAGCGAACCAGTTAAGGCCAGCAACCCCTCGGTATCTAGTGTGGGGCCTCCTCTAACTCTGCACTCAGCGCTCCTAAGCCGGGGGGCAAGGCCGGCCGGGAACAAAAACAAAAATGAGAGGGACAAGATGCAGATGGTCAGCCCTGGGAGGCGAGCCCACCTCAGACCCGGCCTCCTCCCGAGACCCATTTGCTGGCAGACCTTGGACTTCCTGTAGCCACAGCTCCCGTGGGCTCAGACGTGCCCAGTCCAGAATGAAGGGAGGGAAGAGAGTGAACAGTTCCGGCCTCAAGGCAGATGCCCACAGGGGCCTGCTGGCCAGCTCACCTGTCCCACTCACCTGTCCCTGCCTGCCCTTGCACCCCACCTGCACCTCCGTCTTTGCAGCTTTCCTCCCTCCTTCCTACCCAAACCAGCTCTCTGGCTTCGAACCCCACCTCCACTACCATCTCCGCATCCCTGCAGCCTTTTACCAGCAACCCCCCATCCCCACCACCTCTCTTCCCTGGATGCTGGAGCCCCATTCAAAGGGTTTTTGAATTCTAAGGGTTCTGTTTTGACAAGGAAGTTGCAACAGGAGAGTAAAAGAAATAGCCAGCACACCTCTTAAATAATGAAAAAGCACGCATACTAGAATCCTACCATCCTAGCATTGGTAAAAGCCCAAATGCTAATAGGGCAATTTCTATGCTCTAACAGGAGCCATTTTCCTAGAGAATTGGAGGTTCCCCAGGAAACGACATGGAGGGTGACCAATCAGAATAGTTCCCCTGAAGTCTTGAACACGGTGTCTCCTGTTGGATGCCACCCAGAGCCTGGACAGTTGTGGACTTGGGGACAGAGCAGTACAGAAGCCCCGCACCAGGCAAGGACATCAAGATGCAGAGCAGTAGTTCTGGAATGCCGGGAGGCAGGAAGAGTACCATGCCACATCTATATGCACGGCAGCTGAGCGCCCCAAGGGGCGCTGCCATCTTTAATTCAAAGGCATGCCTACTCTGGGAGACGAGGATTCTTCAGAGTGGGAACCGCCAGTGGGGACAGCTGCATTTTATACAAGGTTAGCACGTCAGCTGTCAATATTTAAGAAGCCTCTCTCCTTCGCAACCTTGGTAGAGAGTTCTGTGTGGGCTGGGGTAGTCTTTTCATTGTGGTTGCCCTGGGGCCCAGCACAGTGCTGGAGGGATCCAATCCATGGGTGCCAAACTGGGTTGCACGAACCTTGGGGCTGTTTTACATCCGGGCACCTGTCTACTTCAGCAACTTGATAACAGGCATATGAAAGCGAGAACCGTGAGGGCTACGTTTTGGGAATTCTTTTGTAATGGGTGTGCCTAAGAAGGATTCTGGGCTACTTTTGTTGACAGGGAGGAGTTGGAAAGCAGCTTGCTGGCAGACCTGGGAAAGAGAACTCTGTTTGCAGAGGTGTCTCAGAACAAGGACGGCAGCTCCTGAGAGAGAACAGACTGAAGAAATGTGTAAGAAATGAGAAAAATGTAGAAAGAAGGCAAATAAGCCCATAGTCCTCTATCCGTCTGGATTGGTGTCATGGCTTGGCTGGCATAGACCTTGAACCCGGTATAGAAACATGCTGTGTAGGGTCATCTAGAAGAAGGATCGATAACTAAGCACCTAACATGGCCAGCACCATTGCAGACACCGTGGAGAACTGGAAGTGTAAGTGGGATACTTATACTTCTTGTGCTCCCCTCAACAAGCTTGCAATTGCGTGAGTGATAGAGACACCAACAGGATCCAATAGTTATAACTCAAGGTAGAGTGCGATGAGCTCTATTCAGGCGACCCAGTCCCTCATAGCCATATGGTGCCTCTCTGTCCATGAAGCTCTTTCATAGCATTATGTCACTCAGGAGAGCATCATTTTTAATTGTCATTAAACCAAACTTGACCCAGTACATAAATTACAAACATAAATTACATCTCACACCTTCGAGGACGGCTACTTCTCAAAAAACCAGGAAATAACACATGTTGGCAAGGATGTAGAGAAATGGGAACCCTTGTACGCTGTTGGTGGGAATGTAAAATGGTGTAGCCGCTATGAAAAAGAGTATGAAGTTCTTCAAAAAATGAAACACCAGGATTACCATATGACCCAGTAATCCCACCTCTGAGTCTATATCCAAAGGAATTGAAAGCTGAGTCTGGAAGAGGTATTTGCATACCCACGTTCACAGCAGCTCTAGTCACAATAGCCGACATGCGGAAGCAACCCAAGTATCCTTCGACAGATCAACAAAATGTGGTATATACATAATGGAATACTGTTCAGTCTTAAAAAGGAAGGAGATTCTGACACCTGCCACAACAATCTTGAGGACCTAATGCTAAGTGAAATAAGCTAGTCACAAGAAGACTGATACTGGATGATTCCACATCTATGAGGTACCTAGAATAGGTAAGTGCATGGCGACAGAAAGTAGAATAGTGCTTATCAGGAGCTGTGGGGAGGGGAAATGGGGAGCTGTTGTTTAATGGGTACAGTTTTACAAGGTGCGAAAGTTCTAGAGATCTGTGCAATGAGGTGGATACACTTAACACTACTGAAGAGTATACATAAAGATGGTTACAATGGAGAATTTTATATTACATGTATTTTTACCACAAAAAAAATTTTTTTTAAAGATTTTATTTATTTATTTGAGAGAGAGAATGAGAGAGAGAGAGCACATGAGAGGGGGAGGGTCAGAGGGAGAAGCAGACTCCCTGCTGAGCAGGGAGCCCAATGCGGGACTCCATCCTGGGACTCCAGGATCATGACCTGAGCCGAAGGCAGTCGCTTAACCAACTGAGCCACCCAGGCACCCCACAAAAAAAATTTTTAATTACAGTCCTTAAAGAGTGAGGGTACAAATAGTTGGGTTTCTCTTTTGCAGTAGGAAAATACAGCTCAGACCTTCGGGAACAATGGAGCGGCGGTGACCACTCCCGAGCTCGCTAGGCCGGCTACAGGGAACACAGTCATTCACTCCCTACTGGCTGTGCATGAAGCCAATGTTCCCGATTGTCCACCCCCTGCAGTGTTCTCATCACTCCTTTGAAGTGTGTTGTTGGCTTAGCTAGAGAGCAGATGATCCGCCTGAAATCACACAGTGCAGGGAAACAACACTCTGAGGTCTGAAACACGCACGTGTAGTGGCCTGGAAGCGGAGTGGGCCATGTATGTGCGGACAGGCGGCCCGCAAAAAAAAAAAAAAAATGACTCTGTCGCAAAGAACCAGAAATCACAGGCCACTGTCTTAAGTGGTCTTCTTTTTTCAAAATGCCGGGGAAAAAAATAATTCCACAAATTAATTCCCTTGGTAGGAACAATGGAGCTGACGTTTCTCTTTCTATTTATGTAAAAAACTCTCGTTCAAAACATGGCCCCATTTTTGTTCTATGCTGGCCCACGGGGGGCACTTGGTCAACCTCTGTTGAGTGAACGAATGGATGGAAGGTCGTGACATGAGCAACTAAAGACGTTTCTCACACAGTTAAATTCCTTGTCTCTCTTCCTGCACCCGCTGAGTTCCTGCAGCCAGAATTCCCAGCACCGAACATCTGATCCTTGACTCCATTCCCAGAGCTTATCTCAGATATGAAAAATGTAAGATGATGAGGATGTTCTAATAAAGTCTACTAGTCAACAGGATGGGACAGCTCGGGGCAACAGCAGAAAAGAGAATGTAGACATAGTTCATATTAACTAGAGTTGTCCAAAGCGCTCCAAAGCCAGATAGACACTTACGGCAAGAAGAACCGGGGAGGAACAAGGAATGGATCTATAGCCACACTGGTCTATGACTATTCCTTTTATAGGAGACCCGAGTAAAGATACATTAAAAACACGTAGACTTGTTTTCTTTTTCTCTCAATTTACAAAATCAAATGTTCTGCATTTTGCTCAGCCTTGTTAGAAACTGAACACAATGTACAACACCAGTCTCTCTCCAGGGTTAGCAGGAGGGCACTGTGATAGCCCCAAGCAAGGGCGGTGCACCAGGCAGAGAGATGAACTTTAATGGGGAGTGAATGCCCGACCTCTGCAGGAGGCTCCCCGGTCCTTATGGACAGGATGGCGTAACCTAGAAAAATAGGAGCTGAAGGCAGAATGGGGGCTTGAGGTTCATTCCGGAGATTCGCCCACCCTTCCTGCCCTATCTCCCCACCTGCTCCTCGGCTCCAGGAAAGGGAAGGGAGCGAAGGAATGCAGGTGGCTGGGTGCCCAAGGGAGGCAGACGCCCTGATACGGCTTTGGGGCTCCCATTGTCACCACAGATGGAGCCCCTGGAGGCCTAACAGGGGTCAGCAGAACACGCTATGTGCTGACATGTGACGGCTCCCCAGCCCCACAGCCCGGGACAGCGTGAGGTGTAGGAGCTCATGATTTGGGTTTTTAATTAGGGTCCGTTTCCAGGTCTCCACGGAGGGGGGAGGAAAAAAAACAATTCTAAATTCTTATAAACAAAACTTCTGAGCTATAAAAAATAACATGAAAACATTCTTACTGAGAGTATTTACTTTAAAAAAAAGAATGTGTTGTGAAAATGATTCACTCCTGCTCCCAGTCGGTAAAACTATATTTACATATGATCAGGAATCTCATAAAGCCGATTTTGATGTGGATGTGGCCTCAGCCCACTGAGTCTAACCTACCCAGCATGCATGTCCAGCATGAGCAGCGGAAACCGGGGGGCTGTCTCTGCCGGGTGATAACATCTATAACACACAGCAGTGGTTCTCAATGTCGGGAGATTTGGCCCCCTTGGGGACATCTGGCAGACTCTGGAGACCTCACAACTCAAGAGGGGGGTCATGGGAGGGGAGAGAGTGCTACTAGTCTCTAGTGGGTTGAGGCCAGAAATGTAGCTAATGCACAGGACAGACCTCCCCTCCAGCCCCCCAACAAGGAATTATCCAGTCCAAAATGAAACACCGCTTGTACCGGGCTTCCTGTACGCCGATTCTGTTTCAACTCTTTTATAAGCATCAATTCATTTAAGCCGACACTAGGAGGGTGGCACCATTCCCATTCCCATTGCACAGATGAGGAAACGGGCTCGGGGAAATGGAGTAACTTGCCCAAGCCCACGTGGCTGGTAAGTGCTAAGCTAAAATTGGAGACAGGCCGCCTGGCTGCAGAGGTTATGCTGTCCCCGAGTCCACAGGCTTCCTGCTCCTCGGCCTCCTTGCCTGCATGCAAGCGGTCCCACGGCCTTGAGAGCCAACCTCTTTACACCCCATAGCTCTGTCCCTACCACCCTGTCCCATTCAGGCCTGCATCCTCGGCCTGGACCATGGACCGCCGAGGACCCACTGCTTTCCCCGCACACCCCCCTGTTCACCTCCCCCCAACCTCCTGCTGCTGCCAGAGTAACCTCGAAACCCAAGTCTGAATGCACCTCCGCCCGCTGCTTAAAACCCTTCCACAGGCCCCTGTCACCTACAAGGTGAAGCCCAAACTCTCAAGATGCTGCCGGAATGGTAGTCAGAATCACACCCTCCGGGACTTCTCCTGCCTCCCAAACGCCTTGCACATCATTTCAAAGGTGGTGCTGCTCCCATATCTCTGCCTCTACTCTGCCTCCAATACCCAGATACCCACGGACCCCTCAGGAATCAGTCCCAGTGTCACCTCTTCCAGGAAGCCTTCCCTGACCACTCCCTTCCTTGTGACTCTACCGCTTACTCCCACCACTTTTATTAAAAATGCATCACCAGGGGCTCCTGGGTGGCCCAGTCAGTTGCACATCCAACTCTTGGTTTCGGCTCAGGTCGTGATCTCGGGGTCATGAGATCGAGCCCCGTGTCGGGCTCCACAGGCTCAGCACGGGGTCTGCTTGAGATTCTTTCTCCCTTCTTCTCCCTTCCCCCACTCACACTCCCTCTCTCAAATAAATAAATAAATAAATAATAAAATCTTTTTAAAAAATGCATCACCATTTTTCTTTGTTTTCAAGTCTGTCCCTTAAGGGCAGGGACCTTGTGTTATTTTACTTATCTCTAAAGTCTAGCCAAGTAACGGAGCAGACACTCAGCAAGTACCAAATGAATGAAAGAGAAAATATCTGGTATGGTTCGGATTCTTTCAGGCCAGAATAGATTCCCTTTGCCCCGTCTGCAGTGGGGAATCTCTTCCGTTGTACACTGACATTCTTAGGAAGTCCTTATGTGAAGCAGAAGTCCGTTTCTGCGCTGCCTTGGCTCAAGGTTCTGGTTGGATGCCCAGCAATACCATGGGTTGCCTCTCACCACTAGGAGTTATCATCACCCCTCTCTGTATCCCCTTGCTGGGGCTGAACACCTCCAGCTCCCCTCCTCTTCCTAACAGATGTCATTGCAAGATCCCCTGTGGCCCTATAGCGTGCACTTCATTACTAAGCCAACCCAAACTGTGATGGGCCTAAGCAGAAGCTGGCCACATTCGGGAAGTATAGACAGATTCCCGAGATGCCATTTGCAGTGTGTACTTCAAGTCCAGGACCTCAAGTTCAAGGGCCTAAGGGCCCAGGCAGGTAAGCTCCAGGAAAGAAGTAGGCAGGAGGTGCTGGGATGGGGGGACGGGGTGGGACGGTGGATAGACAGAACACACCTGTGACAACTCTCAATTCCAGAACCACTACTAATGTAGGAATGGAGGCCCGGCATTACCAGATCTTTGGGGTTTTCAAGAAAAGCTAAACATTTGCATTTTTGTGCCAGTTTTTAGATACCAGCAACTAATAAAAAAATTTTTTTGATAATAATGTACATGCCAAACTAATCATTTGTGGCCTTGGCTTTAAAAGAATGGCTGGAGTGATTCCTAAATTTGTTTTCGCATTTGGTGTTGGGAATGTGCACAGATACACAGAGAGTTGTGGCCATACAAGGGCAGAATTTAAATGTGAAGTTAACCTAGGGCACTAGGGTGAAAAGTCACTTTGAGGTGTATGTGACTAAGAGGGGGAGCCTTCCTAACCAGTGTCCAAACGTGAGACAAAGACACAGTTACCTGCCCACAAGCCCATCTCCAGCAAGGTCTGGAACAAGCTGGGGTGCCGGTCTCTCAGCTCCTTCTCCCAGGGGAAGGCCCTGCACGTGGAGGGTCTCCCGTACCTGAGCTTCAGGTCCAGGTAGGAGTTCTGGAGGTCACCTACAGGCCAAGGGAAGCACAAGAGAGCCATCGCCTTAGGAGAGGGCAGGTCTCATCCTTCTAAATCCCTCCTCCCTAAGAGGAAGTAGAAATAAAAGGTCAGACTTAATGTTACTGAATGTTGGTTTGGGTCCATTAGGGATTTGAAATCGGCTCCGATACGTCTGCCTCGAGGTCACAAATTCAAAGCCATGTCCAAGGGAAATGTGCCAAAGTTGCTGATGGCTGTAGAATAATTCTACAGAATGAGCAGCTGGCCTCGGACTGTTCCCCAGGAGGCCAATATCTAGGCCATTTTGTTGGTAGTGTGAGTTGAGGAGCAAAGCACAAGGACCCCCAGGGAGGCAAGGCAGTGGGTGTTAGGAAAACCTTCCCATGCCACCAAACAGATCAGCATACAAGGATGGGCTTCCAACTCAGAGGATCTCTCGTGAAATTACATCAGTTATCAAAATCAGTTTCTTTCCTGTTTGGGATATTACTATTCCTATATATCTTCCCCCTCTTCTGACAGCATCGTATTTTCTGGATGAGTCAGCTGTACCCGCAGCAGCTGGGGACCAGGATTGCCTGTTCTTAAATTACATTGCAAAAACACTGCATCTCCAGGCTTACCTATCACTGTGTCTACTCACTTCCTGAGACCGTGCTCTGTGGACCCTACCGGACTGAGGTATGTTCCAGAGGCACCCATCCCTGCACAGCCTGGAATGGGGAGGTTCAGCTCTGGAGAGAGTGCGATGTGTGGGCAGGACTGCCATACTCAATTCGCTTCTGCGGATGGCAAAGGCCCCACAGGAATTTCTCTTCCAGAAGGAACATATGTGACTAACTCTAGTGCCGCCGTATCCAGCAAGAAGACCTAAGCACAGAGAAATTTACAAGCGCTAGATCCAAGCCAGAATATTGGAAGACAGGCCAGGAACCGATTTTTATAATCAATGAACACCCTGTATGAGTGAAGGATGCCCGGGCAAATATGAGCAGGTCTGAAAGCAGTCTATTTTGAAATTCATTCCTTCTGCTGGCTATTACTGGGGTCTTCCAGAAAGAATCAATTTCAAGGGATTAAAAAAATAAAACCAAGCCCCAAACAACAAAGTCACTGTTCTACATTTCTGAAAGCTAATATGCAGATACTAATGGTCCAAGACAAAAGTGCACCGATGGGGAAACATTTCTAATGATTAATTTATTTTCCAATTCACTTTTATTTTCTTAGACTGGCCTAAGATCCCATTATGGACGGGAAGAATGCAATGCAAGGCTCAGCACGCTCTCATTTGTATTCTTAAAGGGAATCGCGTATGGTTGAAGCTAAGAGGCAGGTGTGGGGTTCCTGTTGGCCGTTGGTCTGGTTGGAATCCAGGTGGCACGTACACGGCCATCCGCCTCCATCTGTGGAGGGCTCCAGGTCATATCTGTTCCCGCTGCTCAAGTCATACATATTCTATTTTAACCGTGTTAGAAAGAAGCCAAACATGTTGACACAAATACACAGAGCTAAAAATTGCCCTGCCGGAGCTCAGTACTTACATGCTTCCTGTTGCCCGCCCCCTTGCTGTACCGTGGATATGTACACAAACACTATTTCTTGGACCTCAGCACACCTTTCATAATATAATTTGAGCTGTTCAGCAAGTTGCTTCTCAAGGAGGGGATTACCAATCTACAAGAAGGCAAGAAAATCGAATGAACAACAATTGTCATCAAGCTCCCATTGATACCTCTGAAGCTGTGTTCGGGTTGGTTTCCTTCTCCCATTGGTATCACCAGCTGGCTCGTCTGCACACAGACCATCCACTCCGGATTAGCCACGGGAGGGTATAATTCAAGGGCACACCAGCTCTGTCTGGTTCCCGCTCACTGCTTTCCGTGGCACCTTCTCTGCAAAAGCCTCTTAAATGTCCGGATTTCCCAGAGACCAGGCCTCCACCCTCTTCTTTCCCCTCACCGCGTGCTGTCCCTGGACAATGATGTTCATCTCTCCTTCAGTCCCCGAGAGATGCCAAGTGCCAAGTGTCCCTGTGCTGTGCTGAGCCCTGCGAACCCTCCTCCCACTTTCGTCTGCTTGGCAGGCTCCTACTCGACCTCCAAGAGTCAGGTCCAAGGTCATTGCTTCAAGGCAGCTTCCTTAACAGCCGCCCCTCCCGTGTGTGTGGATGCAGATGTTCCCACCTCAGCGACCCCAAAACACTCGCATGTGAATTAACACATGTACCACGTTCCTTCATGTCTTCGGTGTTTAAGCCCCAGACGGGGAGCTTCGCGAAAACAGAGGCCTTATCTCAACTCGTTGGTTTTCAAAATGCAGGTTGTGACCCATTAGAGGGTCAAGAAATTATTTCAGCAGGTTGTAACCAGCACTGATTTATATATATATAAATATATCTATAAAATAGAACACAAAATAGCAGAGTGCACCTAACATGGGAAGGGCCTTATTCTTAGTAAAACCTTTGTTTTGGTTTCGTATTTTATACATATATATAATATATACGTGTATGTGTATACGAGTGTGCATGTATACGTGTGCTCATGATGTTACATAGATTTCTTCTTTTCTTCCTTTTCTTCATCACATAGATTTCTGATGTGAATCACCTTCAAAAAACAGTTTGAGAGTGGCCATCTTCATCATCGTGGACACCTCAGCACCAGCACAGAGCCTAGCACAGAGCTGGTGCTCTGGAAGTATTTGTTGCAAAAGGAATACATTAATTTCTTTGTTTTCTTCTTCATAGAGGTCTCTCTGTAGGGGCTCTGAGATGGACCCATGGATAGTAGGGCTCTGCATTGTTCTTCCTTTACTTTGCCTAATGACTCCTGTTTTCCCCAGAACAAATCCCGCAGGGTCACGGGAATGCCCTAAGATTCCTTGTTCAGGTATCTGGTGATCTCCTTACCAAGGCAGAAAAAGACACCTCTGTAAAGGTGGACAGTCCCTGTCTCCCTGCAGCAGCCCGGGGGCAGCTGGCCTGGAGAGCTGGACAAGCCCATCTGTAGGTAGGTTTTGGAGGCGAGGGTCACGGTGTAGTAGGTTCGGTCCTCCACAATGTCTACAAGTCCAGCCAACCCACCCCAGTGGGAGCCCAAGGCCTGCGTGTCTGAAGAGAGCAGCAAACAGAACCAAGATTTTCATTTGCTAGAGTGTCTCCTCTTCAGATACTTTAAATAATAGCACATAAAAGAAGCTCTATCAAATAACTAAGATTCTCTCCTTTCATTAGCTTAATCACTGGATAGGCAACCACCTGATAAAAATCTACTCTATAATTAAGCTAGGAGTTATTAAAACAGAGGAAGTAAATGGTTTCCATTTTGTGAGTACTAAATGAACCAAACCTTAACAGAAATCTATTCTCGAGTTTGCTGGGGGAAAAGCCTCCATATTAATTACATTTGATGACAGAGCCAATGCGAGGTCCAGCGTGGGTAAATCTTTTGCTTACAAGAGGTTCCACATGCTGGAGCCACACACCCAACACGCATGAACACCCAGTAGCTTCTCCATGCCCGGGGCTCACCTGTGCAGGACGCAGAGCGTGGAGACGATGGTACTTCAGGGGTCCGAAAAACCCTTCAATGCCGGCCACATACCTGCTCCCTCCAATAAGGAAGTATCCAGCAGTGTCATTATAATAGAAATCCTCTCTGAAGCTACAGAAGAATAAAGAGTTAAGAGAGCTCTTGGTCTGAACCAGATCTTTAAAAAAGAGGCTCTTTCATTGACCCTCCTTTCTTACACCCCCAAATTTCTTCAGTCCTTCACACTGAGTTCTAACAGATAAGACCATGGTGGGATCAGACACACTTGGGCTAGGATCCCAACTCTGCTATTTTCCAGCTGTGTGACCTTGGACCTGTCCCTTACCTTCTCTGAGACCGAGTTTTCTCATTAGCAAATTAGTTCCTCAATAATTAGATTCTTAGGAGGATTCGTGAAATGTAAAGCCTTGCGCCCAGCAGAGTGCCTGGCCTCGTAAATCCTCGGTACCTGCCGGCTTTTGATATTGGTATAATTGTTTGGAATTGGAAACCTTTGGAATCACTAGTCTTAATTGGAAATGTTTTGCTCTAAAAAAAAAAAAAAAAACACCTTGTTGAATGGATACATTGACTGGATAGAAGGTGGCTGCAAAGGAAAACTAAGAACATATCCTATTAGATAAGAACCGAGGGATAATTCGGAGTGAGGAGGAAGAGGCTGAACACCAGAGCCTTGTACTGAAAGACTTGAAGGAACAGGAAGGAAAATGGAGGGAAAATTGGGCCACCACGAATAAAATGCACAAAATTATTCCTTTCTGCATTGTTTATACTCACCAAAGACTGGACAACCCCAGGCGTCTTTCAGGGAGGACTGGCCCAAAGCCATCCAATGGACCCTAAATGTGAGCCTTTTATTCATATATAGCTTAAAAAAGGAACAGAGGGCTCTGTGTACTGACCTGGAGAGATCTCTAATATATTAAGTGAAAAAAAGAAAAACAAAAGTGGAACGAAGAGCATATACTTTTTATCCAAGAAAGAGGAGAATGGATTTTTTTTTTTGTATTTGCATTTTAAAAACTCTAAGTATATACTGCAAGAAATTAATAATAGTATTTCCCCAGGGCATGGAGGGTAGGGGATGGAGTGGATAGAGGCAGAGGTAGGAGCAAGACATCTAACTGTACATCTTTTCATATAGTTTTGATTTTTTTAAACAGGCATATTTATTGCCTATTTAAAAACTAAAATAGGATATGTGAACAAGGTGGGATCAGAGCCTATGAAGACAGCAGGTTGGAGGGAGGGGGTCAAGACAAGCATCAAGTGAGAAGCCAGACAAAGAGGAAAGAGTCAGGGAAGGCAGAGGGCAGATGGGAAGCAGACGGAAAGAAAACAAAATGTCAGGCAAGCCTCCAGGAGCCCAGCAAGTCGCGAAAGCAATGGGCCAGGGTGATGCCGACAGGGACAGGGCAAGATACCAGCAGTTAGACCAGAGAAGCCAAGCAACCTGGAGTTATCCCAAGAGAGGGGATGTACTGACTGTTACCAAGGAACCCGAACCCTAGCAGGTGCGCCTGGTTGGAGAGGAAGATGAAAGGGAGAAGGAATGAGACTCTGACATCAACAGACGGCAGCAGAAGTGAATGCTTAGAAATTAGCTTTACACAAATGCGGCTAAAACGGAAAAGGAGTGCTTCTTCTCCTGATATTTTTCTTTTCAGGATCTCAGGCTTGATGGTCCGTCCCTTTATTTTCCACTGGGACCACAAAGTTATTATCTCTGAGAGCTGTGAATTGATTTTGTTTTTCAAGACCGTAGAAAGACTTAACGTTCCAGCCACCCTCACGATGACGTAATACCTGGCACTTGAGGGATACAAAACTTCTACAATAGAAGCTCTCTTAATGGAACTCGGCTCAACCAACTCACCAGCGCACCTGCTGGCTATCCCTGCAACGTGTTGGATGCTCGCTGGCTGGCGCCTACTCTCTGGATCCTTAGTCTTCTCATTGTTTAAATAGAGATGATAACAGTATGTACCGACTGGGCTGTTGTGAGGATTAAATAAACTAATATTTAAACAAAGTAAGAATAAGAAGTGTCTGTTCCCAAACCTGACAGTGCCAACTGTATGGTCATTGAGATTATACAATTTAATGAACTATTATGTCATTCAATAAAATATGGATTGGGAAGAAAGCGTTGTTCATTCTGTAACAATTAAGTTGAATATTTTGGGTTGACTCAGAAAAGAACGGTTGCTTAAAAAGTGTGGAATTAGGACAACGGTAAAAGATTCAAAAAAAAAAGGAAGAAATCTAGACATATCTTGGCTTTGATAGTTTCACAAGGGTCTTTGTTTTCTTTCCATTTCTAAGAAACAAGAATTGGGTGCTGTTTATGCAAGAAAGACCACAGGGAAGTCCAATCGGTAGATTCAGAACAAAGGAAAGGCCCTATCTGGAAAGACTGGTAGATGAATGTACTTTTCTGTGTTTTAATTAAAATAAAATATTTATGGTAAGTATCTTTTTAAATGGATCTTTGCTTTAACTGAATTTTTCAACTAATCATTAAATTACTTGGTCCCTATGGTACTGGATTGTAATTTTTGGTTTTTTTTTTTATCATTATCATAATATAACTGCAACATTGTGGTTTATAAGCAATATATATTTGGGGGCACGTGGGTGGCTCAGTTGGTTAAGCGTCCGACTCTTGATTTCGGCTCAGGTCACGATCTCGGGGTTGTGAGACTGAGCCCTGCATCGGGCTCTCCACTCAGTGTGAAGCCTGCTTCAGATTCTCTCTCTCTTTCCCCCTCTGCCCCTCCCTCCACGCATTCGTACGTGTGTGCTTCCCCCCTTCTAAAATAAATAAATCTTAAAAAAAAAAAAAAGATGGGGCGTGGGTGTCTCAGTCGTTGAGCATTTGCCTTCAGCTCAGGTCACGATCCCAGGGTCCTGGGATCGAGCCCCACATCGGGCTCTCTGCTCAGCAGAAAGCCTGCTTCTCCCTCTCCCACACCCCCTGCTTGTGTTCCCTCTCTTGCTTTCTCTCTCTCTGTGTCAAATAAATAAATAGAAGCTTAAAAAAAAAAAAAAGGAATATGTATTTGGTCTTTGTCCACAGTTCCTGGCTCACAATGCTTCCCAAACCCTTGGGACCTCCTAAGTGTTGAAAGTAGTAAAGACGTCTTTTGTTATATCAAAGAAGGTGACTCCACCCAAAGGCGGAGGCTGGTTCCCAGGTGGACCAACAATGTGACTAGAGGATTGAAACTTTTAGTTCTACTCCCCAACCTCCAGGGAGGGGAGAAGGGCTGCAGGTTGAATCAGCCAGTGGCCGATGTCTTAGTCAACCATGACTGTGTAATGATGCCTCCATAAAAACCCTAAAGGAGGGGCGCCTGGGTGGCTCAGTCGTTAAGCGTCTGCCTTCGGCTCGGGTCATGATCCCGGGGTCCTGGGATCGAGCCCCGCATCGGGCTCCCCGCTCCGCGAGAAGCCTGCTTCTCCCTCTCCCACTCCCCCTGCTCGTGTTCCCTCTCTCGCTGTATCTCTCTCTGTCAAATAAATAAAATCTTTAAAAAAAAAAAAACCCTAAAGGACTGGCACGTCTGGGTGGGTCAGTCGGTTGAGCATCTGCTTTCTGCTCAGGTCACGATCCCAGGGTCCTGGGATCGAGTCCCCCATCAGGCTCCTTGCTCAGCGGAGAGCCTGCTTCTCCCTTTGCCTGCCACTCCCTCCGCTTGTGCTCTCTCTCTCTCTCTGACAAATAAATAAAATAAAATCTTAAAAATAAAAACAACCTTAAAGGACTGGGGGAGAGCCTCAAGGTTGGTGACCACATGGAGGCTGGGGAGAGTGGCACACCTGGAGAGGGCATGGGAGCTCTGTGCCCTTTTCCCAGCCGTCACCCCATGTCTCTTCACCTGGCTGTTGATTACTATCCTATATCAGATCCTTTAATAAACGGGTAAATGTAAGTAAGTACTTCCCTGAGTTCTGGGAGCTGCTCTAACAAATCAAAAGAACCTAAGGAGGAGGTCCCTGGAACCTCTAATCTCCAGTCTGGGGCTTGCCACTGGCGTCTGAAGTGGGGGTGGGGGTCATCTTTTAAGACTGATCCTTCCCCTGTGGCATCTGATACTATCTCTGGGAAGACAGTGGTGGAGTTGAGTTGAATTCTTGGACACCCTGATGGTGTCTCAGAATTGCTTGGTGTGGGTAGGAGGGAAGCCCTCCCCCATCTTGGAATTGGGTCTGGGAACCCAAAAGGAACAGCTAAGTAGGAAATCTTTCCAGCCTGCTCTCCATCCACCTCAGAGCCTCTACATTTTTCTCCTCTTAAATCCCCTCCGTGGCTGCACAAAGATTGCAAGCGCTTCCTTGTACTGTGTGTGCCCTGTTTGATGGTCATCAATTTCACGGACATAAAAGCTGAGCTAGACAGTTCCAAAGCCTAGGCCGTCATTTTTGGAAACCTCAGACACACTGGCAAACTATCTTTACTCTTATCTGGACATAGGAGACCGCCTCAGTTTATAACTGCCAAGCTCCAGCAGCCCGAACAAATCTCTGACGTCGTTAAATAAATCTCACTCAGAATTAGGAAACAGCCCCAGCTCGACAGTTCTTTAGTAGGGAAACTTAGAGCTTCAAATTAGCCATCCCTCTCCCCGCTTAGAGTAATTATCATCTCAAATGTCCCTTCTTTGGGACCTGCTGTAAATTCTGACCCCCTTGAGTATCCTCTGAAACTATCCTATTCGATTCCTTTCCAGAATTCACAATTTGTAATTTTATATTTATTTATGAATTTAAGATCTGTCTCCCCCACTGATCTTTCTCTTTCTTCCTTTCTTTCTTTCTTTCTTCCTTCTTTCCTTCCTTCCTTCCTTCCCTCCTTCCTTCCTTCCTTCCTTCCTTCCTTCCTTCCTTCCTTTTCTTTCTTTCTTTCTTTCTTTCTCTCTTTCTTTCTTTCTTCTCCCTGAAGGTAGGGACTGACTGTATTCTCTTCGTTCATCATTTTATTCCCAGAATCCGGCACTGTGTCAGGTGCATGGTAGAGGTGTTGGATGAATGGGTGTATATTGGATAAATGAATGAAGGCTAAACACTGTACAGGCCTGAAGTTGTTACCTGTTACCCAGGGTCACTGACAGCCTTTCATCTGTGTGGAGCACTGCACTTCTGAGCACTTAATTACTGATCTTTCCACACTACCTTGATGGGACAGCATTATGTTTACATGACAACAAGGAGTAAAAAAGAATGCCTATAACCATCTGAAATATCTGGTGTTTAGTTCACTGGGTTGGCCCACTCTAAGATCTCTCTGATGGATGAGATTCCAAATATCTAACCACAGGAATCCCAGGTAAGCCCGACATTAAATCTTCAGTTCTTCTATTGATGGGTGAGGTCCCCGGAGTACAGGAACAGCAGCTGAGGAGGTGGCCAGGGACACTCCTGGGTCTGGGGACTGCCTCTATTACCAGGTCAGGGACCATTTCAGTGTTTGTTTGTTTTTAAGATTTTATTTATTTATTTGACAGAGAGACACAGCGAGAGAAAGAACACAAGGAGTGGGAGAGGGAGATGCGGGTTTCCCGCGGAGCAGGGAGCCGATGCAGGGCTTGATCCCAGAACCCCGGGACTGTGACTTGAGCCAAAGGCAGACGCTTAATGACTGAGCCACCCAGGTGCCCCCATTTCAATGTTTTATGTGGAATGTCGAATCGGTCTGTACCTGAAAATCCTCCTTTCCGGAATCTTATATGATCACGCGGATTCTGTATTTACTTAAAACTTTTATTTTTTGTTCATTGTATATTCCTTACATTAATTTTTATTTCTTACAATATTATATTAAATGTCATTTATCATGATTACTGTTAGGAGTTAAATTGTGTCATTCCCCCCACCGCAGATTCATACGTTGAAGTCTGAACGCCCAGACTTTCAGAATGTGACCTTATTTGGAAAGAGGGCCATTGCAGATGTAATTAGTTGAGATGAGGCCATACTAGCAGAATGGGCCCTCAATCCAGTATGACTGGTGTCCTCGCAGAAGGGGAAATATGAAGGACACACACAGTAACAGGGAAAATGCCGCGAAGACTGGGACCCCGCCACTACAATCCCGAAGCTGTCAGAAGCTGGAGAGAGGCCTGGCAGGCTCAGAGCCTAGACCAGCTCTTTCCCCAGACCTTTCAGAGAAAGCACGGCCCTGCTGACACTTGACCTTGGACCTCTAGCTTCTAGAAATATAAGACAATAATTTTCAGTTGTTTAAGCCACTCAGCTTGGGCTGCTTTGTTCCAGCAACACTAGCAAACTAATACAATTACTGAGTTTTTTGGCACCTCCTTAAATTTTATGTGGAAGGCATAGGTCTCTCTGCATCCCAGGCGCAGGCCTGGATCACCCTGTGATCTCTCCATCTGCAATTCACTCATGCCAGCATCTAGGTCACTGGGATGTATGGTGAAAGGAAGCTTTTACACAGAGAATGAAAAAAGCCTATGAAAGCAATCTTTTGTCAAAAACGTCCTGGGCTCGGGGTTGGGCACCCGGAGAGAAAGGAGAAGGTATTATTCCAGACTTCGCATCCCCAAAACGCAAACCCTCGATCTCTGGGGCCCACTGTGCAGAGCGGGGCCCCGGACAAGGCTCCCAAAGGAGCCACACATCATCGGTTTCTCCAAGCTCCCAGGGCTCTCTTATTCCTGAACTCTGTTCTACAACAAAACTCATGTCTGTTGAACGCTTTCTGACTGGTCTAAGTCCACGTGGCCCCCTTTCAGACTTCCCCTCTGTTCTCAGGCCTCAGCCTCTCTGTTCCCATACAGCTGTTAACATCACCCCTGACCTTCTCTTTGCAGGCTAAAGAATAACACCTCTTTAGCCTTTCCTTACAACTGTAATCATTTAATCCGGCCCTGAAAATAAGAATTGTTCTATGTGTCCAGAGCCTGAAGGCCATCAGTTTGACTTAAATGTAAACCGAATGGTGGGAGGAGAGGGTCTGGGGTGGGGGGGGAGAGAGAAAAGCAGGGTGTATGCCCCGCTCCGTTCCCTTGTCTCTATCTCTCCTGGTGTTCCTTTCTTCAATAATTGGTTTCCAAGAAAATCTGGCTTGTATGAGGAGTCTGAGTGAACGAGCCTGTTCGGAGAGACAGTTTCCTGCTTGCTGTAGTAAAGTAGCTACATGAGCCCCCCGCCCCCAGCCAAAGTGCCTGATACATTTTTTTAAATTATCCAGACAAAGCTGGTACGTGTGTATTATACATGCATACATAAATTATACATATAAAGCTGGTAGTTTTTGTTTCTTTTTTTTACATTTATTCTTAAGCATTTGAGTGTGTGTGTGTGTATATATATATATTATCTAGCCATGTTGAGGTATTCTGAGTTCCCAAAGGAGACTGCCCCACGGTTCTGCCCCTAGAAATCCCGCTATTAGACAGGGGTGTAGGGGCAAACGTAAAAATTATGAAACACAAGGCAAAGGACCCAGTTCTCAGTTTCTGTAACTCTCGTGGAGAATGGTTACATGAGGATGAAAAGTTACACCAATAGCAATAGTTGCATGCATTTCAAATTTAGATTATAAACATAAATATGAAGACTGTCTGCTTTTATGTTTTATACTAGGCCAAAGTTACCAACCATTCTCAATAAGCAACATTAATATGTTGATTTGTTTTTCAGAATCCTTCATAGAAGATAATTTTCAAAGAAAATGAATTATCAAGTGCCATGAAAGGAAGGATTTACAATGAGATCTGGAGAGAGGAATAGTTTCTCTTCTTAGAAAAAAATGTTGTGGGGGAAGAGAGGGGAGTTTGCGGATGGAAAACAAAAAAATTGCGAAGACTGGGCTTTAGGGCAGACCAGACACAGTCCATGCTCAAAAGCTGAATAAGGGGGTGTGGGAAGAACATTAGGGTTGAGGGCTAACGTATGACGATTTCTTAATCCTTATCCAACATCATGTTGAATAAACAGAAAATATCGCACTTACCTAATGGTCTGATTATGGTAGCTTTTCAAATCCTGTCCAATGCTGGTGGTGACTACGATCTGTGTGGGAGAAATACACAAGATCAATTATGCCCCAACACCTCACATCATAAATACGGTCCTAGGTATAAATTACTCATAAAATGGACTGCGTAGCCTCTCACCTGATCCATTTCTGCAGAAATAAAAGTAATACTTTACTAGCCCTGTGTACATTTTAAGATTAAAGAAATTTAATTTCTCCAAATGACTTCACATGGTAACCATAGCCATCATGCAGTTTCCCCCAGTGGGGTTCAGATATTTCCAAGCTATAAGCCACAGCTTTGCTTGGTTTACTTGTGCTCAAAATTTTGTTGCATAGGAAGAGAAGGAAATGCATAAGATACTATAAGAGGTTTATGAAATTTTACTTTGATTCCATGAGAGCCTTCGGGGGAGAAACAAGTTGGTGCTGAGCATTCTGCACGCACTGCTGCTCCCCACTCTCTTTCCCTAAGCATGGAGAATCATCATTGTCTTTTCAACAGTGACAATGTTTTTGTTGATAATGTTGTTAGCTGTCACGCATTCTTCTCGTGTCTTGGAGGGCTACTACAACGTAAGCCCCTGGAGCTAAGGGGCTCCTTCTCCCCCCAACCCCCACCCCCAGTGCTAGCACTGAGCAAGGGTTTAGAAAATATGTGCTGAGCTAACGAGGGTCTCAAAGGTGTGGCTACAACACTGTCTATGAGAGGCAAACGAACACAAAAACCAACCCAATTCATCCGTATGCAACATGTTGGCTTAGAGAAGAAAATGACTCCAATCAGTTGTTTCTCTAAACCAGCCACTGGCTTTAAGTCACTTGTCCATTTAGTCAAAGCAGTGAGTACGGTAGTCCCACCACAGAGGCGGATGTCATGTGGAAAAACAATAATACGGTTTTAGGGACCTATAGATATATTAGGAAGACAAGATAGGATGGAAAGAAAGTAGGACAAATGGGAAAAGTCTACCAAACAACAACAACAAAAACCCAACCCTACTTCTTTTTTCTTTCCATCCAATCTGGTCTTTTTAATCCTTACCCCAACGTACTCTGCTAAATTAAATTCATCTCCTTAATTAAAGGACTACTTTGATTAACTCTGTTCCGGCTCGAAAATCTTCCATGACACCCTGCCACCTTGCAAATAGAAATCCAGATTCCTTGATAGTCAAGATTGTCCACATGCTACCCCTAAAGACATTTTGTTTCTTCTATTAGTTTTCTACAGTCTGCAAATTTCCACTCCAACCTGGTTTATCTGCTAACCCCCAGTGATGTGCTAAAATGTTCCCTCGTCTCCTCTCCATCTCAATTCCACCCAATCCGTAGGAACCTTCCCTGTGAAACCTTCCCCGAGCATCCCAGCATGAAGTGCTACCTCTCTTCCCCGAGTCAATATGAATCATTTGGTAATTAAGCTCTCCTTATGACATCCTGTCACCTGAGTAATGCTTCTCCCATAAATAGTCGATAAGCTCCGTGAGCAAAGAGCCTTGCATACATAAGGTGCAAAATAAATCTGTGATTTGCTCTGATGGTTTGATACCCGCTTAAGTGACACAGGGTACTGAGCTGACCTTCACCTTCACCTCAGGAGCAAGCAGCAACCAAGCTGTAATGCCATAATAATCCCTATATAAGTGGGAAGCTGGACAACAGACCACAGCTAGGTCACCTCACGTTAAGGAAACCAACAAACATACAAAAAAATCCCAGCTAACCTTTTACAGACTCTTCTTAGGGAGGCAACAAGGACTGACCTGATTTCTTTTCTCTCCAGGAAAAGGAAATGTGATAAACATAAACACCAAGGGAAGCCTGTGTCTTATCTAATACATAAGACAAACAACAGGTCTCTCCCACTTTTGTTACCGGAAAATCACAAATCAATAAGAAAAGCTGATGAGGAAGTAAAGTAACAAGAAAAAACGTAGCACGTCGGCATCAAATACATCGAGAAATGGAATGGTCTTCAATTATAACAACAGATTTGCCATAATCCATAAAATCTGCGTTATGAGAGTTTGAAGCAGTTATGTGCTGTGTTTTATAGTACAAAGCAGATAAATCCCCTCTGTCCCACCAGAATGATCACTTAGGTTTGTTGGTTATTAGTTGCTTAATGCCAAACGTCAGCAATTGTGTAACTGCCAAGAACAGTCAGACCATTTCTTGGCTGAACTAGCCAATAAATTTCCGGTAAAGAAAAAAAGTCATAGATCTGATAACACTGTGTAAACATGACCGATGCTGTTTTAACATTTATCTCCACAAATCTCCCCCAGGGGAGAAAAACAACGGAATTGCTCAGATAATTGTGGACATAGAGCAGGCTATATTATTTACTCATTCACAGTATGGTCGAAAGAAGCACTTTAGAAGTTAATTAAATGGGGGGCGCCTGGGTGGCTCAGTTGGTTAAGCGACTGCCTTCAGCTCAGGTCATGATCCTGGAGTCCCGGGATCGAGTCCCGCATCGGGCTCCCTGCTCGGCAGGGAGTCTGCATCTCCCTCTGACCCTCCTCCCTCTCATGCTCTCTGTCTCTCATTCTCTCTCTCGCAAATAAATAAAATCTTTAAAAAAAAAAAAGAAGTTAATTAAATGGGATGGGATGCTCATGATTTAAACTTCCATCTACAAACGTTTGCTTGAAGAAGTGTAGAGTTGTAAAGAGTTTATCATTTACCACACATTTGCTCTTGCAGGCGCCCTTGCTCCCTCCCTTTACCGCAACGCCTAACATGGAGGGACTCAACGGAGCGAGCGCACAGATACCTGGCCTCCGTTAAAAGAGATATCCAGTCGAAACCACTCCTTCAGAGGCATGGTGAATTTCGTTTTCACAGCAAGGTCTTCTCCTTTGACGAGATGCATTTGGATATGCAAGTGGCCTACAAGGAAAAGTAAAGCTCGTGAAAAACGACAAAAAAATACTGAGGACGGGGGTGCCTGGGTGGCTCAGTCGTTAAGCGTCTGCCTTCGGCTCAGGTCATGATCCCGGCGTCCTGGGATCGAGCCCCGCATCGGGCTCCCTGCTCCGCGGGAAGCCTGCTTCTCCCTCTCCCACTCCCCCTGCTTGTGTTCCCTCTCTCGCTGTCTCTCTCTCTCTGTGTCAAATAAATAAATAAAATCTTAAAAAAAAAAAAATACTGAGGACGGCATGATGTGACTGCACCTTTCTGACAATTGTCCTAAGGAGCTCTCCGACCAGAACGTGTGCCTTCTCCCTACAGACAAGAAAAAAGCAAGCAAAAGAACGCACAAGTGGATTCCTTCCTAAAGAAGACATGTGTTTTAAGCTTCCAGGGGAAAAAAAAAAGGAAAAAAGAAAAGTTGAAAAGAATCCGCATTTAAAAATCACTGCTCTCACTGAACTGCCACGTTGACGGTATCTTTCTTAATTCCAGACATATCTGCCAAAGGGAGCACAAGAAAACTACCATATCATTTTAAAGGTTCCATTTCATACTTACCCTCTTCAGTGAGAAATACAGACGGTGTGCCGTACATCTCATTAGAATCAACAAAGTACAGAATCCCACAGAGATTGGCCTTGCAATAATGGAGTAAATAAAGCCACAATGAAACAGTAAACCTACAAGAGTGAGGAGAAAGAAAAAAATCTGCAGATTGATATCATCCAAGAACAGATAATTATAGTTGACAAGGACCAAGTAAATTGCTTTCTTTCCAACGAAGGGATGAATTTGCCTTCATGTTCATCATGGGAGATCAGCTTGCAAAGCTTGATTTTTGAGACAAAGGAGGTAGTTACAGTAACTGTGAAAGACAGGAGTTAAGAATCATTGTACAAAACTAGCAGACATTGTATCTTGCACCAAAAACTCTGTTTCTGTGCCTCTTGGAGAATCTCACATGCCTGCCATTTGAATTCTTGATTAGGGTTTAGGAAGCCAGACATAAAATAAAAATCTGGATTTTAATAAGAGGTGATTTGATAAGAAGCTATTCTAATTTCAATGATTAAAAGAAAAAAAAACATAATTAGGGCTTTTTGAGCAATTTTGTTTCCTTCCAAGATAAAAGCCTTAAGGTAGAAAAGTGTCGTAATCTGTAAATGGCATTGCTATATGTTAATTGGGACACGTAGATACTATTTTAATGCACACATTAGGTTGTTCAGGATCACAGTTCCGTCTGACCCATATGGAACAACTAATCTAATTGTTCCATTTCTGGACCGGGGCTATTTTAGTTGAAAAAAGTATTGTACATCTGTGATTTGTGGGCTGAGAATAAAATAACAGTAGTCAACTAGGACACATTTAGCCAAGATGTGAGATCCATCCATCACTCAGCAAATATTTGCTGAACGCTTGCTTGATGCCACGCATTGTGTTAGTGACCAGCAGTTCCAAGATGGGGAACTGGGAGTAACTGCATTTTGCAGGTCAAACAGGAATCAAGGTCAAAACAAATGTACCAAGTTCTCGCCATGACTCCAGTAAGCAATTCACAGTTTGGGTTAATGTGGCCATGGCCCCGAGTTCTTCGGGGAGATATCCAAACAAGTCCTTTAGAATCTTCTGGGCTTTCTAATCTGGCCTCAGAATCAGTTGGTGAGATATGCAAACAGATGGTGTCACACAACTCCCTCCTGACCCACCCAGCTGAGCAAGCTCATGAAGATAAGTTATTACAAGGAAGCTTAGCAAGAACATACGCTCAGTAAAGTGAGTCAAGATCTTTCTACAGCCAGCAGCATGGGAAGAATTAAATCACTCTGCTAAATCCATCCAGTCTGAGGTGAACCAGGAACTGTTTTCAGCATCTTCAATTCAGCAGAAGGAAAAAAATATATCTGGGTTTTGCTGAAATCAATGGAGGAGATCAGAAGTTGTGAGATTTCAAGCAGCTCATCCAATCTTTCAAGACCGAAAAAGCAAAGCAAAAGCAGCGGTGTGCGCTGGCTACGGCTGGCTGCACCCCAAAGCTTGCAAGGCCTCAGGCTCCCACACCTTGCTCCCCTGCTCGTGACATTCCTGGGACCAGCACAGAAAGTCCAAGGCAAACTGAGGACTGCTAATGGCAAGAATAATTCGAGAACGCTTTGGACCACAAATTCTGTCTAAGCGGAGTGGATCTCCACATTTTCCCGTAGCATATCACCATGGTGTGTCCTCCTAAGGGATTCCACGAGCCTGTCCTGGTCTTCAGATTAAACAGAGTACTGCCCCACCAGCCCCTGTCATCTGCCCATTCTTACACTGGGTAATCTATCCGTTGGCGTCGGGTGGCCTCCAGCTCTCGGTTGTGAAACCTTGGGAACTTCTTCACAATGCCTGTGTTTTCTCCACTGGAGGCATAGAGAAAGCCCAGGAGGGTGACCACATCTGCGAACAGCAAGAACACCTGCCTTTCAATTATCTCCAGAAAAGCACTGCTTCCCCAATCACGTTCTTCCTGGAACCCTCTCCCCAGCTCCAATCAAACAGTTACAAGAAAGCATCTGAAAATATCAGCAAACGTTTATTGAACACCGATTATATGCTGGGCGCCTGCTAAGCCCTTTACAGAGAGCTGTCTCAATTGGTGTTCACAGCAACCCCGTAAAGGAGATTGTAGTATGAGTCCCGATCTACAGATGAAAAGCCCGAGGCATAGAGGTAAGATAACTCACCTAAGGTCACAGCTAATAAGAGGTAGAGCCAGATTTGATATTCAGGCTCGGGTTCTAGGTTCTTAACCATTTCACCTGCTGCCCTCCCAGTGCTAAGGAAAACATTTGGAATTTGTGCGACAATAGTTAACAGTTATCACGTGAGTAGCCCTGGATCCCATCCACACTGCTGTGAATAGGCCTATATCTCATTTAGCTAGCTAGCTACCTACAGAAATTCATTTAATCCTCATTATTATCCCCATTCTGCAGATGAGGAAATGGAGGCACAGCTGCCCAAATGGTAGCTAATGTTGATATAACACAGAATGTGCCAGGCAATGTGCTAAGCATACCATTCCGGGAGCGATCTCATTTAATTTCACAGCTATCAAACGGGTGTTATTATTATGCCCATTCAACAAATGAGAAAACTGAGCCCTAGAGAGGACTGCATAGTAAGAGGTGGAGCTGGGACTCAAACTCAGGCAGTTTGGTTTCAGAATTCATGCGCTTAGAAGTGCACAGGTTTTTTTCTTCTGTGCAGACTTTCCAATACACTCCACACATTACTCTATGCAAAAATGACCTACCAAACCCCTTAAAACTAGGGAGCCTTTCTCTTTATTTTGCAAATGCGGGAGAATTCTGTGGCTCTAGAGAAGATGGGGTGTCCTTAACAAGTCTTAAAAGGAGAACTGCATTATCTCATCTATATTTAATACCTACTGCTTTAAACGAGGCCACAATAATTTTTTTTATTTTCCATACCCAGCCCTCCCTTGGAAGGAAAAAAAAAAAAATCACTGAATTCAACTGAAGAATAAAGAACTCTTTTCTCTTTCTTAAAATGCTCTTATGTCTGTGATTAAATGGTGGAAATCATCTATTTTGCTGGGCTTCCTGGAAAGGGAAGAGTTAACTTCTAAGCAAGTCATCAAATGCCTCTATTGGTACAAATTATGGGAGCCTCAGCCTGGGCTATTGGAGACCCCAGCTCTCATTCCTCAATGGAGAGAAGTATCTTATTATAGAGAGACAGGTACCTCTGGTTCATTAAAACTTAGAAATCACAAGAGCAAAGTGTTCATAATCTCAGACCCCTATCAGTATATCTAATAGAATTAAATAATATAGAGCCAAATTGTCCCCAGTGTCCACAAATCTCCCTGTTTGGTGAGAGGTAGAGAGGCATTTGAAGACTCAGAAGGATAGAGTTATCAATTCCAACAGAAACAATGCAAACTTTTTTTTTTCTTAACTTGACCTCAATTTGGGGACACTAGTCTTGCTGGTCTATTACAGGGATGGGTAGGGGGACTGGAAATGGAAATACTGCAGGGGTGCCTTTGGAATCCAGGGAGAAAATCGCCAAGCGGTTGCTGTCGGCCCAACCTTGGTTTGGCTTCCACTGTGTGGAGTGGAACATAAAAGACCAGATGGCCACGTTAGCCCCCTAGGAGGCCTTCTGCTGGTGATTGCTGTTGAGTTACCTAGTGTGCAGTAGAAACATTTATCAAAAGGAGCAGGATTTGATTCTGTCCAACCTGACTCCAGTAAAAGGAGGCTTCATAAAGAGGTTTCCAAAGTGAAAGGAGTTAAAAGTCAATGCTGATGAGCCTCTCCTTTATCCAGGGATCAAAGTAAAGTGGGTTGAGCAGGAGAACTTGCAGCGAAAGATGTGCAAGGAAAAAAAGTCTAAGACCAAAAGATCTAAAATAAATTTTACAAAAACACATACCTTTTGTACCCAACAAAACCAAAGCGATGGCGGCTTTCTTGTAAAATCTGCAGCTTGAATAGTTCTATGATTTGGAGTTCTACTGCAATTTTTCCTTCAGTATAATATTGCCTTCCCATTTACTTAGAAATAATAAGAATGAACTTTCGGAGCCCGAAAAGGATGTTAGAATTCAGTTAGCCCAGGGTAACACACAGGCTTGTTTTCTATTAAGTGATTGTGGCTGCTTGGAGCACCATGCTTGATTAGCGATGGCTGTCGTGGACACTAGAATGGGGGGTAACAACACCAGTATCATTCTCCATGAAAAAATTTACAGGTAGGAAAACTTAAGTCCAAAGTGGTTAAGAGACTTGCCCAGTTTCCTCTAGAATGTAAGTCCCAAGAGAACAGGAACATTGCCTCAATCATTACCCCATCCCTAGAGCCCAGAACAGTGCCCAACACTTGACAGAAGCTCCATAAATATTGAGGGAATGAATGAATGAAGAATGAACGAACGAACGAACGAACAAATGGGCACAGTATGGCCAAGTCAGGATCTGAACCTGCCTCTCTCTTGCTCAACTCCTTTCAGAGTTCTGTAATGTGTCCTATGCTGCCCAAATCAGATCACAGTCTCTCTTCCTTCAGACCCTTCCCCCAAATCCATTTCTCTGGCTGATCTTGAATGAAGAAGTTAGGTAGGAAAAAGGCATCATTACAACAAACATAAAATACCAGGAAGGCAGTTCAGATTTAGAACCCACCACCTTGACTGTTTTGCTTGTTTTATTTCCTCAAATTTTATAGCAAGAAGAGGCATTAGATTTTGTATGGCAAAAACTCCTTCATTTGGAGACAAGAAAAATGTGTTTCACCGAAGGCTGCATGGTTAATAAGAGATTCAGGTATGACTCAAAGCTGGTCTCCCGCTATAAACCAATGGACTTCTTATTAAACCACATCACATCTCACAGGTCTTCCCAAAGAGATGGGTGCTGCCTTGACCCTCCAGGACCCCACCCCCACTACCTATCCAGGCTCTCCTTCAGGGTAGACCTTGGCTCAGCAAGGGCCTCCTGGACCATCCTGCTTCAGCACAATGGCTAGCGCCTACGGAGCCTGACCAGGAGACCCTGTCTAATATTGGTTGTTAAGTACTTTGAACATCACCTCCGAGCAGGGTGGCTGGGGTCGGTCATGTAGCCCATTCTCCAGGTCAGCAGAGTGATCAGAGCCCTGACATGGATACCTGCTCTGGACACAGTCCCACATCCATGTAACAAAACCCTACTTGGGACGTGCTTCAAACACAACCACAATGGTGCAGCTGAGACCTCAGCCCATTTGTGGAGGAGAGATAGTCTTGAGGCAAAAAGTAACTGACTATAAGTCTGTAAGTGGAAACAGGAGGAAAAGAAGCTAAGATGTTCCAACCTGGAGAAGGAAAGCTAAAGTGCAGGTAACTCAACAGTGGTTTCCAAATGCAAGACATTAAAAGGCAGGAGTGTTCGGGTGTTTCATTTTCTTTAAAACCAAAGCCTGAGAACTAAAACTCAATTTTCTAGCAAGTATGATTTAGGTCAGAACTTCCCCAAAGGATACCAGGCAGTGAAGTGGGCGAGTAAGGAAGTTAGTGGAATATTCAATAGTAGGAGTGCTAAGAATAAAATAAATTTCACTCCCAGGAATTTATCCTGTGAACATACTTGTAGGTGCGTACAAAGATACGTGTGCAGGGATGTTTGGTGAAACCTTGTTGCTAATAGTAAAAGACTAGAAATGACCTGCATGACCATCAGCAGGGGACAGGTGAAATAAATTATGGGCTGTCCGGCAACAGGATGCTAAGCAGCTACTGAAAAGAATGAGGTCGTGTAGCATACACTGCTATAGAAAAATCTCTGTCGTATTGTTAATGAGTGCGGGACAGAGTTTATAGTGTCTTCCCATGTGTGTGTGAAGAGAGGGGCTCTCAACTTAAGGCTTATAGGAGCAAAGAACATTTCTGGAAAGAGACACAAGAAACTAGTGTGAGTGAGTTTGCCTCTAGGAAAAGGACAAGAACACAGGGTGGGTGGGAGCTCGCTCTTCCTCCAATCCCTTTTACACTATATGAATTTCTTTTACCAGGTACATATATTCCTTTTTAGGCTAAAAAAGCAGAGAACAAAGTCTGAGCACTCCCGTGCAGGCCGGGAGCTGGGGCCAGCCACATTCAGAGGCCTCCCCGCCCTGGGCCTCTGCGGCTGTTCAATCTGCTTCAAAGAGGCAAAGTCCAGTGGGTGAGGAAAACAGGATGATTCACATCAGTAAAAATTCAACTTAAAAAAAGAGTATTCCTTTCTAATTTAAAACCTGGGTTAGGGCTGTATTAGCATATTTCAGAGAGGCGGCATAGCAAAGCTTGGACTCCCGTGAAACAAGCTGAGCCTTGGTTTTTCTCCCCTGAAAAGAAAGGATGAGAATAATACTCTTTCCCATGGGACTATTACGAGGATTAAATGAGACAATGTGCACGGAAAAAGTGTTCTGAAAATCATAAAGGGCCACGCAGATGCGAGGCATTAATTGGTGTTATTACTGAGAAATTCAGACCACCATGATTAACTGGAGGGAAAAAAAGAACTAAGTCTCTATCTCTCTCTCTTTTAATAAAAGTGCCAAATATATAGTTCTCATAGTTATAAACAGTATCATCATGTCATTGACTTAAATAGTCTCACTGCATCAACTGGTATTTTCACAGAGACAGGTAAAGCCTGGCTCCCCTATCTGACTTAGCCCTTCCATGACTTTGTTGTAATGGAATTTTGTTATAAGAAATCATACTTCTAATCCATTGGATCTGAAGATGAGAACGGATTTTTGGTGAAAGGAAGAGAGTGGGAAAGAAGGAAGCTGCCATGTTCCCCAGTTTCTGAAGTAAGCGGCAAGATCAGAAAAATGTTCATATAGATGGACAGCAGGCCAGAATGTTTAATACACTTCAGCATGGCATTTCAGAGTCTTCAAAGTGTGGCCCCCAACCCGCTTTTCCAGTCTAATTTCCTGAATCGTCCAACTCACACCTGAGATTCTACCTGGGTGAACAAACACAGAGCATGAAGCTGCTACTCTGTATTTCCACCCTGTGGTGGACACTGGCAATCGATCCGCCCGCCACTCTTTCTCACTAGGCACAGACTCAGCCTCAGAATCCTTCTCAACACTATGCTCTAGGTGGCCATCCCCAAGCCCGCTGAGCTGGCGAGCAAGATGAAACCTATTTGCCACCCCTCCCACCGAGAGATGCAGGCTCATCGCCATTCTGCCACGAGGCTCCATTTTCTTCTCTGTACGATCTGGTTCATGCTTTCCCTTCTGCCTGGATGCCCTTCCCCCTACTCCTTTTCTGACTATGAGAACTCTACTCATCCTTCAACTCTCTGTTCAAAAGTCAGCTCCTCTGTGAAAAAAGCAAAGTTCTTGGGGCACCTGGGTGGCTCAGGTGTTAAGCGTCTGCCTTCGGCTCAGGTCGTGATCCCAGGGTCCTGGGATCGAGTCCTGCATCAGGCTCCCTGCTC
>NC_138370.1:159886042-159903796 GCF_054177405.1 Leptonychotes weddellii | reverse complement strand
AAGGAAAGGAAAGGAAAAAGGAAAGGAAAGGAAAGGAAAAAGGGAAGGAAAGGGCTTCGGGGGGGTGGGCAGGGGAGGAGTGGAAATTTGAGCCAGCTACCGAAATATGGGTCTGACTTTGCCACGTGGGGTTGCAGTGGGGAGCAGGTACAGGTGGGCAGTGGGGAGGGCTATTCCCTGTAAAAGGAATTGATTCAGTCAAGGCAGGGGATGGCGAATCCCAGACTCAAACTACGAGGGCAGAGCAAAGGTGGGCTCGTGTGTGGTTGCAAAGGAGAATCACTGACCAAGAGATTGCATCCTTAACCAGCACAGCCCAGATGGGCTCTTCCCGGGGCAGCTGCGGTGTGTGTGAGCCTCGGGAAGGCACGCAGCCACCCCCTACCCCTGTGTGCTCCCTAATTTGGCAACACAGCTGCGTGAGGATGTCACCGCATTATGGTCACACACAGGCCTGTGAGAAAAAGGTCCTTGCCCCTTGGCTAAGAGCATTCATCACTCAATTCACAAATGGTCACTGCATGCCTGCTGCGTGCTAGGGGCTGTGATGGTGGGCACCGCACAAAGCAAGGCAGGACCCTGGCACCACGGAGCTTGCGTACTGGTCCAGAGACACGCGTATCCAGCAAAAAAGCAATGACGCATATTTAATTACAATGTCTGGGGACGATGAGGCTGTGCAGGAAAATAAAGACAAATGACAACGGGGTGGGAGTGGCAGGGGTGGGGCTGCCGTCCGAGATAAAGTGGGCAAGGAAGCCGTCTCTCCTGAGATGACACTAGCACTAGGCATGACATAAGGCGGCAAGCCGTGGAGGGGAAGGGGGCAGTCAGGTAAGTGTCCCAAAGGGAGAATGAACTTGGTCGGCTCCAGGAGAAGCCGGCAGGCCCGTGTGGCTGGAGCCGGTGGACAAGGGGGCGCATGGCAGGAGATGCGGCAGGATAGGGGACAGGAACAGGAAGAGGACAGGGACCCCTGGCACAGGCCACGGGAAGGGTCGTGGGGGGCACTCGTGCTCACCGCAGTGGGAGGAACCACCTGCCCGCACCGGCTGCCCTGTGGGGAATGAGGGCAAAGCGGTGAGTAGGACTGAATATGCAACGTCGTCTGGAGATGGAGGCCACGGGACCCGCTGACCTCTCCCGGGAGGACAGGCAGGAGGAGCAGTCCAGGAGGGCTATGTCCGGGTGCACGCAGCCGTCACCTTGGGGGCCTAAGCTAAGCCTTTGGTGGAGAGGCCCTCTAACCATACTCACGGAACAGCCCTGTGCATGGGGACTTGGGCTCTCTCTCTCTCTTTATAAAGGAAAAAGAAAATGAAAGCAAGTTAGAGGGTACTTCAGTTCAGACATCGAGCCCTCGTAGGACATGAGGCACTTGCCACAGAAAACGTTCCCCCACAGCCCACACCAGCGCTGGCTGCAGACTGCAAGGGGACCGGGCATGAAAGGCGCCCCCTCGGCTCCCTTATGCCAGCTTGTTGTTGTGACTTGACTCCTGTTCATCAAGAGCCAAGTAAAGAAGCCCCTGCTAAGAGCAAGCCAGAGGCCTGGCCCCCTTCCATCACACAGCCGTATCAAGAACAAAGGTCGTGGACATTTTCCATGGGGTGGCTGCACACTCTCTTTTGATTCCTCTTTCAAAGAGAGGGAGAGGAAGTGTTCCCCCTTTTGGTGAACACATCGCAGCCACGCAAACAGAGCTGGCTTTGAGAGTGCAAGGAGCACCCCACTCCCCATTTTTTGGTGACTTTAATGATTAGAAAAGGCTTTCCTCTGCATTATGCTCCTATTAGCTTGGTTCTCACCCCAAAAGTAATGCTCGGAAGAAGGTGGGGAGAAAAAAAAATCCCACTGAGCTATTCTGAAGCTCAGTGAATATGGGAAGGAAAAACAAACGAAAGGAGAGGTAGTTCACGTTTTAAGGCTATGTGCGGGCACCCTAAGCCCTCAGCCAGTTCATAAACAACTTCATTTGAAAACTTCCAGCTTGCAATTTAGTCATTCTTCAGTGAGAAATATGTGATTTGCCACACATGAAATGGAATCATTATGCCTTGACAAAATCGAAGGCAAATCAAAACTGGCTCTATGTGCTTCATACTTCCTTCTCCTTAATAAATTAGGTCTCCCCGTGGAAGGCATTCCAGAAAGACGCTAGCATGGGGCTCTGCCTGGAAGAGGGATGCACACCGATCATCAGAACGCAGGCAGCTCGACCGGCCCACCCCGTCCTACCCCCAACTCACATACACACAGAAAAGGAACCTGCCTCCTCCCTCTCCAGCTCTGTATTTAAAGCCCCACACAAGCCAGCCACAGCACAAGGCTATTCAGACCAAACGCAGGATAAGAGTGCATAGACCTACGCACACACAAAAGTGCATGTAAACACTGGTGAATTCTGAATAAGGTCTGCCGTCTAATTCAACAGTACTAGGTCAACGTCACTTTTGTGGTCTTGCTAGTGTGCTACAGTTATGAAAGACCTCACCACTTGGGGGAAGCTGGGGGAAGGATACACAGGACTCTCTCCCATCTTTGCAACTTCTTGCAAATCTATAATTGTTTCAAAATAAAGAGTTTTTTGGTTTTTGTTTTTTTTGTAATGCCACATGTATTCGTTCTACGGCAAGTGGCGTCTGACCACTCAAACCACTCTGGTTAAACAGATCCTTGAAGTGTCCGTCATATACAAGGCTGTTTTGGGGTGGTCTCAGGAAATACTCGTCGCCACTGTTTTCTCAGTGTTCTTAAGTCATCTTGCCCCAAAGCAGTCCTCTTAAAGACCAGGAGGGGTCAGGCGCCTCCCGAGGAAGGGTCTGCTGTCACAGGCCAATGGGGGTTGGGTCACAGTTACCCTAGATCCAAATCCCACCGGCTCTGCTGCTGCTCCGGAGGTCTGGAGCTTTAAGATGCATCAGGGTCATGGGAGTGTGTTTGAAGTGCTGATTTCAGGGCCCTGCACTCCACAGGTCCTGACTGAGTAGGATATGGATGGGGCCTGGGAATCTGCATTGACAACAAGAGCCCTGCGTGATTCTGTCGCAGCAGGTCCCAGGGCTACATCTGAGGAAACACTGTCAGATTCCGGGTGAGTGCCTGGGAGCACGCCCAGGTTAGCTCCCCACTGCAGGACGACCAGAAGAGCTGGCAGGCGCTCAGCATCCACACAGGAATGTGCCCCTCACACCAATGGAGAGAACTAAGAGTGCACAAGCCACAGACCTCCAACCCCAGTGCTTACAGAAGGTCACGGGGACCTCCTGTGTGGGTCCTTCGGAGGCTGTAACCATGTGGCTTTTAGGATATGGTGCAGAGTTTGGGCTCTATCATCATCGTGGCTATTTTTTGCCGAGTGCTGATTATGCGTTAAGCAAATTACATCTCATTTAATTTTCACAACACGGCTCTGAGGGAGTTGTTATTTATCATCCCCATTTTACAGATAAGAAAACCGAGGCTCCCAGAATTCCAAGAGTACATAGGCAGAAAGTGGCAGAATCAGGAGTTGAACGCAGGGGCTCTGGGCTGAAACCTACTGTGTGATACCACCTTTGGCAGCAAGTCTCCTCTTGAGGTCCTCACCCCCTCCTGGATAAAACACTCCACTTAAACGTAACTGATACTCGAAGGACTCATGAAGGGAGAGAGGGAGGAAGATTTTCCCCGTGTCTGTTTCGGTGGCATTAACACTCCTTTCCAACTTCAGACCCAAACCCCTCCAGGTCCCTCCATGATCTCTGTGACTCTCCGGTGCAGTCTGTTCTCTCCTACTATTTCTTTTCTCTTCACCTTTTTACTCCCCGCCCCCCCACTACCTCCCCAAAGTCCTAAACTACAGGCTCGGTGTGCCCGTCATTTTCCCCACCTCCCCCACTGCCAGAGTAAGAACCTTCTCCTGTCATTCTCTCGTGATACAGGCTATCTGAAGAAATGAGCATTAGGTTCCTTGCAAGGCAAATGACCTACCACTTTCAAGAGGACACTGGGGAATCTTGTTTGCTCGAAGGTTCCAAATATAATCCATGTTCCACTCAAGGCACACTTGATGATCTTTGAAAGGGCGTTCGAAAGGTGGGACCGCCTTCAGCAGAGTATAATTCTTCGCTACAGCATGTAGCAAATTTTCCTCCCATTTAACATTCAAGTCTCCACCACTGTATTTGTGAGTAATCCAGGCGCGTAGTATCACCGCGGATACTGCAATGGAGTGTCTGATGAAATAATCATCTCTATAAACCATGATGCTTGGAAATTTCACATGTACTATTTGTGTCCTGCTGGTGTGAAGATGCTTCTCGTTCTTCCACCTCTTTTTGTACACAGGGATGCTACTTCTGAACTCAGATGAAACAATGGCTTCCAGATTGACAACACAAGGCTGAGAGCATAAATACTCAACCGAGACTTCAGAAACATTGCGGACATTCCCTTCAAAGACAGTGAAATAAATAAAGTCTTTGTAAGCCACGCTGTGCTCAGCTTTGGGGGTCACCAACGTCGTCAGGGAAGTCTGCCTGCCCAAAGACGGCATGATGTTCTGAAGAGGGGGAAAAAAAAAAAAAAGAAAGGAAGAAAGAAGGACAGAAAGTTTAAAAATCATCACATTAACAGATATGTGAATCATTTTCCGGGGATAAAAAAATCCATCTACAGAAAGCACTGAATGTGGAACATAAAAGATGGCAAAACCACTCCCCAACAATTAGAGAAAAACCAACACACACACACACAAATGAAGATTAGGCCACATTTAACTCTCTCCCCAGACTCAGTAGCATCTGCTGATCAAAATGGGACTTTCAAAGCTACGTGGCAATCATTCCAGAGTTGGTTTCCAAATGGAGGAGCTAGTTCGCAACAAATCCAGGAGCGGTGAGCCTGCCTTAGCGTGAAAAGGAGATGAGCCAGGCTCAGACATTTACAAAGCATTGTCCTGACTTCAAATGGCGATCAGATGCAGCCAAATCAAAGGGTGGGGGAAGAGTTCAAAGTGTGCCCGAGAGGGGACATGACAGGGACGCCAACCTGGCCCCTTTTTTCTCCCGTAAATTCCGAGCCAGGACAAGTGCACATGACGGATGGACCAGCAGGAGGTTTCCACTGCTCCAAGTCACACACAGGCAGGCTTGGACAACAGACTGTGTCATCTGATGCTTTCACCATGGACGGTGCTACATGGGCCAAGAAAGATTTTAGCTGTGTGTGTTATTTCTCTAGTTCTTTAAATACGAAGACCTCTTAAAATGGACATTCCTTGCTGAAGAAATCTTGGAAGTTGGTCATGAGATCAAGACAATGTTTTCAGCATATGATACAAGAGTTCTTCTAAATATAACTTTGTGATTCAGGCATCCAAAACACAATAGCGAAAAGGTTACTTTGGACCACTTCACACCCATTAGCACGGCTATTATCCAAAACCAAAAACAAAACAAAAATAACAAGCGTTGGAGAGGAGGTAGAGGAACTGGACTCTTTGTGCATTGCTGGTGGGAATGTAAAATGGTGTGGCCACTGAAGGAAACAGGACAGCATCTCCTCAAAAAATTAAACCTAGGATCCAGCAATTCCACTTCTGGCTATAAGCCCAAAATAGTTGAAAACAGGGACTCGAAGAGATACGTTCATAGACATACACCCATGTTCACAGCAGCATTATTCACAATAGTCAAGAGGTAGAAATGACCTCAATGAGTAAAAGGATACACAAAATGTGATATATACACACAAGGGAATATTATTCAGCCTTAAAAAGAAAAGGAAGTCTGACGCATGCTACAAGATGGAAGAACTTTGAGGGCATTATGCTGAGTGAAATAAGCCAGGCACAAGGAATAAACACTGTATGATTCTACTTATATGAAGAACCTGGAGCAGTCAGATGCACAGAGACAGAAGGGAGGATGGTGGTTGCCAGGGATCGGGGTTGGGGGGGGTGATCATGGGGACTTATTGTTTAACGGGCACAGAGTTGCAGTTTTACAAGAGGAAAAGAATTCTGGAGATGGATGTGGTGATGGTTCCACCACAATATGAATGTACTTAACATCCCTAAACTGTACACTTAGAAGTGGTGAAAATGGTAAATTTTATACTGTGAATATTTTTAAAAGTTTAAAGAAAAAGGTCAGTTTTCCAAAGAAGGAAGATGTAAGGACCCCTTTGTTCACTTCTGGCTGAGGGTTGTAGGAGACGCAGAAGGGGCTGAGACACAAAGCTGGGTATCAGGGAATTGTGTTTACAAAGAGCAGTAACACCAGGCAGGACGTGATGAGGGCTCCAGTCAAACTATAAGCAAGTCCTAAAGGAGTACAGTCCCAGGTGAGGGTCATTCTACCGGGGGTCGTCTAGAATAGCCTTCATGGAAGGAATGATATTTCAGCTGGGCTGGGAGGGGGGAAGAGAAGTTCTTTAGGTAGAGAGGCACAGGGAAGACCATACAAGTGGTGTGAATAGCTTAAGCAGGGGCAACACAGATGTACTAGAGAGAGGGCAGATTGGTTTGACCAGAGAACAGAACAGGGGTAAAGACACAAAAAGACATGAGGATATGAGGTTGGAAAAAAAAAAAAAAAAAGGCAGGGTCCTAGCTCTGAAGGACACTGAATCCCCCAGCCCAAGGAATGCGGACTTTGATTCTACCGACAGTGAAGAATCAATGAAAGTTTCTGGAAAAGGGAGCAGTGTTTCTATTTGAAAGCACTGATCGTCAATTAGAAACAAAGCTGACAATCAAGAAAAATGAGCAAACGACAGAGTTCATCAATAAGTAAATTCCCACTGATAGTCAGAGAAAGGCAAGTTGAAACCACACTGAAGAGATCAGTTTGAACTTACTAGGTTCACAGAGATCAGAAAGTCCGATAACACTCTGTCCCGGTTGGACTGGCCTCTTATGTCCTGCTGGGGAAAGTGATCTCTGTGGATGGCAGTCAGGCAGAATCCATCAAAAATATAACTGCACCCACCCTCCAGTCCAATAATTCCTCCTCTAGGATTTTATCCTACCCATATACTCAAATATGTGCAAAATGATGTATGTACGGGCTTGCACTCCAGCACTGTTTGTAACAGCAAAGGATGCAGAACTAAATGCCCATCAAGACCGAGTTGGTTCAGTAACTGATAGGACATCCACTCCTGGAGTGCTAGATAGCTATTAAAACAAGGAAGAGTTTCACGGACAGATAATGAAGTGAGCTCCAAAGTTTGAAGTTTGTTTTTTTTTTTAAACAAGGTTCAGAAGTACCATTTGAGGTTTTTTTTAAGAAAAGGAAAAATAGATACACATTTGCTTGAATACACATAGCATTGGTTGCTCACATGGAGAAGGATGAGGTGACCAAGAGACAGGCTAAGAGAGAGACGTGTGCTATATATCCTTATTTATCTTTTGGATTTTGTACTACATGAATATTAAAAAAAAAAAAAACAACGGAGTTGAGGGGGGATGGAGAGAAAAGCAACTGTCCTAAAGATGAAAATAAAAAAATGTAGCTTCTCCAAGTGGCGGAGTGAGAAGGGCTGGCCATTGCTTTTGATTAGTCATGGGAAAACTGTGGGAAGAAATATGTAAAGAGGTGGGTACAGTCCAAATTGTCTGCTCCCGCAGTGAGAGGCTTAATTGTTTCATGCTCTCATTTATACTTCCAAATTGCAGGGGGGAAAACAAACATAAAAATAATCTTATAATTAGAAGTAGCTACTCTAAGAGCGGACGAGCCCTTGGTGATGAGCCAGCCCACCCCATTCTTCCAACAAGGCAATGATCACTGAGAGGGGATGTCCTCCGACATCACCCAGCTGGTGGCTTCCCAGAGGCAAGCCCAGGAGCCCAGCCCCTTGCTTTCACTCCCTCTCCCACGTTCTCCAGCCCGCAGCACACAACAGCGAGACTATAAACAGTTGGCCAGGCGGAATTCTGCTTTCTTGTGAATAGAGATAGCCCCAGCATTTGTCCACAAGCGGCGGTTTGTTCATTCAGCCAGATGTGCCAAGATGCGACCCCCTTCTCAAGATGCGAATCCAGTCGATGAGCCCCCCGCGGAGGCCAGCCGAAGACAGAGAGGTGGGCACCCCTCATTCCAACTGCCCCTCATGCCCACCATCACTCAATTCCACATTTGCCCAGTTAATGAGGCAACAGAGAGCAGAGTCCAGGACATGCTGTGACATACTGAGTATCACCTGGTGTTCTTTTTCCAAGAATGACTTAAAACCTCTTCCTCGTTCCTTTTATGTATACCTTAAAAAAAAACCCAGCCCTCTTCTCCCACTTCAATTTTTAAAAAAACAATTTTTTTTTTAAAGATTTTTATTTATTTATTTGACAGAGAGAGACATAGCGAGAGAGGGAACACAAGCAGGAGGAGTGGGAGAGGGAGAAGCAGGCCTCCCCCCGCAAGCAGGGAGCCGGATGCGGGGCTCGATCCCAGGACCCTGGGATCACGACCTGAGCCAAAGGCAGACGCTTAACGACTGAGGCACCCGGGTGCCCCTTCAATATTTTTTTTAAATCATGTTTTTATCACTGACGCTAGAACTCCAAGTTAATACTTCTTTTAAACGGAATTCTGGGGGAAAAGTTATATGATTTCACTGCAAAGTGCAGTTAGTAGTAATGTTCATTACTTTACTTCTTAGTGCTAAACATGCATCAGTCCACTTTCCCACATTAAGAAGCACAGCGTGCTGAAGCTGGTTTCAGCTTCGCTTGATGACCCATAACATCAGGCTCATCATTGCCGAGATCAGCGGTGACAGATGAGAACGAAGAAGGTATAGGACACCTGACCGTGTTCTCCCTCCAGCCCTTCCATCAAAATTCGGCTTTAAAGGAAATCTCTATACATGCAGATGGAGATTATTTTATTTTCACCTACTTCAAAGCCTCAAGTGCAGGAAAAGTAAATCCAAGGTTTACAGGTTCTAGGTGGGTGCTATCTGATACGGAAGCCACGAGTCCTATGAAGCGCTGGTAATGGGGCTGGTCCAAATTACTGTGTGTGTACAATATACACTGGATTCCAAAGACAATTTAAAAAAAAAAATGCAAACTATCTCATTAATATTTCTTATCCCGATTACATGTTGAAATGATCATATTGAGATAGGGCAAGTTAAATAAAATATATTACTAAAATTAATTTCACCTGTTACTTTTTAAATGCAGCTATGAGAAAATCTGAAAGTACACACGTGGCTCGTATTTGTAGCTTACATTATATGTCTGACAACTGGATGGTGCTACTCTGGATTTGAAGTTAGCAGACTTTTCCTGTAAAAAAGGGCCATATGGTAAGTACTTTAGGTTTTGCAGGCCACTTGGTGTCCGTGAAGAACTACTTAGCTCTGCTGTCGTATCAAGAAAGCGGCCACAGACAACTAAGTTCGTAAGTGAAGGAGCACGGCTGTGGTCCAGCTCAACTCTGTTTGCAAAAACAGGCAGCTGGTTGCGCCCGTGGGCCACAGCTTGCCGACTACTGTTCTAGATTATCGAGCTTTTATTCTAGATTTAGAGGTTTGGAAAACACAACATGACAGAAAATATGCTTTCCAAAGGAATGATCCTATGGGAGAAATGAGATGAATAATCCAATTAGGCATAATTTCATAGATGTGTGGTTGATGGCGCTTGATTTGTTATTTTGCTAAGGTTCCTTGGTGGCGGCGTTGACATCTTGCTATTGTTTCTTTCAGTAGAGACCTAGGTGGGATGAGAAGTTAGAGCGAGGCTGGGCGCAGAAAAATTTCATGGACTGAGTAAGATGAACTTGAGAAGTGGGAGAAGCATGAGTACAGGAAAGGAACACTGTCAGGGATGGGCAATATGATGGGGGTGTGCTGGCCCCAAAGGGGACCTGAAAATCACCCTAGGTGGCTTTAGGGGCACGGTCTAAATCCCTCAAGAAGGCACGGCGGTCTTCAGTCTTTTGGACACCTAAGCAATGTAGGAAGCTGGCATCTTGTGGATTGGAGGGGACCCAGTGGGCAGCGGCTATGCCCTGAGTAGGGCTAACTCTGTTATGTACAAAACCAACACTGATTAGCAACACATCACACTCTAAATATCGATTAAACTGAAGCTGATTTCCTGGCTCAAGTCATGTGTGTGGTTATGAGCTGTCTCCTGCCAGGAAAATAAGGCAATTAACTTGAAGAGTTTCAGCTACCGGCATGACACGTGTCCAACCTTCATAGGTATTTTCACATGCCAGGCTGCATTAACGGAAGTGAAAAATTACCTAGTCGTTCCTTTGCTTAGAAATTATGAGGTCAGAGTCCATGTCTTATTCACTGTTATGTCCCTGGCTTCTCAAACAGAACTTGGCACACAGTAGGATTTTGGTTAAGTGTTTCCTGCTGAAATAAAATCCTGGGCATGAGCCTTTCTGCCAGGAGCCTCTGTGGTCCGCCTCAGGTCACAGCTCCCAGGGGCACCTGCATATAAACCGGAGGAGTTGATCCAATCCTGAAGTCCCCGCCACCGTTTCCGATATTCACAAGTCCTTTTGTGATGGAGATCCTCTCCACTTCTCTTTTTCCATCCAGCCTCATTAATCTCCTTTGGAAGAACCCTTACCCTTTGGCTTTTCCTTGGGCCCCTGGGGAGTCACAGCTGACGTGGGGACTGTGAGGTCAGGGAAGGTGGCGCTCTGCAACCTACCTTACCCATTTAGGGTGGAC
The DNA here is from genome assembly GCF_054177405.1 of Leptonychotes weddellii. Classification (NCBI taxonomy): domain Eukaryota; kingdom Metazoa; phylum Chordata; class Mammalia; order Carnivora; family Phocidae; genus Leptonychotes; species Leptonychotes weddellii. The sequence continues at coordinate 159,893,104 of NC_138370.1, read as the reverse complement.
TTCTCTCAGCTATCAACTCCCTCCAGACCTTTCAGACAACCGCACTATCTTCTAGAACTTTCCATTTCTCCACAGCAAAAATACGAATTAAATGTTTTAAATGTCCTATCCCTCTACCCGCTGTTGGACTCCTGTTCGTCTGGCAAGTTCATCCGTGTTAATGTGATAATGAAAAAGGACTACAGTAATGTCACATAGCTACATTTCTATGCCAGTCTGGGGGAAATAATGCCTTAAAAGCAAAGCTCAAATGCACTGCAGCTATGAGCAAGAGTTGGGGGGTGAGTGGGGGCATTTCTGTGCCCCTCATATGCCATTTAGACAACCACATAGATATTCCACCTCGGAAGCTACTGATCTGCTCTGCACACAATGGAGCTGGGCTCTGAAAGATGCCCGAGCCCTCAAACATCTGTTTACACCAGAAGTAAGCCTTAATCAAAGTCAAATTTGACAATGTCACACACACTCTCAGAACAGATTCCCTCACATTTGTCTAATTGTGTATGTATTATAAATTTTTTTAAAGAAAGAAATGGGTCAGTTGATGTCGTGTTCATGAGAAAAGACCCCAAACTGGAGATCAAAATGTGTTCAATTCAGACTGGGAGTCGAGGTGCATTTATGTATCTTCTGGATGGAAAAAAAAAAAAAATCTATCAATTCTGTCTAAGCTTCTTTTAGGATGACTGCATCGGATGCCTTTAAGCAAAATCAGTAAGAAGAAATTCTATTCAAATAACCCTCCCCGTTCCAAAAAGCTGAGAAAACTAGGCTCTTTCCTCTACATGGACAACTTGCTATTTAAGGAAGGGACCAAGAGATTGAAGCATCTTAAATCATTCACGTCTTGTCGTGGGAAATTTTACACTAACACGTGTATGTGGTGGGTTCATGTAATATGCAAACAATTACTGAATGTCTGTTTTTCTCATTCCTGCCCATTCCACCCCAACAGTCACCTAAGGAAACTTAGGTGCTTTCTCTCCAAACTGGCTGGATCAAACTTTCCATAGGTCAAAAAGTCACTGTATTGGCTTAAGAGGTCTACTTTCCCAATTTCTGCTGACTAGAAATAAGCAAAAATCCTGTTTATGTCAACAAAGCATGCAATTAAGCAGAATGGGCAGTGATGTCAGTATGGACTCCAAAATCGAGATGTGTCTTGGGCAATACTTCCCAGTTGACCAATATGCCTTCCCAAACCTGAGAGCTGGCTAGAGAAACACCATCATGACAGTGAGCAATACTCCTAGTTGTATTGGCTCGCCTCCTCTCTTTAATACTGTTTGACATGCTATTTCTTTTTAACTTAAATCATGAGGGTAATCAAGGTTTGGTTTGGTTTCATTTCATTGAATAACTGAGCTGGGCATTGGGACAGATGCGGCAAGTCCCTCTTCTCACTTCTAACCTCATCCTCTCAAAAAGAACTTCATAGAACGTCTCCCTTCAAATCTAATCTTCACAACAGCTCTGGGAGGGACACAGCGGAGAAAATGGAATGGATTCAGAGAGGGGGAGTCACTTGCCCAAGGTCAACCAGCTCCTCAAAAATAGAACCAAAATTCAAATTCCTATCTGTCCCTCTTGCCTTCCAGAAACGCCCAAAATGAGGCCCTCGACTCACCAACTGACCTCTACACCTGTCCCACTTTTTGGCCACAGGTGGGGGAAAGGTGAGACTTTGTTCACTCTCATCTTGAATGTGCAGGAGGGAGGCGGGATGGGAGCTAAGATCCTACCAGGTCCTTACACCTTGTACCTGGGGAGGGTAGGCACTATCTTACCCACAAACCTACACACCGCATTGAGCCAACTCCCCAGCTCAGTTAAGCCCTTCTTTGGATGAGGATGTCAGACAAATAAGAGCAGCCAAAGCAGAATCTCCTCAGCAATCCTCCTGCCCCTCGGGTCCCTTCTCGGGGGGAATAGGATGAGCCAATAAACAGGGTAACTGAATTCACTTGAGGCTATTTATGGTCTACTCGAGTCTATCCATCTTTGTGACCTGCCTGGGTTCTTTATGCCTTGTCTACCTTTCCTCCACCTGCTTCCTTCAACCAATTCATGACTCCCACACTTTTGCCAAGAGGAATAGAAGGTATAGAAAGCAAGAGGCAAACACCACGGCTTGGGGGATTTTAAGAGCTCTGGTCAGGGTGACTGTGGCTTCTATTGGCTGACGTGAAGTTTGAAGGTGAGCTCTGTATTTCAAATATCCATTTTCGCTCTTGCACAAGCGAGATAATGGAGAGTCTCCATACCTTGTTTTGATTTTCCTAGGTCCTGTGTTAGACAGAGTAAGGAGTTCAGGACTACTACTACTAGAGGGTTAACCGACGGTCTATGGCCACTGATGGAGAATTCTGTCACAGCCACCAGAGATCTGCTAACCATTCCCACATACATCTGTGCCACTAAAGCCCATTTATGGCTTTGTCCTCCGGTTGTCTAACGAGTGCAAATGTCCACTCTGAATATTTCATCTCTACAGCTGACATCAATACCAGCCATTGTGAGATGTGTTTTTCTCACTGAAGAAAAAATTATACATTCGAGACCAGCGTTTGGAAAGGACAGAAATGCCTTCCACAAGTGCCACCGTCACAGATGGGGCTGGGACAGCCTCAGCTGGTCTGGCCAAGTCTGGAGGAAGGTACAAGGTAATGACGTACGAGAATGGCAAGGGGCTCTGTTGGCAAGTCCAGCCCAGACCACACCACTCGGCGCCAGGGACCTCAGCGGAAGCGATTCTGTTACCTTTTCTTTTCCAGGCCCTCACCCTCTCTGAGGAGGCTCTCTGCCTCTTGACCTCTGGTGACCTTAGAATTTTCTGGCAGCCGCTGGAACCGGGGATCATCTTTTCAGAAATCTGCTTGGCATCGTTCCGTGACTTATCTTTCAGGCCTCATCACAATTATTCATGCTTTGGCAGTATCCTAGCTACAGTCACAGTACTGTTCTTGGGCTGCCACTGAAGCCTACTCTGTCCCAGCCAGTGGGGAGGAAAGGCGCCCGCTGCCTCAGACCCTGGCTCCGGGAAGCATGCTCCCCATGAGGGCAGGGGCTTAAAGGCATCTGTTCAGAAAACCACTCTCAACCTCCAGTCCTTGCGAACAAGCACATAGGTGGGGATCGCACAGAGTGGGAATCGGCCCCCAAATCACAGACAACTTGGCTTTGGAATGCTTTCCAAGGCACACTCGCTCTACACCTGGACGCACATTCGTACAGACGCTAAGTGCTAACCTCCACCTGCTGCCTCTGGACGAGAGAGAGACCCTATCTTTTACCTCTCCGTGGCAAATATTTTCTGGTGTCACCTATTCTTTTTTTTTTTCTCGTTAACATCCTGCTTCTATTCTGTGGCCTGTGCTTCCTGCTTTGTATATTTTAGGCTACTTTAGACATGACCTCACATCCTGGCCAATTGCACAGTGGCTGCTAATTGTAAGAGCTTTGCTAATGACCCATGCATCTATGTATGAGAGGAACGAACACAAAGCAGCAAAATGCAGAAAGCAGTAAGTTAGCATGCCTAAGAACTGGGTTTCTGGAAGTAGACAGACTTGGGTTTCTATCTTGGACTACCTGTGTGGCCCAGGGCAACTTACTTAACCTCGCTGAGTCTTAGTTACCTCATCCGAATGAGGATCATAACAGCTCCTACTTCACAAGGTTGTCGTTAAAATTAACACTGGAGAATGCAGGGGCGACGGGTTGGCTCAGTTGGTTAAGGGTCCGACTCTTGATTTCGGCTCAGGTCATGATCTCAGGGTCCTAGGATCGAGCCCCACGTTGAGCCCCGCATAGGGCTCCACGTTCAGTGGGGAGTCTGCTTGAGGATTCTCTCCCTATCCCTGTGCCTCTCCCCCTGCTCATGCGTGCTCTCTCTCAAATAAATAAATCTTTAAAAAAATACTGGGTGATGCATATAAACAACTTAGTACAATGCAAACTATCATTATTATTTATGTTTTCCAAATTATGGGATAGCTTTCTCCCTCTAGGGTCTCCATGTTCCTGAGATCCTGCCTAGCTATTCTGCTCCACATCTACTCTCCACCCACCCGCCTCGCCTCCCCTGACCAATCACTTCCTCTAGGCAGTATTCCTTGACGAGGAGAATGGACACAATTATGCCTTTTTTTCCCTCTGTCGTTTTCTGTATCTCGTGCTTCAGGCAGATGTTCCCCACCTTGCACAGTGAATTTCTCCAAGGTCAGGAAGCCTCACCTTTCACCAGAGGCTCAGATAGCACATACCTCTAGAGCAGAATCCTACAGAAATGGCTAGACCTTTAGAACAAAAGGTGAAGCCCATCTTCCAAATCACACTTTTGCTCTCCTGGACTTGACAAAAGAGTCTCGTTCAGTTGCAAAATGGTTTGCTTGCTTACCAAGCCTTTCCTGTACAGTAGCCTATCTGAAGCCCATCTGAAGGAAACACACAGAGTCAGGAAGCACTGACATTTCCCTCTTCACGATGGTTCCAAAATCCAACCCTTCCCCATCTGCCAAGACACTCAGCCGTGCTCTGGTTAGTTCCCACATTACAGTATTTTCTATAAATCTCTCTCTTCAGAGCCCTGACCTCACCACTTCACTCTCTAACTCTACTCTGTGCACAGCATCTCTGTCCCCTCTCTGTGACCTGGTCCCTTAAATCCCCCTTGGTCCCAACAGAACTTTTCTACTTGCTCCCTCATCTGCCTCTGTTCCCGCAGACCACCAGGTCTTTAAGCTTTCTCCTGTTACTCCGATTTCTCAGAACTGTCAAGAAGTGGTCTCTCCTTGCCAGGACTTCGGATTTCCACATGGAACTTTCCAGACCACCTGTACATTAATGTTCCACACACTATTCTACTACATCATTTCTGCCTCTGTGGGTAACAGTGCCTTGTGGACAGGGATCATCTGTTTAAACGGAAACCCTGTCATTTGTTTTGGCACTTATATTTAAGAGCCTGAGGGCTGTAACCCTGTGGCATAAATATTAAATAATAATACATCTTGGGTGAAAAGGAAAAAAAAAAAACAAAAACCACCCATGCATGTTAACAGACAACCTCTTCTGAGTAAGTAAATCCAACCACGAAATTTGGTACCAATTAACTTTAAAATAGGAGGAAAAGCATGGATTGCTCAACAGGTAGACGCTAAAGCAGAATTACAATTTGCATTTTTACACCCTCTTGCTTCAAGAAATGCAACAGCTGAGAAGTAAAGAGTGTTAAAAGAAACTTGGGCTGGGTGGCAATTTCCTTGGAATCAAATCCTAATGCCTGACAATGTCTCCTAAGCAGTTTTTAGCCTCTACGAAGAAAGACTCCAAATAATGGCGATACCATATAAATGAGAACAATTCTGGACAACGACACTGCTCAATTTTAAGCATTCTGTGAATTTCCTATTACATCAGTTTCATGATTCAGCATTTTCGATTTCACTTATTTACAGTAATATATGGCGAGATAACCCAAGCTTTCTGTAAGATCCTGGAACATAAGGTAGGCCGGACAGGAAGGGTGTCGCCTTCGGTTAAATTTACTATTGTTTAGGAGAATTCAAAGCAGGAGAAAGAAGGCCATCAAAGGAATTGAGGAATATTCCCCCACCTTGTTCTGAGGGTTTAAATTATTCTGGTATTTTAAGTGAGCTGCTTTTGAAAAATAGGTTACTGCCATTTAGTTGATAACTGAAACCGAAGCCAAGAAGAGTGCAAATGGTAAACTGACGTGCCTAAGCCAAGCGTATTCTCTGAAATCACAACGTTCAAGACGCAGCTAAAGTCACCACTCTGGCTGTAAGCGTGTTACAAAGAACTCGGTTTCTTTCTGGCATCCGCAACTTGGCTGGAGTGACCACGGAGGAGTTGAAGAGCGCTGGAAACGCGAGGGCTCGTCGCGGGTGCGTTGGCAGAAAACGGTCCGGGCCATGAGGACCCGGCGGAAACTAAACGGAGGTTCGAGGCGGGCGGCGTTCGCCAAGGGAGAGGGAGACAGAGAGAGACAGAGAGAGAGAGAGGCGAAGTTGGGCACGGGAAGGCAAGGAGCTGCGAGACTGTGAGGGAAGCCCAGGACCGGGAGGGAGGGGGCTGGAGAGCCGCGCGCGGCTGGCGGCGAGGAAACGCGGCTGGCGAGGCTCCAGGTGGAGCGGGGGACCGGAGGGGGTCTCCAGGGGGCACCCCAGCCGGGTCTGGAGCGCGTCTCGGGGGGAGAGGGACGGACACGAGCGAGAGCGCCGCGCCGCAAGTCCGGTCCACGCACCCCTCCCGGCGCCCCGGGGCCCCATCCCAGGTGCCGGCGCGCCCGGGGCGCAGCGGCCAGGAAGCGAGCAAACTAGCAGCGCCGTACCGCCCGGCGAGGCGGAGGCCCCCGGCCGCCCCCGCCCGCGTCCCCGGGGCCCCGCGCGGAGGGGGGGGAGGACCCGGGCAGGGTCCGGCGCTCACCAGGTAGCAGAACAGGAGCAGCGCGCAGGCAGGGCGGCCGCCGAGGCCCGGGGGGACGCCGCCGCTCGGGGGGGCCATGGCTGCGGCCCGGGGACCGACCGCGGGCGGCGGGGGTTGTTGCTGCTGCTGCCGCGGCCACCCGAGCCCCGCGCCGCGCCGCTGCATAGCGAGGCCGCCCGGATCCGGGCCAGAGCAGGTCACCTGGTGCAGGGACCGGCCCCCGCCCGAGGCGCCACCTTCCCGCCCGCCCCCGGCCGGGCCGGCCGCCGCGCGCGGGGCCACCTGCCGCCGCCGCCGCCGGACCCGCCGCCGCCGCCACTGCCGCTCCCGCCGTCGCCGCCCCCGCAGCCCCAGCCGAGCGCCGGCTCCTCCCCGCCTCCCAGTGCCCGTCCCCTCCCTCCCCTCTGCCTCGCCGCCCAGCCCGCCTCCCCGCAGCTGCCCCCCACCCCGACCCCGGCTGCCACCTCCCGGGGCGGCCCCCGCGGCTGAGGACTGACCCCGGTCCCGCCCCCTGGCCGCCGCCCCCCGCCCGGTTCCCTCGGCTCCCGGCCCGCCCCCCCCCCGTTTCCCTTTCTTCGCTCTCCTCCCCCGCCCCCCCTTCGGCGCCCT
>NC_138370.1:159771077-159885542 GCF_054177405.1 Leptonychotes weddellii | reverse complement strand
CCTCCCCCCCTTCCCCTTCTCGTTCCAGGCGCCCCTCCCGCCTTCTCCGGCTCCCACCCACTCCTCCTGCGGGTCCCGCAGCCCAGTTCCCGCCGGTGCAATGGGTTTTGTTCCGTCGCTTTTGGGGCGAGGGCGCCATTCCCGCTGGGCGCGGGGCGAGTGTGCCCCCTGCAGTTGCGCCACGCAGCGGCCCAGCTTCTGGCTCTTTAAGGACGGATTTTGACCGCTGCCAACCTCCACCTGTCCACCTGCAGGGGTGGGGCCGCCTCCCTGCGGGCACGTTTTTAACCCAGGTTGCGCTCCGCCCTGCCGGCTGGTACGCGGCACGTTCTGGATGTTTCCCAAGGGTTTTGTGCGGTGCCGCCGCCGCCGCTCTTTGTTTTAATTGTCCAGAGTATTGGCGCCCAAAGCGGGTTTGCGTTGGATTTGCAGCCCTGTGCCCTGGCTTCCACTTGGGACCGAAAAGAAAATGAATTAATTAGGTCAATGCAATTGGACCAAGCCCTAAATGAAAGGGTGAGGCTCGTGAAGTGCACACTTTTTAAAAAATAAATCAGGCCCACCCTCCGTCTTGGGGACCCAGGTTGGGACTGGCTGTTCGCGGGTAGGGGGTTCAGCCGCCAGGCCGAGGGGCGCGGCCGGACCGTGAGACCTCCAGCTTGCGGCCACCTGGTGCTCTGGGAAGCGCGGGGCGGTTCAGACGACTGCTTGGGCCCCTAGCTGCTGCTCTGAAACAGCCCACCTTCGAAAGTTCTCAAAAGCTTCCCTTTGGCACTGGGGGCTTTGTGCTTATTGCGACTAATAACAGTTGGGAGAGAGGAAGGATACGGCCCTCGCCCAGCCCTTGTCGTGTGGACGTGCCACCGCCGAAGGTCAAGTCCAAACAGGCAGCAGGGGAAGCTGGCAGTAAAGATGGGGTGCCCCGGGGTCATGCCTGGATATGCCCTCAGCCATCTCAGTACGGGCCCCGCCACACTCAGCAGCTCAGCTGAGTCATCCCTTTCTTTTTTTAGGTCACCTGAGGGCTGTGGCCCTGGGCCCGGCTCTTGGCTGCGAGTCACTCACCGCAAGGTAATGCCTTCTGTCAGTGGTTCTCAAAGTTCAGCCTGCATCCGAACCGCTGGGAGGACTTATGAAAACACACATTGCTGGACAACCCCACTAGAATCTCAGCTTCAGTTGGCCCCCGGGTGAGGCTTGAAAAGCTGCCTTTCCAGCATGTTTCCAGGGGATGCTGCCGCTGGTCCCAAGACCCCATTTGTCAGATCCACTGGCTTATAGAAAGGGTCATTCTGCTCCCATGTCATCCAATAGCCACCCCATTAAAGCATCTGAGGGTTTCTTTGTTTGACAGATGTCTCCAGCACCCTGTCCCACTTCCATAAACCCAAAGCACTTAAAATTCTCCTGTGTGATGTGGAAAATCATTTAGTCTATTGGGTGTCCAAGGGGATGAAAGGTTTGGTGGCTTTGTCCCAGATTGTGTCCATATATATATATATATATATATATATATATACACACACACATATATATATATTCTTTTTTTTTTTTTTTTAGTCAGGTCAGAGTATAAACTATACATTTTAATGTATGTGGAAGGAAAATTGTTGGCCAGTTTCAGAAGATGGGGCTTCACAATATTTCTGGAATTTCCGCCTGTCTTCCTGGGCTTCTCTGGAGTTCTCTCCCCCTTCATTGCCCACAGACTCCGTTGGTCTTCAGGGAACAAAATGGTTTCCTCAGGTTGTTTGTAATCAGGATTCATGGAATTGAAGTTTTAGAAGGCTGTGAGTTTGAATTTCCCTGACTGTAGTCACTGTGGAGACACCCCATAGGGTACTGGGCTGTTTTTTTTTTTTTTTTAAATTTTTTTTTAAATTTTATTTATTTTTGAGAGAGAGAGAATGACAGAGAGAGAATGAGAGGGGTGAGGGTCAGAGGGAGAAGCAGACTCCCTGCTGAGCAGGGAGCCTGATGTGGGACTTGATCCCGGGACTCCAGGATCATGACCCGAGCCGAAGGCAGTCACCCAACCAACTGAGCCACCCAGGCGCCCCTGTTTTTAACCTCGTATATCAAATCTCTGACTCACTAGGCTTCTCTTGGGCTCCTCCTGTGAGTCAGGCACCACCCAAGGCTCCAGAATCCAAAGGTGAGCAGGCACCCCTTTCCAGGAGGAGTGGCAGGTGTGCAGAAGACTAACCATAACACAGTTTGGTCCTCGGAAAGGGATGTTCAGGTTGCTCTGTGGCCCAGGGCAGGGGGTGGCGGGATTGACTGATCAATTCCGGACTGGAGAGGGGCAGAAAGAGAGAAGTTCAGGATTTCTATTCACAGCGGTCTGTGACATTTCGGTCCAGAAGCCAGAATCAGTTTTTGCCCTTGCTTCCTCTCCAGCTGTCTCTATCAGTAATTTGAAGGGTGTGGTCTGATCACAGAAGAAGAACGTTCATTTGAAAATATCGTTTCCCGCCTTTACAATTTATTGGTTTGAATTAAGTGTTCATGCTCCACCTAACTGTGAAGGTGCCTGGGGGCTGTATTTATCTGCCTTCGTGTGCATCCGTGTGTCCCATCACTCTGAGAGACAGTGAGAGAGCGACTCCACGGAACAGGACACAGTCCCCAAAGAGGACAGCAGCCGCCCTCCACGAGGCTTACGGGGAGGAGCGACCAGAGGCCTGGAGGCGTCGGTTCAGGGCTGCCAGGGAAAAAGAACAACCTTCACTGAATGCACTTGCCTCAATGGACACAGAATGGCATCCGAGGCCAGTAGTTCTTAGACACTGAAATGGTTTAAAATCTGTAAAATCGGGCGCCTGGGTGGCTCAGTCGGTTAAGCCTCTGCCTTCGGCTCAGGTCATGATCCCAGGGTCCTGGGGTCAAGTCCCGCATCAGGCTCCGCGTTCATTGGGGAGTCTGCTTGTCCCTCTCCCTCTGCCCCTCCCCCCTGCTCATGCTCTTTCTCAAATAAATAAATAAGTAATCTTTAAAAAAAATAAAATCTGTAAAATCTCAGGGACCAATGCAGTTGGCCAACTATTCATTTGCCAAGTAAAAATACTTAAAACAAACAACTCCCCGCCCCAATATGCTGTCTTTTATCAACATTATTTCATCTAAAAGACAGGGTATTTTTATCATCAAAAAACTAGGAAGGACCTACTATCATAATAAAACAAAAGTCCTTTAAACTGAATATAATTTGTTTGTGGAAAAACTCCCGATGGGTCATTGTCTTATTTTGCTGTGGACCAGTAGAAACTTAACTTTGGGCTGTCAGGTCCCGAGGATGTCTCGGGGAGAGAGATCTGGCCATGCAGAGACACCTGATCTCTGAATTACAAGAGAGGGCACGGAGGGCAGTACATAGGAGTGAGGAAATCTCCTTCTGCCCACTGCCCTCCTACATAAACCTTTGGGGCCCAGGCAAATACCACCAGCTCTGGAGAGCTTTCCCTCATGACCTCAGGTCAAAAAGCAACTGGTCCTTTCTCTCTCGCCTGCAGCCTCATGAGGCAACTGGCTAATCCTGCTTCCTATTCTAGTCGGTTTGTTGGCCAGTTCTCCTCAAGTGGGTTGAAAGAGGCTTGAAAGCAGGGGTTGTTTCTTAATCAGCCCTGGGCACTGCCCCCATGCCTTGTACATAGAAAGTTCTTAGCCCTAGTCACTCCATAAAATCGACTTCATCATTTTCCTTTTTCATTTTTTTTTCTTTCCATCCTTCCTTTCCTTCTTGCCCCTGCCTTTTTTTTCCTTCTCTATTCAGTGTCATCTTCTCCGTCTCCTTCCCATTAGCACCCGGCTTTTGGTTCTCTGGAATTCTGTGTATTACCACCCCCTCCATTCCTTTCTGCAACTTCAGATATGCGGAATAAAGATAAATGAACTGTGACATTTGCCTTTTCCATCAACGTAGAAGAGAAGAAAACACAAACAGAAGAGAAGATTGCTGTCAGGCAACACACTGCCCATCCCCATTGGAAAACCATGGCCTTTTTTCTGCCAAGGATGACCTTCAGGATCCAGCAAAAAAACCCAAAAAACAAAAAACCCTTTTTCAGCATTCAGTACTTCCATTTTTCTCATGAAACATTGAGAAGGCCTAGGCTTTGGGCTTCCCTAAATCTGTTCCTATCTCTGTTCTTCCTTTTTTGAATCCTCCCTATTTACCAGTTACTTCCTGTTCCTTCCTTCCTTAGGACATTCCACCAGATACCATCCTCATCTCCTGGTCCCCAGACCCAATATTTTGAGCCTCAAGTCTCTGTGACTCTGCAGACTCCTTTCTTGGGGGCCATGGGACCCTTGCTTTGAGAAGTTGTGCAAAGGGGAGTTGGGAGTGCTTGTGTGAGCTGGGACTTTTTCCACGCGTTTCTGTGGGAATGCTGAAGGTCTCAGAATCACCCACTCTGTAGCCTTGGTGTGCTCTGAAATGAGCTCTATTTCTGGGCCTGTCAGATGAAATGCTGTTGCTCCCAGTTATTTTTGGCTCATTGCCCTTCTGAATAGGTGCCTATTCAGCTCAATTCTCCCCCGACCCTGAGCTGGGAAAAAGCAGGCAGCGTCCCTTAGCCAAGCCTCCTCTCAAGTCAGGAGCATCTGTCCCCTTAAGGAGCAGCTATCACAAGTGTCCTGGACTGCATCCTGGCTGTTTGTGCTGCCACCAGGCCCGGAAAGAGGGGAAGTCCACTCCCTGGCCCCCTCAGACCACTGGTGGAGAGCCTGTGAGCCCGGAAGGGGCAGCCGGGTATCCAGAGCCTCCTCACTCATATATAGGTCTGCGCCCTGCCCCACTGGGCGTAGCTGCAAAAACTACCATCCTTGGGGGATCTGGGATGGTAGGGGTATATTCTAGGCTCAGTGAGCACAGAAAAATCTGTTTACCGAGGGTCTAAGCAAGGAAGGACCCTGGGATGCAGAAGGTCAAGGGCATGTGTCCGTAGTTGGAAAGATCTCTTTGGGTGAGCGTGTTGAGAAGAACATGTGTGTGAAAAGGAGAGGTGGAGGGAAGTTGGGTGTGAATGTGCAGATCCACTCGGGAGAGAGAGCCAGGAGGGATATCGACTAGGCACCTAGGGAGAGAGAGTGTAAATAATTGAGGAAAGAGAGTAGCCGTGAGACCTTGGGCAACCGGGTGGTGTCTACAAGTCCTGAGAGTATTTTATAACTGTATCCTGCAGCTGACATCACGATCCTTAGGCAGGCATTAACATCGACTGAGGGCTTTTAGTCTATCTGGTAATAAACAATATCAAGTAAAATGAAATGTCAAGATCAGCTGTATATGTATGGATACTTAGTAAGGTCCATATAAAATTGAGAATAGCCTAGAGAAGAGGACGCCAGACCAGGGTTCTCTTAATAGCTACTTATCTCTACAGTTTTGGCTGGAGATTTCTTTCTTTCTTTCTTTTTAAGATTCTATTTATTTATTTGTCAAAGAGAGAGAGAGAGCACAAGTGGGGGGCAGCCGGCAGAGAGAGAAGCAGGCTCCCCACTGATGCGGGGCTCGATCCCTGGACCCTGGGATCATGACCTAAGCCGAAGGCAGACGCTTAACCAACTGAGCCACCCAGGCGCCCCTGGGAGATTTCTTTTTAAAGTTCTTATCAAGTGTTGCTTTGAGGCATTAATTCATTCAATCCTCATGACAGGGACAGAAGCAGCCTCATTCTACAGAAGAAGGAACAGAGTCCTTTAAAAGACCCCAGGTCCATGCTCATGAGGTGGACAAGCCGGTTTGGTTTCAGGCAGCTTTGCTCAAGGACTCCAGCTTCCACCACTACGCTCCACTCCTCCTGTGACAAGAGGTGGTGGAGAAGCTGCAGGTGTCCTGAAGTTGGGGGGAGGGGGTGCAGAGTCATACGTGGGTTTGAAGCTTAAGTGTCAGTCAGGGCCTTGTGGAGCTTGAGGACACACACTATCGTGTCAAAGCATCAGTCCAGGGCCATCCCACCACTTCCTAGCTATGTTATTTGGGGCAGGTCACAAATCCTTTTTGAACCTCAGTCTCCACCTCTGTTAAATTGGGGATAAAGTCACCAATCTGATCATTGATGTGGCATTGGGAAGGCCATCAAAGGAGCATGGGTGAGGGCACATGGTAGCTTGTCAAGCCCTAGACAAGAATAAAGTACTCTTTGTGTATTATTCACACTTGTCTACTTCCAAAAACGGCTCACAAAGAAAGATTAATCCCTTATAAGATTATGAAAAATAGAGGGGCGCCTGGGTGGCTCAGTCGGTTAAGCATCCAACTCTTGATTTTGACTCAGGTCATGATCTCAGGGTTGTGGGATCGAGTCCTGCATCAGATTCTGTGCTCAGCAGGGAGTCTCCTTGAGATTCTTTTCTCTCTCCCTCTGCCCCCCAACCCATTCTCTCTCTCTCTCTCTAAAAAATAATAAATAAATCTTTTTAAAAAATTATGAAAAATAGAAAAAGGTTTATAAATACCTGTGGTGGCATGCCTCCACAGATGACCCCACCCGTGAAGCACATTTCCATGATAACCCTGGAGTGGGGAGGGTATTCCCCCCACTATTTCTCCCATGGAGGGGGAAGCCAGCTGCCCTGTCAATTGCGACCACCAGCGTGCTCTGAGAAAGTCCAAGCTAGCCATGTGGAGGGAGAGAGATGCTCAGCTGGCCTCCAGCCGTTCCGGCCATCATGTGGGCCAGACATGTGAAGAGCAAACCATCTTGAACATTTACCCCAGTCAAGCCTTTAGATGACTCCAACCCTGTCGCCGTTTGACTAAAACTGCTTGAGACTCCCCAAGCAAGACCCGCCCAGCTGAGTCCCGTCAACTCGCTGAACCATGAAAGGTAAAAATAAATTGTTGTTTTGAACCACTAAGTTTAGGGGTAGTTTGTTGACCGCAATGGGTAACTGAAACAGTGCCCTAGGCTAATATTACTTTTATAATTGAACGGTATTGTTAGCTTTGAGCTCCCTGGCATTCAAAGCAAAAAGGGGAGCAGGATGGATTGTGTGCCCTTCTTATTATCTTGAGTATTATGATTTACCTGAATGGATAGTTCATCTGACTCATCTCCTTTTGGTCAAATCAGAATGAAAATTAAACTATCTTCCTTACGTGAGAATCTCTCCTGTCTTTACCAAAATTACAGTTGTGCAAATTCTATAATTTGCCTTGCTAGAACAAACCAAATATTGCAGCTATCACTAACGAGAAAGTGTTCTTGCATCTGGCCCAAATCTTTCAGACCGTAGCTCAAGCCCATTTTCTCTTGTTTGGTTCTCAGCGCATCTTCTGCCTCCTGCCTCATTCCCATCCCAAATTAAGTCACAAACGGGCTCAGTGTCTCCGGGGTCCTAAGCAGCCAAAATTAATGATTAAAATAGAAATGCTGAAAATAGTTGAAACTGAAGCAGATTGGATGATTTATTCAAACCTTCAGGAAAAATTACTATTCAGCCCAGAATTGGAAATTAGACTTGTGGTTCCTAAGAATGCAACACTTCCCTGGTGCTAACCCCCCAAAAGGGAAAGGAAAAAAAAAAAAAACATGTAAAATACATACATGGCAGTCTGTGTCCTCTAGAACCCATGCTCTGGGAGGTCAGGAACCATATCTGCCTTCTGAATAGTGCAATGCTTAATGTCTTCCTGGTGCTTATTAAAGCTTTTCTTCATTAAGTGACCTTACAAGTCTATGATAATAAAAAACATACAGCTGAGTGTAAATCAGTGATTTCCATTCACTCAATTATGACCTCAGTGAACAGGCATTATCTGCCTGCAGGTCCTATCCTGGGAAGACTGGGTTAGCACATGGGGTATTTGAGGTCACCTCCCTTACTTGGAACCCAGGCAACCCTATGAAGGTAGTGAATTTCATCCTTGAGTCCTTGACCTCATTTTCTATACTCTTCCCCTCATTTGTCTTCACACCCCTAAACTGGACTTCTGAGTCCCCATAGTAAACGGCTCTGTGGGTAGCCGAAAGGTTAGCAGAAAGGACCAGGCTCAAATCCCAGCTGAATTCTTTATCACACCTTTGCATAAATGCTTTCCAATCCCCAAGACATTTCACATCTGTATATCAGTTCATTGTCTCAACAATTTCCTTGGAATCCCGTGAAATAATCCTGTTATGGGCGGAATCTATCTAAAAAGATACGTTGGGAGTCCTAACCCCTGGTGCCTGCAAATATTTATTTAGAAATAGGGTCTTTGCAGATGTAGTCAAGTGAAGATGAGATCGTGGGGTGGGCCTTGATCCAATAGGACCGGTGTCCTTACAAGAAGATGGACATTTGCTCATAGACATGCACTGAGGGATGACAATGTGAAGACACAGAAGGAAGACCATATGAAGACAGAGGCAGGGATTGGAGCTATGTTACCATAAGCCAAGGAGCACCTGGGGCTCCCAGAAGCTGGAAGAGGAAAGGAAGGATCTTTGTCTAGTGGAGGGAGCACGGCTTTGCCATTGCCTTGATTTCAGACTTCTACCTTCTAGAACTGTGAAACAACAAATTTCTCTTCCAGTTTGGGGTATGTCATTTCAGCAGCCCTAGAAAACTAATATACAGGTGTTGTCATTTTTCCTATACTTTTTAATGCAATGTCTTTGGGTACCTACTGCATACCAGACTCTGAGCTGAGCTCTAGAACTCAGATCCAAGGGTCCAGGTTGATATAAAGCAAATCAAAGACCCCAGCCCTCTGATGAGTTTCTATGCTCATTCCATTATGTCTCAGGCTCTCTCCCCCAATGTCCTCACGCCCAGGGACCATCCCTGTCCATCCCCACTGTCTGGTCTGTGCCCATCCCTGAACTGTCTGAGAGGTAGGCAATGCTGGGTCTGGAAGTAGCTTGGAGGGTCTAATCCAGCCACTTGGTGTTCCAGCCATGCCTCCTGAGGGGCAGAGGGGTCAGGCTACCAGTAGGAAGGCACCTCCTCACTCCCTGACTCTGATTAATTCACGTTATGAATAAATTCAACAAACAACAAATGTTTGTCGAATGAACGCTAAATTATTAATCACTGATAACTAGAATGTGTTCTACCTCCCGGGGGTATTTGAATATGAAACAATGCCTGAACCCAGGGACACGAATTTCTGACTGTGGAATGTGGGACTGAAGGTTGGGGCAGGCAAAGCAGGACAGGGAGATCTGGGGGCAAGGGTAGGGTCTTCCGCTGACCCAGTATCTCAGATCCTTAGAGCAACTTCGGTCTCTGCTCAGGGTAGAACTTGCTACCTTGGAGAATTCTGGAGGGGGCTGAGGAAGAGATTGCTCTCCTCTGTACTTTGAGTGGCGTTGAAGGGCTGTGACCAATGCCCTCTTGGATGAGGAAGGAAGCACTGGCCTCATTATATACATGTACCACAACTGCTGCTTTAAACTCCAATACTGCTGAACAATTCAGAAATAGATCCATTATAGGTCTTCTTTAGCCCCAGGGCTTTAACACAGGTCACTAGAAAATCCAAGATTGCACAGTAATTCAAACTCTTAAGAGGAAAAGGAAAAAAAAATTCTCTTCAGCACTCCTGCCCCCCAGAGCCCCTCCCTCCAGCGTAATAGGGAGCCCCTCTTCATTTCTGAGGTGCTTTGGAATAAATAGCTCTTATGTTGAACTTGAAATCTAATTTTTTCTCCAGCTATTAATTGATAAGAGCAGCTCATTTTACCTCTCATGCTCTGAAGTAAGATTACAGTGTAAATAAACTGGGTCAGGTTTAGCAGGATGGACGTGAACTGTTCTCCAATTCCCCTTAATCGCTGGTAAAGGAATAACTAGGATTTGGACGTCAACATTCGATAAGCAATTACGTCTCTCCTTCAAACGCGATCTAAATTAGTCTGCTGTTCCCTCAAAGAGAATCCAACGAACCTCCAAATTGTGCTCTTCAATTGCAACCTCCGTGTTTTGTTCTAGCCCTTGAGAAGAGCCGGGATGGTAGGAGGGATTTGATTTGACTTATATTAATTTTTAGAGTATCAGGGATCTCTTGTTTTACTTGAAACAGATCAGGGAAAAGGGGTTAGTAAACAAGGGTTTTCTTGACTACTGATCACACCGTGCTCAGCATTTTCATGAGCCTGGCTTCTCGTTTTCACAGCGCGTTAGAATCATTATCTAATTATTAATCTCACCCTAGAGTTCCGAGGAGCTTATGATGCCCGTTGAAGTTAATGAAGGCTTTTACCTGTGGATCTGGCGCTAAATCACTCTGATTGACCGAGTGTCCGCAATATGGTAGGCACTGATAGAATGGACAGAGGGGGGAAAGAATTAAACAGAAGAAAATTAAGAAGAAGGAGAAGACGCCGGAAACGAGGAGGGGCGAGAAACCAAAGGAAATTAGAACTTCAAAACACCTCGTTAGGAAAATGGGGCAGTTAAGGAAGAACTCACCAAGTAATCTGCTTAAACTTTAATTAATTATTCATTTATATATATTTATGTGGCACACTTTCTCTAGGGAACCCAATGTGCTTTGCAAACATATTAAATAATTAACTCTCTCAAATCTGAGTGAAGTGGAGAGGGAACAAAATTACTCCAGGAAAGGACCAGCGGGTTGGTGAGTGATGAATGTGTCTCACTTTGAAGAGGCAATCCCATGTGATACCCACCAGTGACCACATAACAAAAGACATCTTCTGGGGACTAAGATCACTATGGTGATCTGTCCTAGCACCTTCCAGAGTAAGCAACATTTGCTAATCAGATAAATGATGATATATAGAGGGACAAACAGGCAGACACATAAATTGAGGTGAATTATATAGAAATCCAGTATATATATATATATATATTTTAAAGATTTTATTTATTTGACAGAGAGAGACACAGTGAGAGAGGGAACATAAGCAGGGAGAGTGGGAGAGGGAGAAGCAGGCTTCCCGCTGAGCGGAGAGCCCGTTGTGGGGCTCGATCCCAGGACCCTGGGATCATGACCCGAGCCAAAGGCAGACGCTCAACGACTGAGCCAGGAAGGGTGTTAGCAGAAGAAAGTCAAATGGAGTGCATTTAAAAAAAAATACTGCCTTCAAGATAAAAATAAAAGTTAAGAAGTATCGGGGTGTCTCGCTGGCTCAGTTGGGAAAAGCATGCGACTCTTAATCTCAAGGCCGTGAGTTCAAGACCCACATTGGCTGGGGACCTCACTTAAAATAAAAATTAAAAAAAAAAAAAAGGAAGTACTTCAAATCAAGAACATCAAAAGTGGCATTAAATAAAATGAAATTGCAAAGACCAAATGCCAAACGATGAGCAATAACATTTAGTAAGTTGTGTTTAAACGGATTCTGATTTTATTTTCTGAAATTATATTCTCAATGCATCGTTTGCATTGTTGACAGGACATTATTTAAAAAAAAAATACCTTTAACACAAGTGGCTTAAACACCTTTCTGGAAAGTATAAACGTATCTGCCAGATCAGTGGAGAGCAAAAACAAAAAACTTTAGGGAATTAGAAAAGAAAAACAAAACAACAAGAAGTGAGTCTCTGCCAGATCGGTGGAGGGCAAAAACAAACAAAAAACTTAGGGAATTAGAAAAGAAAAACAAAACAGCAAGAAGTAAAAGCCGCAGCTGCTGGGAGGCAGTGAGCTTGGCTGTGGGGTGAGCAGGGCAGCCTCATACTCCCCAGGAGATTCCTGCCTTCAGGGGTCAAGCCCTCTCGGTCAGTTACAGGAACGGACTTCTGTTCACTGCATCTTAAAACTAGTAAAGTGGACTCCACCCATGCAGGAGGACAGACCTGGTCCTTGGAGAGGCCATGTTCATGTACATATGGCCAGGCGACCATCACCCGACAGCTAATGTAGAAATGTGGCCAACTGACCTATGGGAAGTTTCAGTGTGGGAGAGAGCCGTGGAAAAACAAGACAGGCCTTCTTACTTTTTTAAAATGGAAGATCGCCTTAGCCCAAGGCCACCGGCAGGAAATTAAGATAAAAAAGGGAAGGGTGGCAAGCCTAAGAAAAGAAACGTTTTTAGAAGCAAATAAAACCACTCTATTGATTCCAAACTCCACCTAGAACCCTGATGGCTTTCAATTTTTATTTTATTTTACCTTCTTTGTAAAGAGCATTTGTCTGCTTGCCTGCCTTCCTTCCTTCCTTTCTTCCTTCCTTCCTTCCTTCCTTTCTTCCTTCCTTCCTTCTCTCTCTCTCTTTCTTTCTTAAAGAGAAGCAACTTGGTGTGTGGGATAGAATTGGTTCTCCACCAGTTTGCAGATGAGGGCCTTTGAGCAATTCCCCTGAGCCAGCTCGATCCATTGAAAATGATGACAGCCAGTCTCAGGATTGTCTTGAGGATTCAAGGAAATGGTGGCCGGGGATGTGCTTTGCAAGCGACACAAATGTGAGGTTATTAGTATCAGCTTGGACAGGGAGGAAAGTCTTACTGTCCAGGGCACACACTTCTGAGTGTCAGGATTGAAAACTCACAGGCCTCTCCTCCCACCTCCTTCCATAAGACAAACATCCCATGCTGCTGCCACTGGAATGTTCCAAAATCATGCTCCAGTTTCAGGGATGTTGGTCTCCCATTATTATTTGCTTTCCCCCTTGGACTAACCCCAGTCTATCTGGCTCATTTCAACATTAGTCAGGGATCGGTCTTTAGCTTTAATGTAAACGAACCAACATTTTCCTGCCTAAGCCTCCTCCTTGCGCAGCATAGACCACAAAACACGACCGGACACAACAAGACAAGCCCTCTCTTCGTATTCCTCCAGGGGCTATAGATAAATTCTCCTTCCACAAGATAAATAGGCAGGCTGCCTGGAGTGACTTCTGTCCAGAGCTTTCTGTTATTCACACCAACTAAATTCTTCTAACTCCATTCACATTTTTAGTACAGATTGCTTATATCTTCTAAGCTGAAATACCAAAAGCCTTTTCAAATTGTGTAAGCCATGGTATTACCAATATTTTAGGCAGTCTTTTATTATTATTATTCACACCGTGAAATCTACTCAGTGATATTTGCTGTATCTATAACATACATACATATATAGTTTGAATCTGTTTTATATATTGCATATACAGAGCAATGACATATATTAGCGGCGAGCTTAAACTTGCTTTGTATATATAGTAAGTTTACATAATTCATCTATTTTTTAGGTACACAAAATAAGTTGAAACTTGTGTATGTCTAATCTCAACTCACCAGATTTAAATTTAGGGTGGTTAACAGGTACTTCCGTGACATTTCTAAATCCTGCCTCTCCAATTATATAAAAGAAACATCTGCCTACCTAACCAATTTAACAAAAAGAAAATAGGCAAAATACCGACAAAGCCTGGCAGCCTCAGAAGTGAGAAGTAACACTCTTCAAATGATAACACCGGGTCCCCCGACTGTGATCTCATTAAACTTCACAACACTCGGACAAGGGATTCAGTCACTGCTTTTATTTTTATTTTCAGAGAAAAGACAGTGGAGATCCTAGGAGATTTAGCCAATTTTCAAGGTCACTCACACACAGCATGGTAAAGAGGCTGCAAGCCAAGCACCTTCAGTCAGCTGGGCGGCAGGAGCCCAGCTAGCCAGGGGTGACTGTCCCCGCAGAGGACAGGGGCGTCGGACCCCTGTCAGAGACTTCACCCTCTTGGGAAATTTTACACAGCTTTTCTAATTCCTCCAGAGTCCGGTTAAGCATTCGAATGATTGTGTGAGAGCTTTTAATACCTTCCCATCTCTCCACCAAAACTGAGCTGGGGAGAAATGTTTAAAGTCTCAAGAGCACAGAGATCGAACAACCGGTTCCTTTTTTTTTAAACTATTCCTCTGCAAAGGAAGAAATGGGAAAGCCGTATGTGCATTTCAAACTTAAAATTTAAAAGTTGACTTGCAGAATCACAAGCTCAGCTCCCCTCAACGGACAGAAAAGGATCTGCCCCTTTGTTGGGAGTTTTGAGGAAGGCTTGCCTGTGGTCATTTTCATACATATGCTATGTGTCTAACTAGTTTGAGAAGGAAAGCTGATTTTAGGTTGAAAATCCTCTAGCCATATTCTGTGTAATATTTTTTAAAATTTTATGTACATCTTCAGGTTGTTGGCAATGCTTATTGTTATTTCACAAAACCGTCTACACTAGGTGTATTTGTTATAACTCCTGTATTATAGTGACTCAAAGTATGGGGGGTGACTTTGCTCCCCAGCGGACATTTGGCAATGACCGAAGACGTTTTTGGTTGTCACCCTGGGAGATAGGGTGGTGTGTTATTGCCGTCTAATGTGCAAAGACCAGGATGCTGTTAAACATATAATACATAGGACAGCCCACCACAATAAAGAATGATCTGGGCCAAAATGTCAATCACGCCAAGGTTGAGAAATCCTGCTCCATGACAATCACAGTCAAAGTTCAGGACATAGTTACCTTTCCCTTTCCTTCCCCCTGCCCAGAATTCTGCCCCTCCAAGATTTATTGTTGCCTTAGAATGCTAGGCATTATAATAGCTTGAACCGAAAATACTTTTTCAGATCTTTTGAATCTCCGAATGTTGAATACCTGGAGGATGAAAATGCTATTATGATGCATTTTATTATTAGCATTATAAATGGTGTCAAAAAGTTTATATTTTGAATTTATCTGTGTTTAATCTCGGTTGTAAATTGAAGCCCCAGCACACAAAGGCCACGCATCACCTTTCAGGGGAGAGATTATGCCAGTTGGTTGGGTGCCTTGTGTTCTATTAAAGTTGAAACCAGGCTTTCCTGTCAGGACGTTACAGTTAAACACATTCAGATCTGCAAGCAGCAAGCACGAGCTTCCTGCCCAAATGGCTCATTGTGCTCAGAGGAGAGAGCAGATCCGGACCAGTGGAGCGTGTCCCTTTGCCACCCCTGAGTATCCTCCCTATTATCCACTCAGGCCTGGGAGACCAGCCTGCCTGACAGCTCACAGCTGTCGGGGGACACCTGTAATTGAGTCAAGCTGCTGACCAGGAACTGTGTAAAGGCAAGAATAAGAACTTCTAAAACCCTCTTCCTCATATATCTGAGTCCCACAGCCCACACTATGAAATGGGATCTCTTCCTGTCCTCCACTTATCCTCCCCCATGTGTCAACTTTCCTTTTAAGGGAAAAGCTCCTTTAGGATCCACAAGGTCCTGCCCACACTCTTTGCTCACTCTACTCCTGCCACACTGACCTTCATTCTAATCCTCATGGAAGTCATACTCTCGCCCACCACAGGGCCTTTGCACAAGCTGTTCTCATTTCCTCAAGCTCCTCTCCCCTCTCCCCCACTCCACCTAGTTAACTCACCTGTTCATTTAACAGATACCAGCCTGGGCATCACTCCCTCAAGGACACTTCCCTGACCTCTCTAAGTCAAATCCCCTAATACACATTTCCATCGTACCATGTTCCTCCTTTAAAGTCTTCACACTGATGCAGCTTCGCAATTACTTGAATAGTGTCTGTTAGGACACATCACTTTTCCCTGAGCACCAAACATAACACTTGGCATATAGTAGGTACTGGGTATTTCTTGCCTGACCATCTAATTAAACAAATGAACAAGTGAATGAATGAACAAATGAACAAACGAATGAAAAAACGAACGAGGGGCGCCTGGGTGGCTCAGTTGGTTAAGCGACTGCCTTCGGCTCGGGTCATGATCCTGGAGTCCCTGGATCGAGTCCCGCATCGGGCTCCCTGCTCGGCAGGGAGCCTGCTTCTGCCTCTGACCCTCTCCCCTCTCATGTGCTCTCTCTCATTCTCTCTGTCTCAAATAAATAAATAAAATCTTTAAAAAAAAAAAAAAAGAAAAAACGAACGAATGAAAGAATGAAACAATCCTAAGATCTAAAATCAAGAGCAGAGCCATAGATATGAAACTGTATGTGTGGCATCTGGATTGTCAGCACTTGGTATTTAGATTATTGAAAGGAGCAGAAGAGAAACCTTGCCTACAAAACATGCAAATGAAAAAAAAATTGTATACTTCACTTAGAGCGTCATTAAGTTAGAGAACAACTCCCACATTGCTCTAAGATGAAACCAACATCCAGATTTCTCATTGCAAACTTAGCTTCCCTAGAATTCCTAGAATTTTCTTCTTCTCCCTCATCCCACTGCTTCCTAAACGTGAAATATTCACAGCTGCGCCATTTCTTTACATTTTTTGGGTGAGGTCAACCTTCCTTCTCCAGTCGTATGTTGTGCAATACCCAAGAGGCCAACACTAGCGCTTGAGATATTTAAATATGACTTTGCGAAATGAGTCCGTCTTAGATATAAAAGCCTATAGTCACCATGATGAACATGACTGCAATGTTTAAAATCCCTAAATAAAGAGATGCAGCACTTCCTGCATATTCATTGCTGAAATGAATATTATATATGATTCCTGATTTGGGAAGGATTCAAATAAGGCAGTCGAAGGGAATGTGGACTGACGTAACTTTTATCAATGAAAACAACTGCACTTGACCAAAGGAAGAATTGTCTCCTCTAGTATAAAGAGCAATGTCTCTGAGCACAGCTTTATTTTTATATTATTGTGTCATTTTATGTACAGTCCCCAAGTGCCTTGTCAGTGACAGCCACTCATTAAATCACTTAAACTATCATATAAAAATAAAGATGGATTTTAAGCTACACTGAGCCAGTCAGTTAGCAAATACTGATTGCTCCCCATGGGGTCCCAAGAATTCTTATAGATGAGAAAGGTATGTATTAAGGAAGTATATGGTCCATTTCCTTGCAGGGACTTAGAAGCTTATCTAAGTGACAAATAGATGAACATGTAATCAAAATAAGATTGTTCAGATAAATACTATCTTGGCAAAATGGATTGAAGTTCAGCAGGGAATCCTCTTCACATTCAGCCAATATGACTCAGGTGCTATGCCGGGCAGAGCTGTTCCATGAATATTAAACAGTTTGATGAAAGCCTAGAAGTTCATGACTCTGAATGAAGAAGATCTAAGAGGTCAGCTTGGTTGAACTCTTGCAACTTGGACTGGTGAAACCTCAAGATAAACTTGGTACATCGTCCAGAAACATCATTTCCCCTCTTGGGCATAAAATGTATATCATTTTTCAACATGGAAACAAACACGGCTGTATCATGGAGAAGAACAACGAGAACAAACCCTGTGAAAAGGTAGATCCCCAGGAATTCTCATGGACTGAGTACAGATTGGTTCCACCACTCTGGAAAACTATTTGGAAGTACTAAGTGAAGATAGGCAAAACGCAGGATCCAGCAGTCCACTTCTAGATATTCACAGTCCTGAATTCATGCCCAGGAGCACTACAGATATTTACCAGAATATTCAAGGCAGTATCGGTCATAATAACCAGGAATGGGACACAGCCTACATGCCCATCGACAATAAAATGCATAAATAAATTGTGGTGTACTTGTGTAATAGACACACGGAAGTGAAAATGAGCAGATGAGAGCTACACAAAGCATCATAGGTGAATCCCAAAAACATGTTGAGTGGACGAAGACCTGCACAAAGGAATAGTGGTTGATTCCATGTACATAAAATCCCCAAACAGTCAAAACTGAACAATAGCATCAGTGGTCAAAATAATGGTTGGTTTCAGGGCACCGGGGTGGCTCAGTTGGTTGAGGATCTGACTCTTGATTTTGGTTCAGGTCAGGATCTCAGGGTCATGATCTCAGGGTTGTGAGATCCAGCCCCACATCCAACCCCATGCTCAGCGCGGAGTCTGCCTCCCTCTCTCTCCCCTCCCCACTCCTCCCCGCAACCTCGCGCTTTCTCTAAAATAAATAAATAAATCTTAAAAAAATAATGGTTGGTTTCCTTCAGGAAGAAGATAATGACGTACAAAGGGGTGGAGGGGGCGCTGCCTGGGTATTTGTTTACTGGTGGTCAAATGCCTTGTGATAATTCATTGAGCTGTGTATTTGTTTTGTGTACTTTTTGGAATGTTATACATAATCATATATGAATGACTGAAACCTTTTCTTAAAGCATGTGACCCTTTGAAAATAAAAACGCAAGCATTGAAAGCAATGTATTACTTGTGGGTGGGACTACCTCCCACCCCCAGTAGCCTCAAGTTTGCTGAAGTATGTGTTCATTCTTCGTAATTAAGCCCAAGAAGCATCGGCTCCAGTGACGGTGGGGGAGAGGAGTTATCCTACAAGACCTGGGAGCTGGAAGGTAGAAGAAGGTTGGCCAAGTTCTGTTTCCTAGCCCTGGGAAGAATCCATCAGGAACACTATTGCCTGGGAACTGTGCCAAATGTAAGCACTAAACTGGGGTTACCTGGAGAGACTGGAAACAGATTAATCAGCAGTGGGGGCAGAAATTGGGTATAAGTATAGAAGCCAGAGGGCAGAGACCGATAAATGACACCAAAAGACAGTTCTAACTGGCAAAGCAGTATAGAGGAAGTAACTAGAGATCAGCTGCTGAGGACTCTAAGAGCAGGTCAGAAAGGAGAAGATGGGTCAACAGCTGGGGGCCGGGGGCTAGGGCTGCTTCTCTCCATGCCGCCATGTTCTAGCATTAAAACCCCCAGCAATCAGTGAAATCAGAATTTGAATCTGGGCTTCTAGGTGGTGAAGAAGGTGTATTTGTCAAGGTAGGAAGATAGAACACATTTTGTCTAGCTGTTTGTGAGCTTGATTTAGAACTTCTAAGTATTTGGGGGTATGGCATGCTGGCCTCCACTGTACTCTTGCCCCAGGGCCTATGGATGTTAGGGCTGGACCTGCTAAAGCCTCATATTCCTCAGTTAGGGGAAACTGCTTCTCTGGCAGACAGCACATTTTGGTCACTGCTCAAGATTTTCAAGAATTTTTTGGAACACCGAAGCTGACGTATCAATGCCAATTATGAGCTGCCCCCCATCCCCCAGCGATGGGCTAACTCCACATTGATAACACCAAAGGACAGATTTATTGATGCCAATAAAACTGCTGAACAGGAGAGGATGAGTAAGTCTAGAGTCTTGCGGGAACACGTAAGAGATCACCCTAAGATTGATGTCGGCACAGTGGTCTGTACATTGGGGGGCCATTGTTTGACCATCAACCCAACCACTTAGCCAGCTTTGTCCTGCCTGTAAGGACATGATAAAAGGTTTTCAAACTCTGCTGAAACCAATATACCTGGTGTTCCTGGCACACTGCTGATCTCAGACTTAGGGACCCCTGCCAAGCAGAAATGGCATGGTTTGGCCAGATTTGCCCGCTTCCTGGT
Source organism: Leptonychotes weddellii (assembly GCF_054177405.1). NCBI lineage: Eukaryota > Metazoa > Chordata > Mammalia > Carnivora > Phocidae > Leptonychotes > Leptonychotes weddellii. Next base: position 159,866,333 of record NC_138370.1, on the reverse strand, counting down.
GCTTATCATCTTATTGCCTCTTCTGTGCGTGATTCTCCACTCTGTTTCCCACTGTTGGCCATTGAATTTGGCCACTTGATAAAGGCAGAGGTAAACAGCACAGAAAGTAATGAGCCAAGCCTTTACAGTTATCTCCCGGTTTCTGGTCTGATGGGAGAGATGGCAAAGACTTCAGCGCAACGGTCAGCAAATTTTCTCTGTAAAGCACCAAATCATAAATAATTCAGACGTATGGGTCATCGGTTGCAACCACTGAACTCTGCTTCAAAATCAGCCATGGAGCAAAAACAGCCACAGACAACAGAGAATGGAATGATGCAGCACTGTTCCAGTAAAACTTTATTTATAAAAATAGGTGGCCAGCCAGATACCACCCACAGGTCATAGTTTGCAGTGCGTTTTAGGGTATAAACACCCCCTGAGACTAAGCCAAACACTTTAGAAGTGAATTACTTTGTTGAGTCAGTGAGAAAAACACCACCACCACCACAATGTATCACGCTTAAGGCGGATCTCATTGAGAAGCCTCAGCTCTGCAGATGGGAGGCCATCAGAGGAGTCCATCTAAAACACCAATCTGCACCTTTCCCAGCCTGACGACCTTCGGGGCTCACAGTCCCTGGGGGTCTGGCTCGGTTACCCTGCCTTCTTTCCCATTCTTTGTCACTCTCGCATACACCAGGCTGTTCAGCCCTGCAGAATTCCTCCCTGTGTCCTTGTTAGCTGGGCACAGTCCTGTCCCCAAACCTTTGCCCGTGCCGAGACTCCCTTTGCTGTGTTCAAACTCATATTCATCCTTGAAGACATCGTCCAGATGTCTCTGCCTTGACGTTTCCCTGGCACCCTGAGGTTGGGTTAATGTCTGCTCTTCTCTGTTCCCGTCCATCGCACCCTAGACAGACCTATACATTGTCAGGACAACTTCGGGGTGGCTGCTTCTGATTGACCTTATCTTGTCTCATATTTTAAACACCTGTTTGCTCCTTCCCCACTGGGCTGCGAAATCCTTTCAGACCAGGCTGTGCCTTGTGACTCTTCCTTCCCCTGGGATTAGCACTGACCACCCAGGAGAGCAGGAACGCGTGTTTGCACAACTCTTAACTCAGTGCAGAAACCGGTGGTGCTGAGGGCCACCGGGGTTCCGTGGAATGAGTCACAGTTTACGCCGTCTGCTATTTTTCTAAGATACTTTCAGCAGCTTAATAAGCGATTCTTCCTGACAAGTCACTTGGGAACTGTTCATAAGTGACAGAATGATATTAAAATCAAATCAGGTTCAGAGGTAAATATACAAATCTCTCCTCTACCTACGTTATATGCTCCCTTCAAATCAAGGAGAGATAATTGTTTTAGTTTACACAGCTGTTGTGTATTTATGCACATGCATTTTCTCTTGGAAAGACATCTCATGAAAATCTCATTCTCATATTAGTTAGCGGACCAGGTGAGAGCCTCCTCTCCCTGCCCTACCATTAGTCCTCGCCTCGGGCTTGCCTTGGGGTGGGGACAGAGCAGCCGGGCCACTTTTTTTTTTTAGGGCCACCTTTTTATAACTTGCACGCAAGCACCTTATAGATCAGGACTGGCCTCAAGGAAAACCAAGGCAAACATTGCAAATTCAGGGCACACCCTGACCTCGATAAACCCTCACTTCCTCTAAAATGTCACACTGCCTCGTCTTTTTCTCTTTATCTGCCCCGTGAATTCTTGGGGACACATTAGGTCTCTAAGAATCCCCTCAGTGAGCTAGGTCAACTCAGACCAGCCCCCAGTCCCTTCCTCCCGGTCTCTCCCTCCCCAGCAGCGCCTGCCCCTGGGTGAAGCATCTGCCTCAGTGGAACTCTGAGTCAGCCTGGTGCACGCAGGCCAGCTTGTCAAGGTTACGGAGGCCACGAAACGAGAGAAAGGAGAGGGAGAAGGGGTGGAAATTAGTTTCTTTTAGGCTTGCCCGATTTCCTCTGGGCCCCAAGTATGGCAGGACATAAATAGATAATCAAAGATTTTTACTTTCCCAGGTAGGAATTATGTAATCAGAGGCTGCTTCTTGCTTTGTGTTTTGAAACTTCACTGGAAGGAAATTCGCCTTGTGTTCTCGATTATACTGAGCATTTCCCCTCTGCTTTTACTTGGAAATCTTCACGCTCAAGTCAGCAGCCTCTGAAGCTTATCAGATAATTCTGTGTAAATTCATACACACACTGGAGTTTTAAAAATATGTCTCTTAAGATCCTTTGTAGTGTGTGTTTGTGTGTGTGACGCGAGCTGTCATATGGTGACATGGATAACTCATTTCAAAAAGAACCATGTTTCCTTCTCCCAGATCCCCTGAATCCAGAACCATGGCCCCCACTCCCCTCCACCCTGAGGCTTCAAAAATAAAAAACTGTTCTGTCCCCACCCCCATTCTGAGAAGGCAGACTTTTCAATACCTATTAACAAAGGGAGCAATTTCTTCCCTTAGTGTGTGAATTCTGATTCTCAGAGTTGAGGGTCATTAGCAATGGGGGCCCCAATTCTCCTCTTGGCCCCTGAGACCCACCCTCCTCCTGGGCATCTCCACATATTTATCCCCGAGCCGGCCCAGCACCACCTGTCCAAACCAAACAAACGTCCCCTCCGTCCCACCCTTGGCCACCAGCCCTCTTTCTCCTGCATTTCCTGCAACCCTGTGAATAAGCCTAATCATTCAAGACAGAAATCCGATGCCCCTGATCAGAAATTGTTTTCTGGGGAACAAGGCTTACTCCCATTGTGCCCATAGCCTGAGCGCAGGTCCACACACATCAGGTCAGCCAGGGGAGCCTCCTCCTTCTTGCTGGTCCCCACATCCGGGCAGTTTTGTCCCCCTCTGGTCCCTCTCCCCTTGCCTTACTTAGTTCAGGTGCTTAGCTTCTTTCCCAGAGCTCTGCGAGTGCTGGGAGGAGGTGTGGTTCGGAGTGTGGGCCCGGAACAAGACTACCCGGGTTCAAACCCTATCCCCACCCCATCTTAGCTCTGTGACTTGAGTCCCATCAGTTCATCCTCGGTGCCTCAGTCCCCTTATCCTTAAATAAAATGATGACTTGTGGGCATTTGGAAAGAATGGGGGCTGGCAGTCTTTTCCTATAAAGGGCAAGGTAGTAAATATTTCAGGTTTTGTAGGTCAAAATGCAGAATGAAGACTACTATGTAGGTACTTCTATAACTAGAGAGAAAATAAATTTCCACAACATATATTATTGACAAAGTTCCAAGTATAATAATAATCAAGGACAATTTTTGAATGAGATAGTGAAATTCTTTTCAGGGGGGTCGGGTGGGGGGAGTTAACATTTTGCTTAATTAAGGTTCAAAGTTAAGTGTTCCTGATCATGAAAATCTATTGTCAATGTTCACCTGTAAAATTCATTCTCAGCTGGTGGGCTAAAAACAAAACCAGGTGTGGACCAGATTTGGCCCACGTGCCATAGTTTGCCTACTCCAGGGGAAGAATAAAAGAGTGCAACGTGCTTAACACACACCATGAGTATTCAAACGATGTTGGTTATTATAATTATTTCTTACCATCCTACCCACTTTCAGCCTTGGTTTCAGCCACGTAAACACTTAGGGGTTCCTTTAGCTATTTCATCTCTCTGAGCCTCTGCTGGCTCTGTGCCATAAGCCCTCACCTCCTTAGGAATCCTCTCTTGCCTTCTCCCTTCTTCTGTATCTTCCCATCCTCAAGGATTTGGCCGCTGCCCCTTCAAGGTCCTGTTGTGGCCCTTACAGAGCCCCATCCCTCCTGCTGTAGCATTTGATGGTTTCCCTCTTTCCCTTTAAACTGCCTCTTCTATAAGATTGTAGGCTCGGGCGCCTGGGTGGCTCAGATGGTTAAGCGTCTGCCTTTGGCTCAGGTCATGATCCCAGCATCCCGAGATCGAGTCCCGCATCGGGCTCCCTGCTCCTTGGGAGCCTGCTTCTCCCTCTGCCTCTCTCTCTCTCTCTCTGTCTCTCATGAATAAATAAATAAAATCTTTAAAAAAAAAAAAAGATTGTAGGCTCTTGGAGGGTCAGGGACATGTTACAGAATTCTCAGTCCCCTTCCTAACTGCCGGCACAGTCTCTTGCACACGGTGAAACCTCAGAGACAACTACTAATTCATTTACCCCTTCCCTCTGCACCCCGATCCAGCGCAGGGATCTGAAGAGTGTTCTAGAGACGTTTTTTTCCTGTCCAGGTCTGACCACCTAGGAGCACTTTTGTGTCTTAGAGAAGGGGACAGGAAGGGAAGTAGAAAAGGACAGTAATGTAAAAAGAAAGAAGTACAGGTAGTGTGTCTGGGGAGAATTTCGCCAGCTCAGGAGCAATGGTGGATTTTGGCTCTATCTCGGCCAACTCCTATCTCCTGCCACGCCATGGAGGACCGACCGTACCGTCAGTGGGCAACTCTGAGGCCACAGACCAAAATAGGCTGACTCCACTGATTGGAAAGTGACTGTCCCTCTTAAAGTGAAGTCATCCTCTGATTTCAGAAAGTGAAGGATAGCAAAAGTAATGACGGCGTGAGTGGGCTTCTAACGGCTGCTGGCCACTGAGAAGCTACAAGGCTGCATTTCAGTGATGCGAGCAGGGATTTCTGCGCTGAACAGGGTGCCCTAAGTCTTAATTACCCAGAACCAAGGCCTCACCTTGCTGCGTGTCCCCTGGGAGCTCCCTGTGAAGTCAGTAGGAGCTTTGCCTGCAGTTCAGCCCCGTGAAAACTGCCTGCAAATGTTTGCAAATTACCTTGTGCTCCTCAGAGGGAAATAGGAGAGAATTATTTATTTTCAGGATGTTAGCCGAACCACATCCCTGCCTTGCCTGACATATCCCTCAATGTTACTCAAATCCCACTCCCTTTACCTCTGATTAATTCTGAATTGTGGGCCTCTTTTCTTCATGATTGATGGATACACCTCTTAGGTCTCGCCTTCAGCCAAACCGCCGGTAATGTCCTATAGTTCTCACCCCATATTTAGCAGCTCTCTTCAGAACGCCTAATGCATTTTCCATTAGAAGAACTGATTCCCCTTTTCCTTTCCAGCAATGGCATGCCGCAATCTCCCCCATGTGGAGGACACCCTGCTCACTTTTCCTTCTGGAAGTAGCTGCTCCTGGTGCCCCATCATGTCCCCTGACCGGGGTGGCTAACAGCTCACAGCTGTTCCCTTGTCCTGAGACTTGCCCTGAGAGGTTTCGCCTCCACTCTGGGGACAGCCCACCGTCAGGACTGCATGAGAATGAGGCTCGAGGCTGACCCACATGCCCCAGAGCTCCCGTGGGGTCAGGCTGAGGCTAGACCACATCCCTGCCTGCCCTCTGCACATTTCCCTCACACCCCTGAAGGTTTCACGTGTGAGCACTCCCTCAGGAACCTGTCTGCCCAAGAAGCCTGTCTCAGGCTCTGCTTCTGGGCAACCCAACCTAAGACACCTCTCTCTACCACTCTCCTCACTACAAGCACAGTAGCGTTGAACAGCTCCGCCTGGTCGTGCCACTTCCTTTCCTATAGCCGCCAAGCCTCCAACTGGCCAAAGCCCACAGCATGGGTCTGATTGCCACAGACATGGCGCCGCTTGCCCTTCCCGCCTCACCTCTCCCCCCACCTTCTGCCTCACCTGAGAGGATCCTTTCTCCTGAGAGGCCCACCCAGACACCCTCTATTGGGCCTGGGCCATCTCTGTGCGTGCACACAGCCCTGTGCGCTGAGTCCTACCATACATTCCATCCTATTGAAACTGCCTGTCTGCTTGTCTTTCTCCTTCTCTGGACTGCAAATCCTCTGGTTTTCCCAAAGCCCACCACGCATCTGACTCATAGGAGACCTTCAACAGTTATCCGTGTGTTGATCAAATGCACCCGTAAATGACTGAACTAGGCATTTCACAAATGCTTAATAATGAAAGCCAAGTTCCAACTTCAAGTTAATAGATCAACATTTGCCTACTTGCGGTTTACCTGAAGTTTTCCTAAATGGAAGAAATTTATGAGAAAGGTCTTCAGAGAATTCAGTGTATTTAATACACCCATATATGCAGTCTGGTTAGGGTGTCCAGTGTAATCGATGTACGCATGAGCTTGGATGTTTCAGGAGGTTTCCATTTCTTTTGGACCCTTAGCTTGCCAAAGATTTCCCAGCCCCACTGACCTCTGACTATTGGCAATCCTCTGCTGAATTTTAAATCCTTTCACCTTCTCCTGTCTGCTCCCAACAGCAATAAAAACAAACAAATAAGCCGCAGGGGTGGGGGGGGGATCTGCAATTCCAAATGCCAGAATAGCTCTGCTCATGTGAGAAAGAAACCCTTGAACATCAATGAACCGTGCTTGCAAATCTGCCATATCACAGCCGACTTTTCAGAAAAGCATCACCCTACACACAAGTTCTTCCTGAATGCAAACCCCGTGACTGCCTGAACTGTCCAATGTTCTGACTTGTCCACTTCTCACTTTGGAATTGGGTGTACTAGTTGGTAGAGGGGCATTAATTCTCCGCTCGGCCACAGACCAAAACACGTGCGGCATTAACAAACTGCCGGTGATGGGTATGCAAATGGAATAAGGACAAGTATTAAAATAGCCCTATCTTTCTTGGCTGCCACCTCATCTTGTCCAAAATTCATAGAAATATTAATCCTCCTGGAATGCTTAGCAATGCACATACGGTAACATTCCTGAGGAAGCTAATAATTATCTCTTGTTAGCGAGATCAACTTACTGCAGTCTTTCACTGCAGGGACAGAAAAATATTGTGACTTGCTACAGCAAGCAAAACACGGTGGCAGGGTAAATTAGGACATTTAAACTAACAATAATAAAGACACGCAGCTATAGTTCCCCTCTACATATAACTGATAAAATTAACAGACAATAGACAGGTGGTTGAGACCCAAAAGGACAAACTTTCTTCCTTCACTTGTGTTGTTATAGCTAATATTTATTAGGCACCCACTGTGCATGGCACGACTCTTATCAGGGACAAGGATAATAATAAATTATTACCTGTCAGCCACGTGCACGGTAACTTCATTACATGGTGAGGCAGCAGTCTTATTAAGTCTTTGGAATCTATTAAAAGTCTCATTTTGAAACAATGAACCAAGAGGAAAAAATTTATGAATTGTGGATCCCCAGTATTAACCCAAAGACTCAGCCTCGAGAAAGAAAAAAAAATTCTTAAGGAAAAAAATTAATTTCTGCCAAGGAAAATCTAAGAACATAAGTTAGCAGGCTCAACCAGATGCTCCTGGCTGTGCTGTAACTGAGAGGAGGCAAATACCTAATTTCATCAGAAAAAAATTGATAGACTAGACTCTGAATCAGGCAGAGTCCAGAAAACTCCCCTGCTGGGTTCTCAATCCAATGGCATAATATATAGCAACATCCTTGCACATCCGAGATGCCCCTCTGATCTCTGGTGCTGATCAGTATTGTGCCGTCACCTTCCCTATCCAGATATAACTCGCCCTTTACACTCACCAGTTTAATTTGCTTAGTGAACGTGGGAGGTTGTTTGCAAAGTTGGCTGTAATGAAACCTCACATCAGTGCATACACATCCTTTTGCCACGTCACTTTACACCACGTCCTGCCAAGTGGCGGTGTCTGTTCCTCCTTGCCTTGAACATAGGAAGGCTTTGTAACTCGCTTTGGCCAAAGGAATACAACGGGAGTGATGTTTTGGTGACTTCTGAGCCGAGGCCCTGAAGGGACCTTGAAGCTTCCACTGCCGCCTTAGAACAGAGAACCAGCAAGGAAGGAAGACTTGGCTAATGATCTTGAAAATTAGAGCTTGAATGGAAAGAGAAGCCTCACCAACAGCCAGTACCAATTGCCAGATGTGTGAGTAAGGCCATCTTGGAGCATCTAGTCTTAGTGCTAGGAAATGAGTAGTTGTCCCTCTACCCACCCACCCAATTCATATGTGGAAGCCCCGACTCCCCGTGCGATGGTATTAGGGGGTAGGGCCTCTGGGAGGTAATTAGGTCATGAGGGAGGGACCCTCCGAATGGCAGTAGTGCCCTTCTAAGAACACGGAAGAGGTGATCTCTGTGTCTGCCATGAGAAGGCACAGCAAGAAGTTGTCCCTCTGCAAATCAGGAAGAGGGCACTCACCAGGAACTGAATAGGTTGGCACTTCTATCTTGGACCTTCCAGGCTTCAGAACGGGGAGAAATACATCTCTGTTGTTTAAACCACAATGTTATAGCGGCCTGAGCTAAGACACCTAGGGATGCTGCCAGGTGGCGGAAACTGCCCAAGTGACTCTCAGAGAGCCACCCCGCCGAGCCCAGCATGAGCTACTGACCCTCAGAGTCAGGGACAAATAAAAGAGTTGTAATTTTAAGCCACCAAATCGTGAAGCAGTTTGTTACACAGCAATAGGTGAACGAAACACTGCACAGCATGATAGGCTTTAAAATGTCGCGTATTATTTTAAAAGAGTGATGCTGCTCCAACTCCTTGTATAGAACAGAGGCCTCCAGAACTGTGTTACCCTGTGAGGCTAAGAAATTTCTTCTCATGTCTTCCCCATCATCTCTTATGGCAGCTCATGCTGAGACGGGACTGTTCAACCTTCCTCTGCTAAGGGAATAATAAAAATGGAAGGCTCAGCAAGGCTTGTTCAGTGATTGACTAGTAGTTGGTCTACAGTGAGGTGGGTGAGAGGCACCCCAGGCTCCTCTGCTGCCCAGGTGAGGGTGGCCAGCCTTTCTATGACTCTGTAGCACCATCGCCAAATCCTGAGGCTGAAGGGAGGGCCTCTGGTTACACGGATCCTTGGATGGGCTATTAGTCAGGTTCTCCAGAGTACTCCAGAGAAACAGAACCAACAGAGAAACAGAGAGAGCCAACTGTCTCTCACTCGCCATATATATATATATACATATATGTATATATGTATATGTATATATAAAATATGTATATATGTGTACATATAGATAGGTAGATATGTATTATATGCATATACGTGTATATATAGATAGGTAGATAAAGATATGTCTACATATGTATATATAAACAGATATGTATGTATATATTTTTATGTATTTATATATGGGGGGAGGGTTTATTTAAAGAAATTTTGGCTCATATGATTGTGGAGGCTTGACCAGTCCAAAATCTTCCAGGATAGGGCTGCAAGATCCAAGGAAGGATTTCTGTTTGAGTCCAAAGGTAGTTTGTAGGCAGAATACCGTCTCCTTCCAGGGAAGTCAGTCTTTTTCTCTTAAGGCCTTCAACTGACTGGATGGAGAGTAATCTGCTTAACTCCAAGTCTACTAATTTAAACATTAATCTCATTTAGAGAAACATCTAGAATGAAGTTTGACCAAATATCTGGTCACAGTGGCCTAACTAAGTTGACATATAAAATTAACCAGCACAGATGGTGTGTTGAATTGAGTTGTGTCTCCCAACATAGGTTGAAATCCTAACCCCCAGGACCTCAGAATGCGACCTGCTTTGGAAAAGAATCTTTACTGAGGTAACCAAGCTAAAATGAGGTCACTAGGGTGGGCCCTGATCCCGTACGACTGGTGTCCTTATAAAAAGAGGAAACCAGGGCATGTGGACAGATGCGCTCAGAGAGAAGACCATGTGGAGACAAGGGGACAAGGGGATGGGGCAGCTGGAGGGATGCTGCCACAAGCCGAAGAAGGCCACAGACGCCCAGCGATACCAGAAGCTGAAAGAGGCACGGAGAGTTTCTCCCCTAGAGCTGTCACAGAGAGTCTGGCCCTGTCAACACCTTGATTTTTGGACTTCCAGCTTCTATAACTGTGAAGCAATCCATTTCTGTTCTAAGCCATCCAGTGTGTGGTACCTTGTGAAGGCAGCCCTAAGACACTAATACAGATGGGTAGCTGGGAGCCCTGCTTCCAGGTCTGATACCGTAGTCACCTGTGCCTCGGGGTGGGGGAGGAGGAGGAGGCAGCCGAATAAAACCCTAACATGAGTCTTCTCTCTTGTTCTCCTGTCCTTACAACATGGGCCTTTGACAAGCCCTGGAAGAGAGACCTGAAAGGAGTCTGGAAAGCTTCTGTTTCTGCCCCAAAGAGGCAAGGACATTCCCGAGATTTCTGGATCACCAACTAGTTGGGAGTAGGGGGTGCTTCTTGGCTGTGAGTTTGGGGGCTTGGGCTCTCTGCTCAGGCATCTCTGGAAAGGACGCAGCAATGTCCAATGTGGCTCCTACAGCATGCGGCTGCTGATCCTGCGTCTGGTTGTGACAAACCATCCCATGGTGGGAATTCCAATGGAAGTCATGCTGATCTTTCAAGATGGGCAATAGCCTGGGCTCTGGAGCCAGATAAACCCGGGTACTCAGTGCTCTGCCAGTCACCAGTTAATAACATGGCTGTCTTTTTACTGAATGCTGAGCACTTCGGGTATATTACCTCATTGATGCTTTCTAACAATTCATTTTACAGATGAGAGACTGAAGCTCAGAGAGGTTAACTGACCTTCCCAAAGTCACACAGCCAGCTAGCATCCTAATCCAGGCAGTCTGGCCCCCAACCCCCAAAGCCCAAAGTCTTAACCACCATACCTAATAAACTAGGGACAATGTGGCCCGAATTTAATCTCTATACTTAGTCAAGCCTACCAGCAGGCCAGAAACACCCTCTCTGTTAAACATTCTTAAGGGTACCAAAAAAAAAAAAAGAAAAGAAAAATTGGGGCCTTGACCTTGAGGTATTGACAGGAGGACACCCACTTGCAGATAATTATGACTGACTCTGGCCCCTTCGGGAGTGTGGAAAGTTGAAGTTCACCCACAGGGAAGGCTTCAGCTGGTAGGGGCGTCCCCATTTTTAATGAGTTGGTATTTTGCCCTCCAAACACATCAGCAGGTGAAAGCACGTCATTAGAAGAGTCCTGTCAGCATTGTGAAAAAGTTGAAAATTGAGGAATTTGAGCCGATGCTTGACATGCTAGGCAGCAGGTCCAAATCACAGCTAATCACTACCCTCGGCAAATCGCTGATTGATTCAGACTGCAGTTCCCCTTCCTCTTGCCCCTTCTCGCCTATCTGCGCTGCCTACCTGACTCCCAGGAATGAGCTGGGGTGAGGGCTGGTCAGATAAAAGTGCTGTCATGTTGCGTCACCAAAGCCTGTGTGCCTTTACTGTGTTATTAACACGCTACATCAAGAAATGGCTTCAACATTAATCACAAAGGCGGAATCACGAGACCTGTATCCTGGAAAGAGACAGCCTTGGAATATAAAGGATGGGTGATGCCCTGGCATTAGCTGACCACAGCCACCCCGCACTTCCCTGTCCAAAGCAAACAGTGGGGCCCCTGGGAGCCTTCGGGACCAGAGTTTGTTTAGAGGGCAGGTGAAGTCGTCATACAGGGTGGGTCCCGGTGTGATGATGGAGAGGGTGGGACTCTGGCTGCAGAGGCTCGTCCCAGGGCAGCGGCTGGCTGGGCCACAGGCAGAGCAATCTTAGGTGAGATTCAAATGAACAGAGGTTCCTGGAGGTGGAACCCTGGACGGCTGTCTCTGGAGGCTAGAAGTCCTAAAATCAGGTGTTGGCAAGATGGATTCCTTCTGAGAGCTTGTAAGGAGAATCTGTTCCATGGCTCTCTCCTGGTTTCTGGTGGCAGTGGGCAGTCCTTGGTGTTTCTTGGGTTACAGAGGATATTACTCCAATCTCTGCCTCAGTCTTCACATGGTGCTCGCCCTGTGTGTCTCTGTGTCTAGATTTCCCTCTTATAAGGGCACCAGGCATATTGGATGAGGCCCTGTCCTAATGATTTCATCTTAACTTGATTACATCTGCATAGATCCTATTCCCAAAGCAGCTTGCATTCAGAGGTACCAGGGGTTAGGACTTCAAGACATCTTTGGGGGGATACGATTCAACTCATAATAATGACCCTAGTGGGGGTCTCCCCCGCTGGATTGTAAACAGCTGAAAAATGGGCACTAGCTTATTCATTTCATATCCCCAGTGCCTACCCCATGCCTGCCAAAGAGATAATGTCCTGTAAGTGCTGCATGAAGGAGTAAGCAGTAGACTTAGATCTGTACGATACGGATTACTTGACCAAAACCCTGAGGGCAAAATCCTGGCTCTACTACTTCCTCTCTGAGTGGTCTTCGACAAGTCTCTTAGTTCCTCTGAGCCTCAATTTTCTTCCCTCTAAAATGGGTATAATACAACATGCAGGATGGTGGTATGAAGCCAAGGAGACAGAGTATATAAAATGCTTGGCAAATAGTAGGTGTGAAGTAAATGAGAGGTGTTCTTTTAAAAGGATATTCCAAACGTAACCCTACATGCTACCCTCTATTTCACATTTCTTTATACCACATTCATTCCATCATAGAAAGTCTTCAAGATTTTCAAAACACAAGGCTAATTTAACTGTATTGATCAAGATGTTTTCAGTTGGCAGTGACAGAAACCCATTAAAAAAAAAGCAGCATGGAAGGTATTTATTAGCTCACATAATGCCCTGCTAGGTGCCTTCAGGCAGGGCTGGATCCAGTGTGCAAACAAGGCTATCAGGGATCTCCTGTCTCTCAAACGCCCTCATCCCATGGCTACCAGCAACTTCAGACTGAAATCCTCCCAGCCTAACAACTCCAGAGGCTTTTGCTGATTACAACATTAGAAAAAAAATCCAAGGAAGATTCTAACTTTGCTTGATCTGGATCGTCAGAACCAGTCACAATAGCCAGGAGCATAGGATACATGGAGTGACCAGTCCTGGGTCATGTGAATGGGAAGGACAGAGTTAGCCTCCTGTGGAGTAGCCTCCTTACAGAGAAGAGGATTCTCCTTCAGGAAGGAGGTACTGGAGAGATTTAAATAAGAAATGCCCCTGACCCTTGAAACTGCCCATAAGACAGAAGACACAAGATGAAGCTAAAAAGAGTCAGAGTCCTGCAAAAGTATTCAGTGTAATTTTTTAAAAAAATACAAACAAAAACCAGACCTTACATATAATAACAGGCGGCTTTAATATACAAATGCCCAGCTGCCTTGGTGGTCCTCCTAGCAGCACCAATTACTGCTAGGGGTGAGGAGGGTTGGTGGGAGTGGCAGGGGCTAAGAGGGCTGTCAGCTTATCAGCTGTGAGCCCAGCACGTCCTTGTAAGGGGGACTGGAACACGGCTAGGTGAGGTGACTCCTCATGGGCATACCCAGGTGCCAGCCGGCCACGGCGGTGGGCTGGAGCGCAAGGAAGAGGAAGTTCTATGGCAGGAATGATGTGAGTCCAGGTGTCCCTATGCTAAGGACAGCCCAGTCCCAATCCCCTTAGGCTCACCTCACAGAAATTCTCTAACTTGTTAGTTTTATACTAGACTCTGGTTTTATGAAAAATACCCCTTAACTCAGGTCTAATTTCCCTGGGGGAGACAGATTAGAAATAACCATCAAATCTTTTCCCCCCTCTTTTTTGCTATTCTAAACAAACTGGGAAATATTTTCCCCCAAGGAACAATAGTCCAGTCACTCATGCAATAATTATTTTAATGCTATTTGCTGCTTCTTCTGCTTCTGTTTCTTCTTCTTCTCCTTCTTCTTCTGCTTCTTTTTTAGCTTCCCAACGTTTGCATACAACCTTCCCTATTTGTACACTCCTACATTTTTTAAGGAGTAAGACAGATGACATATTAATGTGTAGGGTTTTGTGAAAAAGTCAGCTTAACTTCATGGCGGGGGTGGACGGGAATGAAAACGGCTCGGCTCATTGATGGAATTTGCTGGCATTTGTACAGTGCTTGACCATGTATCCCACACTCTCATTTCATAGTCATACAACCACGAGGCATTGCCCCCATTTTACAGATGAGGCAACTAAGGCCCAGAAAGCTTGTTACGGTGCCATACACAGACTTGAACCCAAATAATAACAGCTGATGTCTACTATTCTAAACATTGCATGCAGTGTCTCGTTTAATCTTCTCAAAAAGCTTGTGGGGTAGATTATAGTTATCATTTTACAGTAAAGATATTGAGGCTTGGTGGCTTAAATACATCGGTAAAGACTCAAACCCAGATCTGTCTCACAGCAGTGCTGCATCTAAACGCTGAACTTTGCTCCAGACATTAACTGGCTCTGAAAGGTCCAGAGCAAGTGGCAGTGAGAAGCCAGGCCTGGACCTCGGGCCACAGAGTGGAGAGCCGTCAGACGCGCACCACTGCTCGGCTGAGAAGCCTTCAGTCGGCAAGCCAGCTCTGTGCATGAACTATTTCCAGATCTTGGTTGTTCAGAAGTGCTGAGACAGCCTGGATGCAATCCAAATGCTGACATGAAGGTGCCCAAATGACAAAACACCGGAGCAAACTGCTGCCTGCTGACCTCCACCGCTGAAAACTTGGGGACCCCCATGTCCATAAAGATGCTGTAGACAGACAGAAATGTCTGGCAAGCAGAGCATCCCAGCAAGTGCAGCTACGCACTGCAGCCAACAAGCAGTGCATCCCCATCCTCCCTCACAGGGTGTAGACGGCGCAGATCCCGGCTGAGGTGGCCAGACCACCACTGATTCTTTCACCAACAGCTAAGGGCAGCCCTGGCCCCTCTCAGCTCTAAGCACTCTTCCAACCTCCTCCAAGTAACAGAGCTCCCACTTACAAGTTCATCAAAATCCTGACCATGAATGAGAAAGAAACAGAAAATACTCTGTTAATTAAAAGCTCAAAAGATGCCAGCGGCAACGGTCTGAGGATGCTTTCTTGCTATGCGGATCCTACCCCAAGGCCAGACACCAGCTCTCAGTGTCAGAGCCACAGGTGTTGTGCTTGGGCCTGAGAGCATGTAGCTGAGACAACTGGTATAAGGAAGATTTTTAATCTTCCTGAAATCCCACGCTTTGAAGATAATTAAATAATTCAAGAGAAGCAAGGCTTTCCTTGCCTTCACAAGGGAGATTGTTTCCGAATATCTTCCCCATGCAATAGTGTCTCTAAAATGCCTGGAAAATGTTAAGAAATTAGTATCACCACTCAGTCAACAAATATTTAATGAGCATCTACTATGTGCCAAGTATTCCGGAAGGTTCTGGAGACACAGCAGGGAGACAGAGAAAGCTCCTGCACTCATGGTGCTTATATTCTAGAGTGAAGGTGAAGGATTAACATGTGAACGGGGGGTTGAGGGACGAATGGGAGAGTGAGGGGGAATGAAAGCTATTGTAGACTATGTGACTGGGGAGAGCGCTCTGAGGAGGTGCCACCTGAACAGATGCTTGAATTAACAAATAAAACCAGGCCAAGAGCAGGGCCCCAGGCATTTCAGACAGAAGGAAGTGCAAGTGCAAAGGCCCAGTGGCCAATAGGATGGGATGTGTTCAAGAACAAACTGGAAACTTGTGTGCCGGGACCAGTTAATGTGGGAGAATGGAGGGAGATGAGGTGGAAGAGCTAGGCAGGGACAAATGATCTAGAACTTTCCGGGACATGGTAAGATGCTTGGATATTATTCTAAGTGTTGGGAAACATTTGGAATGCTTTAGCAAGGGGTCATACAATCTGATTTTAATTTCTAAAAGTTAGCCTGGCTGCTCTGTGGAGTGTGGCTATGGGGGTAGGTGGCAGGGAGTAGAGGAAAGAAAAGATTCAGTAGGACTAATGTCCACATTAGATAATATTGATGTTAATATGACTCAATGACATTTATTGACCTTACTACACAAAATGTTGGTATTTTCAGAATGGGTTTCTCTACAGTTCGGCAGTTCCATCATTTCAGACTTTCTAGGGTCTTAAGGCAGTATTTTTATAGGCTGATGTACCCTTTTACCTGACATAGGGAAACTGAAGGGACTCCATTTTAGAAAATCTCCATTTCTTTCTTTTTTTTTTTTTTTAAAGATTTTATTTGTTTATTTCAGAGAGAGAGAGAGCACATGAGTGAGTGAGCATGAGGGGGTATGGGCAGAGGGAGAAGCGGGCTCCCCACTGAGCAGGGAGCCCAATGCAGGACCCAACCTCAGGATCCCAGGATCGTGACCTGAGCCCAAGGCAGACACCCAACCGACTGAGCGACCCAGGCATCCCCAGAAAGGCTCTATTTCTGCTGTTTTTCTGTGAGGCCCCATTTATTCATGTTCTGTATCTCACCTTGCATCTAAGTAAACCAAAGAAGCTATGCTCCTACTCCATGGGGGAGGCAAGAAAGTTAATCATTCTTTGAGTTTCGTCCTCGGCCCCTATACACCTGATAACATCTAAGAACTGGACCCCAAGCATGTTCCAGGACATGAGCTTCAAACAAACCTCAGTCGACACTGGCCTCAATACCCTCTAGCTTCAGTGATTTGTGGAACAACGCCTGACACTTGCTTTTGATCGGACCCTACTTTGGATGCCTGAAAGATGTACCCTGGACCCCTTTCCAGTATAACCCCTAGCCCCAAACGACAGTGAGACTCACTTCTTTTCTGAGTCTCCTAGACACTCCGTCTGCTATACTCTATCACTTATACTATTTAAAAAAACTCTGCTCTCACTTCCTCCTGGATGACCTCTGATTTCTATCCTGCACGAAGTCAAGGACCTCCTCTGGGTCCTCAGACCTGGGCTGCCTACGTCATACCCTTCTAGGGGCTCAGGAATATACAAAGCAAGGAGAATTGACTATAAAGACTTAAGAATGTTGGATGACCAGTGAAACACTTTTGTAATGCCCAAGGTGTATACAAGCCTTATAATTATGTTCTTGAAGCACTGAGGGCACAATTGCTCTGTAATGGCCAAGAATGTGGCCACCATTCAGAGGTGATGTCTTTCAGGAATGGCGCATATGTGGGCAGAGGATGGTCAGCCCTATGAATGTGAGGGCTATGGGGGAGAGTGGCTACAAATATCTCTGCCTCCATCTTTTTGCTTTGACTGCTCACATGAGCATTGAGAAACTGCTGTGTCCTGGATGTCTTGTCTTCCCCTTAAATTCATATGTTGAAAACCTAACCCTCAAAGGTGATGGTATTAGGAGACTGGACCTTTGGGAAGTGCTAAGGTCATGAGGGAAGGGTCCTCATGAATGGGACTCATGCCTTCTAAAAGGGCCCTGGAGGGTTCCCTTGCCCCTTCTACAAGGTGGGGACACAGCAAGAAGGTGCAGGTTGTGGACCAGAAAGAAAGCTCATTCCTAGCCATGCTGGCACTCTGATCTTGGATTCCCCAGCCTGCAGAACTGTGAGAAATAGATGTTTGTTGTTTATAAACTACCTAGTCTCTGGTATTTTGGTATAGCAGCCTGAATTATCTAAGACAGGACCTGAGGTGACCTTTCAGACTTTCATCCTATCACTGCCCTTATATTTCTAATAGAACAGAGGTATAAGAGGTGGTTTAATGTAAAAAATATTGAGATTTTAGTTGTCAACTGCCTGGATATGAAATTTCCACTTATCTTAGGTTTAAGTGTCTCCCTCTCCACAAAGAAGGACCTTGTGCACTTAGACGGATATTCCCAGGACAAAGGCAGAATCTTCTAAAGTTAGGCTCTCACTGAGTAGGGACATGGTGCTTATTCCTGATGGGAAGTAAATCTAGATTCACTTTTAGCTGGGAGGAAGCAGGTTAGAAATTCAAAGTTGTAGTTCCCTGGCCTTGGTGGATGTGCCAGAACATGAGCCATAAACCTCCATCACTTATCTTGGCAGATAGAAAATTGGAATCTGGGAGGAAAGTTTCGAATCCGGAACTCAAACCCAATAAATACTCTCACTCTTGCTGAGCTCCCAAATGTTCTGCACTCTGTCTAGCAGGCTGCAAAGGACACTCGGTGCTGAACCTCTGGACCGCATGTGGAGCCACCTGGAGCATCTGACAACAACTTGGCACCCTCCCCCCTTGCTTCCTGTACAGCTTGCTTTCTTCTTCTTTCCCTTCTGTTCTTTGGCTCAGTGACACTTCAATAACACCAACACAGATTGACTCAAGCACATTTCCTTGGTGCCGAGACGGAGATCATGAAATGACAATAGAAGACAGAGAATAAGAACGCAGACTTTTAAATGGGTTCAAATCCTGGCTCTGCCACTTACCAATTATGTGGCTTTGGGCAAGGCTGAATCACTCTGTGCCTCAGCTTCCCAATCTGTGTGATGGGGATAATGTCTATCCCATCAGGGTAAAGATAAGAGGAGATCATGTGTTTGATTAGATGAGATCAAACCTACAGTAGGCATTTAATACATAAATGTGGTAGTGGTGGTAGTTATTACATGGAAATATTTGGGTTATATAACATGTAATCTCTCATCGGGGCTGAAAATCTACTATGTGAGATCAAGAGACACTTAAATAATTGTAATATAAGACAAAAGGTGACAAAGGCTCTAATCAGTATTCGGAAAAAAAGCACCACAAGGGCTATGGTAGATTAAAGAGAACTGAAAATTCTCAACAGTGCCCCCATCGAGAGCTAGAGCCCCGCCTTGAAACTGGTCTGGCCCCCGATCTGGTCTTTGACCAATACAATTCAATTGAGATGACTCTGGGTGCCTTCCAAAGGTAAGCCATCAGAAGACTTATGGCTTCCTCTAGATGTTCTCAGGATGTTCCCTCTTGAGCAGAGCTTCCATGCTAGGAGATGTCACTAATGGGTGCTGCAGTCAACTGTTCTATCTGTGCATCAACTGTTAGCCATGGGAGTGAACCAACTTGCATAGCTCAGTCCAGCTAAGCCTCCAGATGACTTCAGCTGTCCCAGCCCCCAGGCACATCTTGTGATGCAGAACACCTAATAAATCTGCAGATTTCTGAGTGATAATAAATTGTTTTTTTAAATTTTAAGCACTAAGTATGGGATAGTTAGTTATATGGCCAAAAATAATCCAAACAGGAATTTAGGAGAGAAGAATCCATTTCAGGCCAAGTAATCATGGAAATATCTCTAGAACAAATGGAATTTAAAATCTCCTTGGAGGGAAGGATGGTGACAAGAGGCTCTTTGGAGAAAGTCATTCTAGAGAGAGGGAAGAAATGGGGTAGAGGAAGAAAGCAAAGCTGAAAGGGGTGTTCAGGGTAAAATCATGACAGCTTTGGGGACAGCCTCACTTTGTTGATAGAAAGGAAAACTCATTCGTGCTCTTCTGAGTAAAAGGGTTTTGTGGGAAACAATGGGGCTCTATGGATAAGGTAAGGAGACAGGAATTTATAGAAGAATAGAAACCATAGGCCACCTGGACTTCCCAGAATGCATTGGAATTGGAAGATTGCTAGGGGTCCCCCAGTTGCTCCCCAACACACGCACAGTAACATTTTTTTATTAACATATACTGGATTGTTAGTTTCAGAGGTAGAATTCAGTGATTCATCAGTTGCATACAACACCCAGTGCTCATCACATCCCATGCCCTCCTTAATGCCCATCACCCAGTTACTCCATCCCCCACCCACCTCACCTCCAGTAACCCTCAGTTTGTTTCCTTCCTTTCCCCTATGTTCATCTGTTTTGTTTCTTAAATTCCACATATGAGTGAAATCCTATGATAATTGTCTTTCTCTGGCTGACTTATTTCGTTTGGCACAAGACCCTCTAGTTCCATCCATGTCATTGCAAATGGTAAGATTTCATTATTTTTGATGGCTGAGTAATATTCCATTGTATAGGTATACCACATCTTTATCCATTCATCTGTAGATGCACATCTGGGCTCTCCCCATATCATGGCAATTATGGACATTGCCACTATAAACATTGGGATGCATGTGCCCTTTCAAGGCAACACACAGTAACATTTTAAATCCTTCATGGCCTGTGAGGCCCATGGCATGGTGCTCTTGCCTGGCTACCTTGATGACCTAATTTTCCTTCCCTGTCTCCTATGCTTACTTCCCTCCAGCCACATCAACCTCCTTGTTGTTGTTCTTTGAAGAGTCAGCCTACTATGGGCTCAGAACTTTTGCACTCATAGTCCCCCCACCTTCCACCTGGATTGTCCATCCTTCAAATATTCACATTTTTCTCCTTCTCTTCATTCAGGTTTCTGTCACCTTCTCAAAGAGGCGTTTCTTGACACCTAAGTAAAAATAGTTACCCCTACACACAGTCCCCTTACCAGCTCTATTTTTCTTCCTAGAACTCATTACTCCATTACTTCATTCATTCATTTACTTTATTTACTTAATTATTTATTTATGGAATATTTCTTTAGTTTCTTTTAATCTGGAGTAATCTCTCCTTCAGTTTTTTTGTTAAAACATGAATTTCGTTAATGGACTTTATAGTCTAGAGTAGTTTTAGGTTCCCAGCAAAACTGAGCAGAAAGTACAAAGAGTTTTCACATACCTCCTGCCCTCACACATGCACAGCCTCCTCCATCATCAACATCCTCCACCAGAGTGGTACATTTGTTACAATCTATGAACCCACATTGACAGGTCATTATCTCCAAAGTCCATAGTTTATGTTAGGGTTCACTCTTGGTGTGGTACATTCTATGAGTTGGGACAAATGTATGATGACATGTATCCATCATTATGGGGTCATACAGAGTATTTTCACTGCCCTAAACCTCCTCTGTGCTGTTTATTCATCCTTCCCTCTTCCTTAGCCCTTGGCAATGACTGATCTTTTTATTGTCTCCATGGTTTTGCCTTTTCCAGAATGTCATATAGCTGGAATCACATAATATGTAGTCTTTTCAGATGGACTTCTTTCACTTAGCAATATGCACTTAAGTTTCTTCAATATGTCTTTTCATGCCTTGATAGCTCATTCTTTGGGGCACTGAATAATATTCCATTGTCTGGAAGTAGCACAGTTTATTTATCCATTCAACTACCAAAGGACATCTTGACGGCTTCCAGGTTTTGACAATTGTGAGCAAAGCTGCTATAAACATCCATGTGCAGGCTTTTGAGTGGACACTAGTCTTCAGGTTTTGGGGGTAAATACCAAGGAGTGTGATTGCTGGATTGTATGGTAAGAGTATGTTTAATTTTGTAAGAAATGTCAAACTGCCCCATGTATTTTTTAACCTATTTTTTATTGAGGTACACTTGACATGCAACATTATATTTGTTTCAGGTGTACAACATAACGATTCAATAGTTGTATATATTATAAAATGATCACCACCACAATAAGTCTAGTTAACATCCATCACCAGGGGCACCTGGGTGGCTCAGTCGTTAAGCGTCTGCCTTCTGCTCAGGTCATGATTCCAGGGTCCTGGGATTGAGCCCCACATGGGGCTCCCTGCTCGGCGGGAAGCCTGCTTCTCCCTCTCCCACTCCCCCTGCTTGTGTTCCCTCTCTCGCTGTGTCTCTCTCTCTCCGTGTCAAATGAATAAATAAAATCTTAAAAAAATATATCCATCACCATACATAGTGACAAATTTTTTTTCTTGTGATAAGAAATTTTAAGATTTACTCTCTTAGCAACTTTCAAACATGCAATGTAGTATTCTGAACTATAGTTGCCTTGCTATACATTACATCCCCATGGCTTATTTATTTTATAACCGGAAGTTTGTACCTTTTGACCTCCTTCACCCATTTTGCCCACCCCCAACCACCCACCTCTGGCAACCACCAATGTGTTCTCTGTATCTATGAGATTGTTCTACTTTTTTATCAATAAGGGCAAGGACTTTGTCTAATGCTTAGAATGAGGTCTGGCATATGCTGGATGCTCAAGAGAAAATGGTAGAAAACAATGAATGAATAAATGGATCCCAGGCAGGCTTAGGGCTTACGGTAACTTGTTACTTCTCAGCAGCAGGGATCTGTGGATCTTCATTTTAATTCTCTTCCATCGTTCTCTGCTTCCTGCTATTCTCAGGCAATTCTCTCATTGCCTGGGAATAGCATCTACTCACCAAACTTTGCTCTCACAGCTTCTGCTGAGTCATCACCGTGACTTACTCACAGACCCCTCATGCTGCTACTGCCTCTCCCTGTGCATCTGTCCAACTTCTGCTCCCTTAGCCAACCTCCTGACTCTCCCTGACTTTCCAGCTGAAATTCGAGAGGCAGAGAATCTCATTGGGTCAGCCCATTTCCCACTTATGCAGAGATTTTGGACCTTTAAGTGTGTCCTAGGTCACATGTCCATGCTGATTTGATCAGCTATGTCCATAGGCACAGAGCGTGGCAAGATAGACATAGATTATTTCACTCAGCTGAGGACACACAGATGCAGCAGTGGCTTGGGGATCAAAACACAAGGTCCACAAACTCTTTCTATGAGGCCAGCATTACCTTGATCCCAAAACCAGACAAAGGCCCCACCAAAAAGGAGAATTACAGACTAATATCCCTGATTAACATGGATGCAAAAATTTTCACCAACATACTAGCCAATAGGATCCAACAGTACATTAAAAGGATTATCCACCATGACCAAGTGGGATTTATTCCTGGGCTGCAGGGGTGGTTCAACATCTGCAATTCAATCAGTGTGATACACCACATTAATAAAAGAAAGGACAAGAAGCATATGATCCTCTCAATAGATGCAGAAAAAGCATTTGACAAAGTACAGCATCCTTTCTTTATTAAAACTCTTCACAGTGTAGGGATAGAGGGTTCATACCTCAATATCATAAAACCCATATATGAAAAGCCCACAGCGAATATCATTCTCAATGGGAAAAAACTGAGAGCTTTTCCCCAAAGTCAGGAACACGGCAGGGATGTCCACACTCACCATTGTTGTTCAACATAGTACTAGAAGTCCTAGCCTCAGCAATCAGACAACAAAAAGAAATCAAAGGCATCCAAATCGGCAAAGAAGAAGTCAAACTCTCACTCTTTGCAGATGACATGATACTGTATGTGGAAAACCCAAAAGACCCCACCCCAAAATTGCTAGAACTCATACAGGAATTCAGCAACGTGGCAGGATATAAAATCAATGCACACAAATCAGTTGCATTTCTATACACTAACAATGAGACAGAAGAAAGAGAAATTAAGGAACTGATCCCATTTACAATTGCACCAAAACCCATAAATACCTAGGAATAAACCTAACCAAAGAGGCAAAGGATCTGTACTCTGAAAACTATAGAACTCATGAAAGAAATTGAGGAAGCACAAAGAAATGGAAAAACATTCCATGCTTATGGATTGGAAGAACAAATATCGTTAAAATGTCTATGCTACCTAGAGCAATCTATACATTCAATGTAATCCTTATCAAAATACCATCAACTTTTTTAACAGAATTGGAACAAATAATCCTAAAATTTGTATGGAACCAGAAAAGACCCCAAATAGCCAAAGGAATGTGGAAAAAGAAGAGCAAAGCTGGTGGCATCACAATGGCAGACTTCAAGCTCTATCACAAAGCTGCAATCATCAAGACAATATGGTACTGTGCAAAAATAGACACATAGATCAATGGAACAGAATAGAGAATCCAGAAATAGACCTTCAACTCTATGGTCAACTAATCTTCAACAAAGCAAGAAAGAATATCCAATGGAAAAAAGGCAGTCTCCTCAACAAATGGTGTTGGGAAAATTGGACAGCCCCATGCAAAAGAATGAAACTGGACCATTTCCTTGACCATACACAAAAATAGACTCAAAATGGATGAAAGACCTAAATGTGAGACAGAAATCCATCACAATCCTAGAGGAAAACACAGGCAGCAACCCTCAGCCACAACAACTCCTTGCAAGACTCATCTCCCAAAGCAAGGGAAACAAAGGCAAAAAGGAACGATTGGAACTTCATCAAGATAAAAAGCTTTTGCACAGAAAAAGAAACAGTCGATAAAAACCAAAGGACAACCAACAGAATGGAAGATATTTGCAAATGTCTTATCAGATAAAGGGCTAGTATCCAAAATCTACAAAGAACTTATCAAACTCAACACCCAGACAACAAATAATCCAATCAAGAAATGGGCAGAAGACATGAACAGACATTTCTCCAAAGAAGACATAGATATGGCCAAGAGACACATGAAAAAATGCTCAACATCTCTCGGCATCAGGGAAATACAAATCAAAATCACAATGAGATACCACCTCACACCAGTCAGAATGGCTAAAATTAACAAGTGGAAACAACAGATGTTGGCAAGGATGTGAAGAAAGGGGAACCCTCTCACACTATTGGTGGGAATGCAAGCTGGTGCAGCCACTCTGGAAAACACTATGGAGGTACCTCAAAAAGTTGACAATGGAGCTACCCTACGACCCAGCAATTGCACGAATAGGTATTTACCCTAAAGACACAGATGTAGTGATCCAAAGGGGCATCTGCACCCCAGTGTTTATAGCAGCATGTCCACAATATGTCCACAATAGTCAAACTATGGAAAGAGCCCAGATGTCCATTGACAGATGAATGGCTAAAGAAGACGTGGTATAGATATACAATGGAATATTTCCCAATCATCAAAAGAATGAAATTTTGCCATTTGCAATGACATGGATGGAACTAGAAGGTATTATGCTAAGCAAAATAAGTCAATCAGAGAAAGACAATTACCGTATGATTTCACTCATATGTGGAATTTAAGAAACAAAACAGGAGCATAGGGGAAGGGAGGGAAAAATAAAAGAAGACGAAATCAGAGAGGGAGACAAACCATAAGAGACTCTTAACTGTAGGAAACAAACTGAGGGTTGCTGGAGGGGAGGGAGGTGGAGGGATGGGGTAACTGGGTGATGGGCGTTAAGGAGGGCACCGTATGTAATGAGCACTGGGTGTTATATGCAACTGATGAATCACTGGATTCTACCTCTGAAACTAATAATACACTATGTTAATTAATTGAATTTAAATTTAAAAAATAATAATTAAAAAAAAAACAAAAAAAACCCCCCTGAGTTCCAGGCTGAGTAATTCATACTTTAGGGAGACACTGAAGTCTTCTGAGAAGAGCACTGATGAACCAGATGTTTGTTTCCAGAGGTACTTTGGGTCCTCCATGAATCTTCGGGTACTCCATGAATGAGACAGTTTAGTGATGGAAGGGGATGGCACCACGAGACAAGTTAGGAAGCCATGGCTAGGGGGAGCTGATAATGCCTCTAACCCAACCAGCCGCAGGGAGAGTCAAGGGGAGAGGGCAGAAGCAAGTGGGTCTTGAACCTGAGGATTTTCCCCAGGCATAGGAGGCTGGAGTTCCAACAGAAAGGCTGGTCTAGACACGTAGCTGCTGAAGTTGTTGGGGAGGAGGAATTTACACTCCCCTTCATGGACCTTTGAGCAGGACTAGGAATCAAATCGACATGAGACAGATTAGCAAGAGAAACTCAATTTAATAGGGTAGTTACAGGGAATCCACACAGGGAAATCCCAAAGACAATGAGGGGAAGTAACACATGAGCTAAGGAGAGGGGCAGGGATCCGATGACACAGAGGGAACAAGGCCCGTTAGCAGAAGATCTTTGGAAAACAAAGGTGCCCTGTTATGTGTATCAGTTTCTTAGGTAGAGGAATCTTTGCGAACAGTGTTCTTCCTGGTACAGGCAGGCAATTGAGGGGGAGGTAAAAAACTTTTCCTGAGTCTGCTGGGTTTGGATTGCTTTTTTAAAAAACTTTTTTAATATTTAATTTTTAAGCAATCTCTACATCCAACATGGGGCTCGAACGGACAACCCTGAGATCAAGAGTCACGCGCATCATGGACTGAGGCAGCCAGGCGCCCCTGATTGCTTTTAACTCAAAATAATGTTCATGCCAAAGTGGCCCACCTTGGGGCTGCCTGCCCTTGGCCCCTACGAAGTCATAAAGATGTTAGTTTAAACAATAGGATGCATGGTGTGGCAAGAGTTAAGCCAAGACAGATATTTGGGGAACTCTCTTGGATGTAAAGAACAGATCAAAGAAGAAAAGCTTGACAAATGATCGAAATCGGAAATATTTATACAGATGAGTAGATGCTCAGAGAGTCACAGCACCTGATACAAACAGGGAAGTGTTTCCTATACTTATTTTCTGATTCTTAAAAGTTCAGGTCCAGAGGACCCTGCGTTAGATCCCACTCTATTCCAAACCCCAAGCTTCTAGTCTGACTGTTTTCCTGCAGAAAGCAGTGTACTTTATGAAAATCCACAATATTCTAAAAATACATCAGCTGGGCTGCAGTGCTACAATTAGTGGACCTGCTGTCCCAGGAAACCCTCATCACCATTTTGCTTAGATCAGAGAGCGGATTAACTTTGATGTCTGTCTGAACCCCATGTGAGACACCACTGGTGGTCTGCTCCCTGCAAGCATTCAATCTTCACATCCAAGGGAAGAGGAGAAAGTGCCAGATAGGAGCCCAAACCAATTTTTTTTTTCTCCTCAGTGATTGAGATGAAAATGCGCACCCTAGGCCTCCTGACATATTTGACTTGCATCCTGTCTCCTTCTATCCCTTGAGCTCTCTCCCCCTTTGCACAAAGACCTTCCCCCAGATCCAAATTTCCTTTGGCTTTTGCAAACATTAGCCCAGCTATGAAGCCCCAAGCCCCTTGTCTGTGTCATGTGTTGGAGGTAATTGTGGGACTTTCTGCATCTATTCGGTCTCCTGTTGGTATGCAACCGAAACAGACTCTGACGAACTAAAATCCAAAGGAATTTTACTGGTAGTATATGGGTGGCCTGCAGAATATAATGAACCACTGAGAATCTGACTGCAAGGGGGAATAAGAGACTCTCTAGGATTACAGGCAAGTGGAAGATAAGCAATCATCTCATCAGGACATTAGCAATGGAAGAAATCCACGGCAACAGTGCTGTCTGTCTGTCCGCATGTCACCATGCTCACAATTCTTATTTCTGGGAGAAAAGGAACAATTGGACCAGGTTGGAATTGGACCCACACTCAGATAATATGAACTCACTGACTTTGCAAGGCAGTGTAGATTGGTGATAATTGCAGGTCTCCGGAGCCAGCCAGACTGGATTCGAATCCTGACTGCCATTTAGTAGCTATTGAGCTAGTCATTCTTGCTAAGCCCCCAGCTCCTCCCTATGCAAATGGGGAATCAGGAGCTATTATTAGGGAAGGTTGAGGGACCAAAAAGCAATTACTATCCACTGTCGCATCTTTTCCCTCTACCACACTAGAGATGCTATGAGGACAACAGACTCTCTTGTTAATTCACTGCTGGCTGCATTCACCAGCATTTGAAATGTGCCTGGCACACGGTGCTTGGCTCAGTAAGCCTTTGTCAAATACACAAATACTGATGCTTCCTTTTTGTGTTCCCAATCAAGTAGTGCAGTGCTTTGCTGGAGTCAGCACACAAGTATTTGCTGACTGAATCTGTGAGTCAGTGGGACCCTCAGAAACGAGGAGAACATTGGGATCCAAGAGATGAACCTATATTTGGTGGGACTCAGTGGCAAGCAAGTGATAAGTAACGAATTTTTGGTGTGATGATGCAAATAAGGTGATTATTGTATCTGTATGGATTGTGGCCTGGCCACTGGTCAGACTAAACCCTTTAGATTCACAGGAGGGAACAGAGAAACCACCAGGTTACTCGCCACTCGGAGAGGGGGATGGCTCATCTGCCCCACATCAGTCCATCTCTGCCTTGGAGGCACGGCTGGTAGCTCATCAGGACACCCTGGCTTTCAGGGGCTCTGTGGGCACGGCCCAACCAGCCATCCTGGCGACTTTGCTCATGGAGACAGCGAGGTCTCAGGGAGGAGCCTGTCAGATCAGGAGTCATGAAAACTAAAGCCTGCTCCTGGCTCAGCTAATGGTGTGTGATCCTAAGAAAGGTCACTGCATCTCAGTGACCTGGTCTATAAAATAGGGTAATCCTTGACTTGCAGTTCATGGAATTGTTAAGCAAATGAAATCACACTCGTGGTAACTTCATCTGGAACTCCTGTTGTAAAAAAAAACAAACAAACAGAAAAAACAACTCAAACCGGCTTCAGTGAAGAAGGGCTGAGAAGTCCAAGGGCAGATCCTTTCCAGGAACAGCTGGCTCCAGGAGCTCAAATGTAATGTCAGCAACTGACTTCTCTCCACTTCTTAGCTTCCTTCTGCTGTACTGTCCTCATTCTCAGTCTCTAAATGGTGGTGCCCAGTGGCTCGAGCATCTAATCCCCTCAAGTTCACACCCAGATTTCCAGCAGCTGGGAGAGACTATGATTGGCTCAACGTGGGTCATGTAGCCAGGAGGATGCAGCTACGTTGGATGATCAGTCCCAGCCAATCCCTGTGGTGTGCTTAACTCTCAGAGCTGGAAAAAAAATCATTGCAGGGGCAGGGGGCGCGCAGAGGAGAAGCCCAGTTTATGTCATGGATTGAGAATGGGAGAGGAGTGGTTTGCCAAAAGATATTCTGGGGCTATTAACAGAAAGATAAGTGGACACTGAGTTGCTAAAATGACAAACAGGCACCACACCTGGGGTTTTATAGCATGTGACAGAAAGCATGCTTCACAGCTCCCCTCTCTGCTGGGAAGTCCTCTGTTCTCACCCTAACAAGCTCCTGCAAGCCTCCGAGGAGCCCTGCCTCACCCTACAGCCATCTGTCTTTCTCCACCGAACTTCTGCAGCCCGCAGGACCCTATCACTCATTGGCAACAAGTTGTGCTGGGTCATTAGTTATTTTTATGTAGATGTCCTGTCTCTTCATCCACGTGGCAGGATCCCAGAGAGCAAGGGTCACGTCTTACTCATCTTGGTGTCCCTCGTCGCACTGTGCCTGGTGTTTGGGGCATGGCAGATAGTCCATAAATCTGCTGACTGATCGAACACCTGATTTATATGCTTCTGGAACCACTGAGGTAGAAAGTAGCTTGACTCAACTTCAGAACTACAGAGGGAGAGGAAACCTGTGCTCTCCACACCGTTTCTGAAAGATCGTAGATCTTTTCCAGACTAAATAATACTGCTGGGGTCAGGATGAATATCCTCTTGCTCCCCAGCCCCCAGCTGCTGGTAGCATCCTTATTTATAAAGGACTGAGTGAAGGCCCAAGGAACCTTAATCTCAGCTGCTCAATACCTCTGGGTAGCTCATATGCCCCCACAGCGCATCCGGAAGGATGGAGAATGAAGATCATAGGAAGGGGAAGAGGATGTCTGTCCTCAGTGGCCCTCACCCCAGGCAGTAAGGCAAAGCCCCAAGGTCCCATCAGTGGGACTGGCCGCTGGCTCTCTGCCTTGCACTGACTCTTTTTATTCCCCATCCTCATTCGTAACCCAGGCATTCAGCAAAGGGAACGGAGAGAGAGAAGGGGGATAGAAACACGGAGTCAGAACAAATCTACCGGTAGCTTGGACGTTGAAACATCACTGCTCCCCCGCTAGTCTTGGTCCAGAAGTCCCCGTGGCTCGGGTTAGAAGCCCCCTGCAGGCCATCCTGGGGCAGGCGAGTTGCCCTTTTGCCTCTCATCCCTTCCAGCAGCCCTCAAGGAGACCCAATGACTTGTCCAAAGCCGCGCGGCCAAGCCGGGGTTCCCTGACCTGTAAAACGGGCCAACTGATACTATGAGGATTAAATCAGCGAGTCACAGAGAGCACGCAGCTCGAGGTAGAAAGTCACTAAAATCAAATAAGGGGTGGGGAGAATGAGAAAGCGTGGCTGATAAAGGAGGGGGGTGATAAAAGAGGTCAGGAGAATGGTGCACTGAGTGGGAACCGGGCTGCGGGCAGGGCAGGAGCCAGAAGAGGGCCCGCAGAACCCAGCGATGCAAGAACTCCTCTCACCACGCCGCCGGCGCGGGGCAGGCGCAAGCCCCAGCGAGGGAACGCTGGGGAAGCGCGGCGCGACACCGAGGCCCCGCCCCTGCCGGCTCCACCCACCCCATAGCTCCGCCCACGACCCGCTCCCCTGCCCTATCTCGCCCCGCCCCTCCTCCTAGCCCCGCCTCCAAGGCCCGGAAGCGAAAGCCGCTCCGCCTCTTCCGAGGGGGGTCACGGCCCGGCGGCGCGAACCGGGACTCGCAGCGTGCGGGCCTCTCAGCGGGTCGGGGCAGCCCCGTGCCCGGCGCCATGTCCCGGAACCTGCGCACCGTGCTCATCTTCGGCGGCTTCATCTCCTTGATCGGCGCCGCCTTCTACCCTATCTACTTCCGGCCCCTAATGCGGCTGGACGAATACCGTGAGTGACCTGTGACCCCGCGCGGTGGCCTGGTCTCAGTAATACCCCCCTCCCCTCCGCCCCGCACCTGCTCGTGGGGCCGTGGAAAGAGCTTGGCTCAGGAGTCAGGCAGACCCGGGTTCGAATCCTGATGTGTGTGGCTTTGTGACCTTGGACAAGTGTGACTCAATCTCTCGTACTCAGCATCCTCATCCATAAATAGCTATTTGTAATCGGTAAAATAAGACCGTTTAGTCTTCATTGAGACTCACAGGTGGTAACGAGAGCAGTTGGCACATAGTAGGTTGACACTAAATACTAGGTCATGCTCACAGGTAGCATTCGCGGAACGCTTACGTGTCAGGCGTACATTGGATCTCGCTTTAAGGTAGGTATTAAATGCGCGTTTCACGGGCGGGAAAACTGAGGCTCAGATTGTGTAACAGGCCCAAGGTCACACAGCTAGTAAGTTGCAAGGCAAATACTCCAACCCTGGCCTGTGTCTGCAGGGCTTCTCCCACACATGGAAGCTGGGAATGGTGATATTGGAGGGAGGCAGATGGAGCCCTAATCATCCTGAGCCTGAAGGTGTTTTTATTGCACTTCATTTCCACTCCCAGAGACAGCTTTGAGCGGAAATGTGTCAAACCTGAACTGTTAACCTGGGTTTTTGAGTTTTCCCTCAGATCTTTTTTTCAGATTCTGCTGTCTTCCTTTATTTTAAGCGGGTTGCTCACATGACAATGGTGAATATCCTGGGAGTAATTTTCCTCCTTAATCATTCAAGTTCTGTCATCCTAAAAGCCAAACTCTCCTTCCTTGAGACCTATACCTCAGCAAGGATTAGCACTTTGATACATCTGAAACCATCTGTCAGAGAGAAAATATTAGGCATTAGAGGCTCATTTTGTTCTCCAGGAAACCTGAATCATCTTGAAGATGGAAGAGGGCCAACCCTGCCCCCTGGAGAATATTAGCAGAGGCTGAAAGCTTGGCGATTTGAAGGCAAAAGCTCTGTGTAAATGCTACAACATTTGGTTTCTGGAGGCAGAGCGTTTTCAGTACACGCTCCCATTTCCTGGTAGCTTCTTTCATCATCCAGGATTAAAATGGCCTCTGTGCATTCTGCCTTCCAGCCTATGTCCATGCGCCACGAGTTGGGGTAAACAGAGGATGGTGTGAAGCCCTGCACAATCTGGTTCCATCATCCTGACCGGATCCGTGCCCCAGGCTGTCTTATTAGGGCATCCAGAATTGAACTTGGGACCGGGGGCTCTGCTTTGGATGCTGCTGGAAAAGTTTCCAGTGTGAAGACTAGAGCAGTGTCTGTCCAGTGGGGATGATTTTGTCCCCCAGGGGACATTTGGTTCTATCTGGAGACATTTTTGCTTGTCACGGCTGGGGGTGGAGGGGGGTGGTGTGAGGGTGGTATTGGCATCTAGTGGATGGAGGCCAGGGATGGTTCTAAACCCGCAGTGCACAGGACAGCCCCCCATGACAGAGAATTATCCGGCCCAGGCTAGGCGTGGTGCCGAGGTTGAGACATGCTCGTCTAGATCAGATGATGAAAGTGTGGACTTGTGCTGTGTACCCCAAGCACTTCATATATAATAACCCATGTAGTTTTCATAACCGTTTGTTGTAGT
The DNA here is from genome assembly GCF_054177405.1 of Leptonychotes weddellii. Lineage (NCBI taxonomy): Eukaryota > Metazoa > Chordata > Mammalia > Carnivora > Phocidae > Leptonychotes > Leptonychotes weddellii. Next base: position 159,834,706 of record NC_138370.1, on the reverse strand, counting down.
TGCTGTGTGATCATCACCCCCATTCTATGTGTAGACAGACTGAGGTATGGAACAGTTAAATGACTTATCCAAGGACCCACAGGCAGTGAGTCAGATCTGGGATTTGAACCAGTGCACTCAGTCACTACACCACGGCACCATACTGTCTCTGAGGGGCTGTGATGGGGGAGCAGGGCAGGTGAGGGTCTAAATCCCTACTAGAGAAGGATCTTTTTTTTTTTTTTTTTTTTAATTTATTTGAGACAGAGAGAATGAGAGAGAGAGAGAGAGCACATGAGAGGGGGGAAGGTCAGAGGGAGAAGCAGACTCCCTGCCGAGCAGGGAGCCCGATGCGGGACTCGATCCTGGGACTCCAGGATCATGACCTGAGCTGAAAGTAGTCACTTAACCAACTGAGCCACCCAGGCGCCCTAGAGAAGGATCTTAAGGTGAGTCACTTAGCCTCCTAGAGCCCAGCCTGTTTCTTCATCTATAGCAGTGGAGTTTGCAGGACTCAATTTATAGGTTTTAGGATGTATTAAATGAGATAACAGGTGTGGAAACAGTATAGTTTTATATTAGGCATCCCATAAAAATGTTTAAAAAATAAGGAGCCATAGGACAGGGGTGTGAGACAAAGAGATTTAAGCAGGGCTGGCTGACTTGGCAGTGAACTGGGGTCCGGGCAGGTGAGGTATTGGTGATTGAGCCATGGAAATCTGGCCTGTCTGTTGGGAGGATGGAGCTGCAATTCATTTCAGCACTTGAACTAGTATTTATTGAGCTTCTTTTGCATGTTTTATAACCCGGGTTTTAGCGATGGCTGTGTACCTGGTACTGTGCTAGGTGCTGGGTGTACGTAACCGCACAAGATGGGTAAGAGCATTCTGTCCATCTCAATGTCCCCACCGTCATCCAGCCCACTTCCCTCACCCGCTCCTTGGACTCTTGAGCTGGTCTCCCTGCTTCCACCAGGCCCCAGCTATTACTCATTCTCTACCCAGTGGCCACAGTGGTCTTTCTGGTTCTTCTTTTGTTGCTGATTTCTAGCTTATTTGCATTTGTGGTTAAAGAACGAAGACTATATGATTTTGATTCTTTGATATTGGTCAAGATTTGCTTTGTGGCTTAGTACAGGTCAATTTTGGAAATGTTCCTTCTGTGCTTGAAGTGAGTGTATGTCATCATTGGGTACAGAGTTCTGTGTGTGTCGATTCCAGACCAAGCTTCTTAATTCTGTTACTTAGGTATCTTTAGGCCATATTATTAGGTGCACACAATAGAGAATATTCTGGAGATTTTTTTTCCAATTATCATTGTATGAAGGGTCCTCTTTATCCCTACTATTCCTCCCTAGCTCTATTTTATCAGCATTAGAGTTCCCAGCATTGTTTTGGTTAGTATTTTCCTGGTATATCTATCCTCTTATATTTGGTGCCTTTATTATTTATTTATTTATTTATTTATTTATTTATTTAAAGATTTATTTAATTGAGAGAGAGAGAGTTGGGGAAGGGACAGAGGGAGAGGGAGACAAGCAGACTCCCCGCAGAGTGGGGGCCTGACCCAGGGCTCGATCTCACAACCCTGAGATCTTGACCTGAGTCAAAATCAAGAGTCAGATGCTTAACCGACTGAGCCACCCAGGTGCCCCTTGGCATCTGTCTTTAAATCTCATAATCAGCCTACACTGGATTTTTTAATCCAATCTGATCATTTAACTGTTGGATTGAGCTCATTTTCATGTATGTTTACTGATACATTTATATTTATTTGCCCCATCTTACTTTGTGTTTTCTATTTATTCTTCTATTTCTATAACTCCTTTTTTTCTCCTTTTCTGCAGCTTCAAGCTTTCTTTCTTTTTCTCCTCTCTTCTTTTGAAAGTTTTACATTCTGTTTTTATTCTTTCGTGATTACTGTTTAAAGTTAGTATCTTTTTTTTTGTTTTTTTAAAGATTTTATTTATTTCACAGAGAGAGAGCGAGAGCAGGAACACAAGCAGGGGGAGTGGGAGAGGGAGAAGCAGGCTTCCTGCCAAGCAGGGAGCCGGATGTGGGACTCGATCCCAGGACCCCGGGATCATGACCTGAGCTGAAGGCAGACGCTTAACGACTGAGCCACCTGGGCGCCCAAAAGTTAGTCAGTATCTTTATCCTCCTGGAAAATATACAGAGACCTGCAGAGACTGCCTTGGTCCTTGTACCACACACCCCGCCGTATGTTTATTCCTCCCCAGTCACCTAGTACCGGCAAGGTTTTGTGCAGTCACTGATTGTTTCTCTTTGCCCACAGTCTTTACTCACCGAGCCCTACATCTCCTTTCTACCGTCCGTTTTCTTCATTCTGAGGTGCATCTGACAATATTTCTTTCATGAGCGTTTGTCACTGGCAAAAGTCATCCTTGTTTGTCAGAAAATGTCTAGAACTCTGGTTTTCCCCGTGGCTGTTGGAAAGTCTGTTGTCATGCCATTTGTTCTTTGAATTTATCATCTTGCTTGCTTGACTGAAATACTTCCACAGTCCTCTGCTGTCCCCAGTGTCTAACCCGTGGAGGCTCATGGAAGTATTTTAATCGGGAGAGTGAGGTGACCGGATTCACTCTCACGCGGGGTCAACAAGATTTCCAGATAGAGGAAGGCTGTACTTGCCGCGGTCACAGGAGAGTAGGGAGAGGTGACTGTGGCCCGAACCAGTGGTGGTTATAGGACTGCGGAGAAGTACTGAATTGGGGAGCTGTATTTAAGAAGTAAACTCTACAGGGTGAGGGAGGAGACGAAGGAGAATGACAATTTCCGGGCTCCAGCAGCAGAAGAGATGGTGGCGCTGGTCATTAACTAAGAAACACAAGAAGGAATTGGTTTTGGGAGTGAGGAGGATGAGCTAGTTCAATTTTGGATGTATTGTGTTTTAGGTATCTGGATGTGCTTGTGGAGATTGCTTACAGGCCCCAGGATGTGCTAGTCTGGAGCTGAGGTCCTGGGCCTGAGCTAGAGCTAGGGATGGGGCGCTGGATCAGCGCGGGATGGGAGGCAGAGTCATCAAAGGAAAGGGCTCCCAGGCAGCACTGGGAAACTGCAAGAGACCAGCTGGCCTAAGACAGGACACTGGTGAACACAGTATTGGAAGAGCAAGCGGTCAGAAGAAAGGGAGCCGTCAAAGGAGACGGAGAAGCGGCCAGAGCAAGAGGGTCAAAACCAGAAGAGGCTGCAGTCTCAAGTCCCATGAAAACAACTCTTGATGAAAAGGGGTATGGTGGGCGCCTGGGTGGCTCAGTTGGTTAAGCAACTGCATTCGGCTCAGGTCATGATCATGGAGTCCCAGGATCGAGTCCTGCATCTGGCTCCCTGCTCGGTGGGGAGTCTGCTTCTCCCTCTCACCCTCCCCGCCTCATGCTCTCTTTCTCTTCATTCTCTCTCTCTCAGATAAATAAATAAAAATCTTTAAAAAAAAAAAAAAAGAAAGAAAAGGGGTATGGTCAGCAGGGTTGGGCTTCTTGGAGACAGATAAGTGAAAATATTCAGTTGATTTATGAAAAAGAAGGTGAAGGTCAGAGTTACCTTGTTGAGAATGCTTTTAGTAGTTTGGTCGTGGGCAGAGAACAGGCTGCTCCACTGAATTGGCTCCTTAAAGGTATTTGTGTAGAGAGGAGAGTGATAGAGTATATTTGCAGCAGGTCAGAGGGTCTAGGGAGAGTTTTGTTTTAGGGAGAGATGGAACAGCCAAGAAGTCTCTGGACAAAGAGGAAGATAATCCATAGAGTGACAGGTGGTAGGGGATCTTGAGATCAGATGCAGAAAAGCCTTGGACAAAAGGCAGGACACCTCTTCCACCGGCTCAGGAGGAAGGGCAGGTAGGGATGCAGCTAAATATAGGTCCTATGTTGGGGAGTTGTGGGCACTTCCAGGTGATGACTTCCGTTCTCATTGTAACACAGGAAGTGAGTCATCTGTGAGTGAGAGGCACAGCCCCCGGCCAGCCTCTCTCTTCTTGAAACACTGTCTTCCCTGAGCTTCTGTGACCACCCCCGCTGCCAGTCGTCTTGCCTTTGCTCTTTTGCTCCTGCCTTTCAGCCACTCCTTCTCAGCCTCTCTTGGGTCTTCCTCTCCCGACCATCCTTCAGACATTAGTATTCCCCAGGACTCTGGGCAGACCGAGGAGAAGGCCACAGTTCTTGGAAGTGCAGGGCAAGGTAGGCCAGACATCCAGTCCTTAAGAGGGGCCAGTGGCTGGCCCAGGAGGAGCCCACCTTCCCATGTCGGGCCTGAGTGTCAGGCCGGTGCCGGCCCTGCAGCGGGGCCAGCCTGACTGATGCTGGCCAGCCCGGGCACGGGGAGTGTGGGGACAGCTCTGTTACAGGATCTCTGCCGGAATAAGCCTCGAGGCAGCAGGAGAGAAAGGGAAGGCTGCTTAGATAAAATAAGATCAAGGAGATCTCCCATACCTTAAAAGCAGGCAAGCCTCTCTGACAAGACTGCCTTCTTGGATTTCATGTTGACATTCAGTGTGATCTTCAGCTCTTCCACTAACTCAGCCAGACTTTCCTAAGCGTTACAGGGATGACAAGGTCGGTTCTCCATGTGACACTTCAGTCCCGAGATGAGCCCTGGGGAGACGGCGTTGGCATTGGTGGTCAGCGAGCCCAAACTGGAAGTGTGGGGACGGTTCTGTTGTGCTCCTGGAGGGAATCCCAGATGATGCTTTTTAGCTTTCATCCTGCTGGTACCGCGTGGTTTGTTGGACGAGCCCACGTTTCGGGGAGAGTACAGCTGCTGTAGCTCAGAGCCTAGTCTGGCTTTGTGTCCTAGAACTAGACCGTGATCCTGAATATGGCCTTTTAAAAAAACCTGTGTTTTATACCAGCCTGTGAGATGAGACAGAATAGGATCATTTTCGGGGATCCTGTTCATTTTTAACTTTTAATTAGACGCGCAGAAGCATAAAATCCTAAGAGTTTTGCCAGAAAACCCATGCTCCTTCAGTCCCCTCACTTAGGTGACTTGTCCAGAGTCACTGAGCACATTAATGGCTGGGTGGACATGAGACCCTAACTCCCCGACTTTGTCTGCTATTGATGCCCTGTTTCACGTGCCTTTAAGACAGCAAAGAGTGTTTACTAGTGAAGGGAAAGACCGCAGGATTGCGGGATTGCTGTGAGGAGATCTCAGTCCCCCTCCCACATGGTCGCCTTCTCTTATTGCTGCACTTTCTGCGGCCCCCCCCCCCACCCTCCGGATGTCTGCTGTACGGAGTCGGAACAGGGTTGTGAGAAATCGCTTGACCCAGGAATACTTCTTACCTCGGAAGGGCATTCTCCCTATCCCATGCCAGGGGCTAGAATATGCTTTTTATTTCTTTCACTGGAGAGTCCGGTGCAGCGCAGGGAAAGACTAAAGTCTTACTTTCTGTCCAGCATTACGGAGCTCCCTGGGTTCAGCCAGACTCTCTGATGAGGAAGCAAAAGTGTTTCTAGTGTTGGGAGGAGTCGGTGCCTCCAGTGACCCTTTGGTTCCCCTCAGCCACTGGTTCACACTTGCCACCACGGCCGTGTGGTCCCATCTGCCGCTGGTTCGGTGGGGCACCAGGGCACATCCCGTCCTGGATGACCCCACAGACCGACAGAGTACGTGGCTAGGCAACAGCCGCAGAATGGGAACACTGAAAAAGTAGTTCTTAATTTTTTTATTTGCTGTTTAAAAAAAGGTACTTTGAAGTAATCATCACGGAGCAGTCACCAGGAAGTATAAGGGCTTCCTAAAAACTTATTTTGCAGTTGTGTATTTCAATTATTAAAAAAATAATCCCGGGCGCCTGGGTGGCTCAGTTGGTTAAGCGACTGCCTTCGGCTCAGGTCATGATCCTGGAGTCCCGGGATCGAGTCCTGCATCGGGCTCCCTGCTCGGCAGGGGGTCTGCTTCTCCCTCTGACCCTCCCCCCTCTCATGTGCTCTCTCTCATTCTCTCTCTCTCAAATAAATAAATAAAATCTTTAAAAAAAAAAATAATAATCCCAACCAACAGAAGAGACCTAAGAATAGTATGATAAATCCCCATTTATTTGTCACCTAGATTTACCGGAGAACGTTTTGCCGCATTTGCTTCCCCCCATGTGTTGCATGCATACATACGTATACATATACATATATATACATATACATACATATATAAATGTAATATACGTATAATTGTTTCTATTGTTCTGTTGAACCATTTGAGAGCAAGTTCAGGACACTGTGAGCTTGCCTTCCCAAACACTTCAGCATGGATTTTCTAGGAACAAGGGCATTCTTTTACATAACCAAAATGCAGTTATCCAGGCCAGGAAATGTAATATTGACACAATGCTATTATCTCATATACAGTCCATCACATGTTGCCATTTGTCCAATTACTTCAGGTTCCGAGTTGCTTGTATTTTTTAACTGTTGCCAAGAAGAGATGGCAGGGAGGGGTCCTGACTGAGGCCATCTCACTGGGCAGGGTGCTGGGGTCCTGAGCTTCGGCACCTGCTTTTCGGTTTCTAGCTGCTGGCCCACGACTCGAGCACGCTCAGGCAGTCTGCTGTCAGTGGGCGCTGGGGAGCACTGTCTTCTTTGCTGCGTGGTCGTGGGTGTCGAGTAACAAGTCACACAGTAGAGCTGTTGGACAGCATGGACATTTAGTATAAAGATATGTTTTCATTTTCAGAGACTTAGAAATTATCAGGTGGATTCTGTCACTACAGTCGGAGAATCAGCCCACCCACATGCATTACCAGTTCTAATAATAACACTTTGGCCCTTTGATGAGATAATGATCCTCAATTAAAACTACAAATCACACCACTGCCTTAGCACCAGGGGGCAGAGTCGGGCTTGCTGAGACACTGGGATGGGGACTTTTCTAACCGGCATCACGAAGCTCCAGGCCCAGTATTGCATGTTTGCATCTTAATCATTGCACTCCTGATAGAAACATGCTCACTACTGAAAAGGCAGTAATTAGCTTATCCTGACTTGTTCACATATTTAAACCTCTGACTTCAGCGTTGTCCTTTTCCTGAGGTTTATAGACACTTGCTGTTTCTCTAATGAGAGCAAAATAGAAACTTACTGTCAACTTCAGCAAGACATACTGCTAAATCCTGAGGGACCGGTTTGTTTTCCTTTGGGCATATTCTGCATTCACAAATTTTAAAGTGCCTTTGTGTCATATCATGAATTTATATAAGACTGCTTTGGCTTTACAGTACTTATAAAACATTAATGGATTAAAGAACCAGGGGATGTAGATAGGATGCTAATACCAGTTATCACTTGATAGGAACTAGTTCAGCAAATCGGTTTAAATTGCTTGTCCAAGCCAAAAAAAAAAATGAGGTGGTCGCATAAGGACAAGGATTATAAAGAGATTATGGTCTATTTTAAATAAATCCTTAGCCTTTCTCGAACCTCATTAGCAATTAGCAAGAAAGTGTGAAGACAGGGATTCCTTTCTCTTCACTTGGTTCTCTATTGCATTGTAAGAGGTTAGGATACAATTAGACATTCTGTCCTTGCTATCAAAAGTCAACTTCCTTTGGTGCTTGGCAGTCTGCCAGCATCTTCGCAGTACCTGCTGCCTCTTGGGGAATGTGTTCAGTACACCAGGCTGTCTGATTTTCTTAAATCTATGGCTAGAAAGCTTTCTGGCAATTGATTATTTTTTTAAAAACTCACCTCTTCCAGGGGCGCCTGGGTAGCTCAGTTGGTTAAGCATCTGACTCTTGATTTCAGCTCAGGTCATGGTCTCAGGGTGGTGGGATGGAGCCCCACGTTGGGCTCCACGCTCAGTGCGGAGTCTGCTTGAGATTCTCCTGCTGCTTCTCACCCCGCCTGCGTGTGTGCGTGCTCCCTCTCTCTAAAATAAATACATAAAATCTTTAAAAATAAAAAAACCCTCACCTCTTCCATAATACTGGCAAACGGACCTTCTAGGCATGGGAAATCATATCTATTTTTGTTCCTGGCACCATGGATGGTACTGCAGTCTTACTCCTGGTTGGCATTTTCTAAGAGCATATTTGAGACACGTCCGTCCCATGAGACCTTACATGTTGACAGTATGGTAGGGCTCAATCCTACAGGAATTTAATGTCTTAGGAAATGAGATCACCTTTTGTGCTGGAGTTATTTTAGAAAATCCGACACCCGAGAGCTCCATTATCCACTCTAGATGGCAGAAGCCTTTTGGCATATCTTGGTCCCGAGGGTCTTGGTTATTGCTTGCCTGCTACTACTTTTCAGAGAGGTCCGGGGAAGCCATCAGGCCGTTGTCTGTAATGGGCTTCTTTATGCTGCGTCTTCCGTCTGTCTGTCTTAGAATTAGATACCAAGATTCACATAGTCCCTATTGCCCATTGTTTTATTTGCCAAAGCAAAACTTAGCATTGATAAAACTATAGGTAGGTCACTTAGGATTGACTTTCTGTCACATCACGGGAGAAACAAGTTCAATGAATATTCGATTTGGCAAATCCCTGTTTTTTGTACCTTTATGCTTCTTGTAACTTTATGAGAATCCAGAAGCCAGAATAAAGGAAACGGCCTAATATTAAATAAGAGCTAAATGTGGATTTCAAGAAATACTGTCAGCCTGATTAAGACAAAGGTCTGATTACAACATTTAATTACTATAATTTAGTAGTAAACATCCTTTGGCTCCAAGTCTTTCCCCTGAAAAGCCGCCATTTGTTTGTCAAGATACTTAAAATAATAAGTCTTTGTTTTCGCAGACCTTGGGCATACTCTAAACCACTTAGAAAGATGTGTCAGAACACTTGAAGCCCACAGACATAAAATGCCCAATTTCTCTTGGCCCTTGCCTGTTGGACATCTCCAAAGAGATGGGCTGAGCTGCTGTAGCTGGAACGCGCTTACTAATTGGCACAGCACCTGCAGTCAATTAGGGAAGCTTCAATTATCCAAACCAAAGCCACCCACCCCAAGATTAATTTTCTGCTCTATTTCCTATCAAAAACATAGCATATTTAGCTCTGGGTTTAGTCCTTCAGCGGAGCACATTTGAGACATAGAAACTACATCGTTTTCTTGTTAATTGTACTTGTTCCTTCAATTCAGCAGCCTTCCCCTCATAATATATCACGCCCACCAGCTCTTTCAAAATTGTTCTTTTTCCGTTGTTTTGTTGCCTTACCAAAATGCTGAGATCACCGAGAAAAGATGTGAGTCGGGAGCTTTTCTTTTGAAGTACGGCTTTCTTTGCTTTTATTGAAAATGCCCAATCTTTCTGCTCTGTAGGATCTAACTTCCATAACCTAAAAGCTTTGAGTATCGGCGTCCTGTATATATTGTTTCTGAATTGTCCCATGTCATTGGCCCACGTAAATAGAAAGATTTCTTCCACCATGGTCCACCCCCCACCTTTGTAAAGAGCAATTTTTCTGTTGTGTTTTTCAGAGAAGGAGCAAGCCGTAAATAGAGCTGGTATTATTCAAGAAGATGTGCAGCCACCAGGTAAACTTAAAATTCAAAACAGAATTGCATTCGTGCTGTTGTGTGGGGTGCGCGTGCTTGCCCTGCAGTGGAGGAAATCTTTTGAGTGCGGAGGCTAGCTGGTGATTATGCCATTCATCGTTCAGAAGTTGCCATTTCATAGGAGCCACCCCAAGACTTCATTTTAGCATTTCACCCCAGAATATTTTGGGCAAGTTTGCACGTTCCTCTTGTGCATTTGATAAATGGGCATAAAAATGTAACAAGTGTGCTATTGAGTATCAAGGGTGAATAGCTGTTCTGCAGACCGATTTACCAAGCACCTATTTAAACCCTGCCCTCTCTGGAAGAAGTCTGTTTACTTGCGAGCTATTTGAATTGATGCGCGATTCTGCTTTATTACAGAAGCTCAAAGTTCCCTTTGTGGCTGAATGGTTAGTTACTTTTAGATGATCTCAGTTGGGTGAGAAGGAGAGGTTTCCAGTTTTTTAACCAAAACTCTCGTAATCTGTGGCACCATTCTTTTTTTAATTTTTAACTTATTTACTTTTTTCTTTATGTTTTGACTAGGCCAGATACATAGCTTCCTGTTGTGGGGCAATTTCTGAGCCATTTAAGTCTCTCATGGTGGCCATGGCTGCCCAGCCGCAGCATCCCAGACTTCCGGCAGCTTGCCTGCTTGCCTGCACTGTCTCGAACTACATGGCAATTGCACAACTCAATTCTGCTGGCATTTTGCTTGTTTGCAGTTGAGGGAAGTGGTAGGAAGTTTAAAAGCGAATCCTGTTTTGATTCATGTTTCTTTCTATAGGGTTAAAAGTGTGGTCTGATCCATTTGGCAGGAAATGAGAAGGCTATCACCACCTCGATTATGAAAGACATCTTCGTGCAAGTACAATAAATTGCCTCACTACAGAAGGATGGCTGGAGAAGAAAACTCTATAAAGCTGAAAATAAGAGTACTGTGCACAAGGATTAATATTTCCCTTCTTAAGTATCAAAAGAACCCTGGAGCAAATCACACCATTAGGGAGGTTTTCATGATTCGCTTTACTTTCTAAAAATGAAGCTCTCTCACCCAGCTGTGTTTGGAGGAGATCTACTTATTATTCAGTCCCTACTGCTTTCCCAACCAAGCTGTGATGTGAATGCATGCAGCCAGGAGACTTGGGAAGATCCTAGTCTGTCTTGCCATCCTCCAAATAGGAAATTTCAGTGAAAAGCCAGCGTGCTGAGCAGCCTCATCAGGCTCTTTGGAAACATTAAAGTTGATAAAACTCTGAGGACAGGGTACATTGTACTCTTTAAGAATAACCAGTTCAGCTTAGCCATCTTGTCGAAGGTTGCTGCATGTTGGAAAATAAGTAAATAGGAAGCAAGTTCAACCAAGTGGCTATGCATGCATAATAGAAATCAGCGTTGAATTAACAGAAGTGAAAATATGTATATTAAAATGATCTATTTTTAATTCACTATGGTGTAGGTTTTTTTGAAATCCTATATAAACTCATTAAGTCACACTAAGAAGCAGTATTTGACTAGATTATATTTGATGAGATAGTCGACTATGTGGTGTTTCTCAGTTTGTGTACAAGTAAACATTTTAAAGGTAAATAGCAGATTTGTTGAGACAGATATTTATTGGTTGCAATACCAGCTACCTCACCAGCTGCTGCAGAGACGAGTGTGGAAATTCTTTCTTTCTCTGGTGCTCTGTCTGGCCCCTTACTAGACTGTATGTTTTTGAAGAGACACCTCTTTCTCATTTTTAGATTTCCCAGAGTGCCTTGCACATTACTATGGGTTCTCTTTAGATGAGCTGCCTGATAACATAATTTTATTATTGTGAACTGGGAATTTGCTTAACAGACAACTGACACAGTTATGTAATTACTGTCAAAAAGAACTCAGACTGATGGTTCCAGAACCAAAGGCATCATTTTTTGGTAGACATTTCCTAACATTTAATTGACTTATGGTTAGTAACCCAATAAAAGAAGTTGACTCATTCAGGGTATATCTGGCCTCTATTTTCCTTGGAGGGGGCACCAGGAAGTTGTGTAACTTAAAGTCTGGCATTCTGTGGGCACTTTATTGAGATTTCTTTATGACGGGGGCAAACGTGTGTACCATCTGCTCTGGAAGATGTCGTCAAGACCTCTGGGACCTCGATTGCCTGTTCGGCAGATGGAACAGACTCCGTTTTCTCTCTTCAGTGGGATCTTTGTCCTGGCTTTGACCCTGCCCTTGGTACACCTCTTTGTAGAGATAAAGGAACTCTCTGTCCTGCTCAGCTGCCTTGATATTTATAAAAGGATCAGTCTTCATGCTGTCAGAGGTGTGACATCAGATTCTGCTGCCCACGCTTGACAAAAGCGGGTTGTAAGAGATGCTCCTCTTGGGGACTGACTGAAGGCCTTGGAGTTCATCCATGAGGTGCCCAGGTGTGCTTCCAGGATGATAACGGAAGCCCTCAGAAGAGGGGATCTTGGTCAGATACAGTTAGGAAACACAGAGTTAAAGCAAACTTGGCTTATTTGCTTCTAATTCGATGATTTCCAAGAGAGGCTTACCATTTCTCAAATGTATTTGATCACAAAATATTTTTCGTGGGTTATCTTCTGGGCTAGTGACCAACAACATCCTTTTCGGGAAATCTTTCTCTCCATCAGTGGTTCCCCAACTTTTGATCTCAGGACCCTTTACCACTCCTAAAATTTTTTGAGGACCCCAAAGTGGGTTCTACCTGTAGGTACTATATTAGAAATTAAAACAAAATTTTAAAATGTTTATTAATTTACTTAAGATCAATAACAAACCCATGTAGAGTAATATGACATGTTTTTGTGTGAAAAATTTGTTTTCCAAGATCAAAAATAATTTGCAAATTTCTTTAATGTCTGGCATAATAGATTCTCTTCACAGCTAGATTCTAATATCTTGTTTCTGCATTCAGTCTGTTGCTGTATCACATGTCATGGCCTCTGGAAAATTCCTCTGTGCACACTCATAAGAAGATGAGAGGAAAAAAGGCAAAAAAGCTGAGGTGCTTGGGTGGTGCAGTCGGTTAAGTGACCAGCTCTTGGTTTCGGCTCAGGTCATGATCTCACGGTCCTGGGATGGAGCCCTGGCATCTGGCTCTGCGCTCAGCAGGGAGTCTGGTTGGGGATTCTCTCTCTCTCTCTGCCCCTCCCCATCTCTCTCAAATGAATAAATAAATCTTTAAAAAAAAAAAAAAGGGCAAGGGGAACCCTCCTACACTGTTGGTGGGAATGCAAACTGGTGCAGCCACTCTGGAAAACAGTATGGAGTTTCCTCAAAAAGTTAAAAATAGAACCACTATGACTCAGCAACTGCACTACTAGGTATTTATCCAAAGGATACAAACATAGTGATTTGAAGGGGCACATGCACCCCAGTGTTTATAGCAGCAATGTCCACAATAGCTAAAATATGCAAAGAGCCCAGATGTCCATCGACAGATGAATGGATAAAGATGTATGTGTGTGTGTGTGTATACACACACTAGAATATTACTCAGCCATCAAAAAGAATGAAATCTTGCCACTTACGACAACATGGATGGAAATAAAAGGCATTATGCTAAGTGAAATAAGTCAGAGAAACACAAATACCGTATGATTTCACTCATGTGGAATTTAAGAAAACAGATGAACATAGGGGAAGGAGAGAAAAAACAAGATGAAAAAAGGGAGACAAACCATAAGAGACTCTTAACTACAGGGAACAAACAGGGTTGCTGGAGGGGAGGTGGGTGGGGGGATGGGGTAACTGGGTGATGAGCGTTAAGGAGGGCACGTGATGTAATGAGCACTGGGTGCTGTATGCAACTGATGAATCACTGAATTCTACCTCTGAAACTAAAAAAAAAAAGTTTAGTGGTATTATAAAAATAGTTTTGATCATGTAGACCTGAAAAGTTCTCAGAGACCCTGAAAGGTCCCTAGACCACACTCTGAGTCTAGTTGTTTTTCTTGGGTTCAGTCAGATCTCTTGAGAATTGTGTATCTGGTTGCATCAGTTCCAACAGTCGCTTGTAGTGAACTGTGTTCCGTCATGTCCACATTAAAGGAGATGACCAGGGGAGGGAGATCCTGACAGGATTTTTTATTGCTATTACTAAAATGAAGTTGTTGGATCCTTCATTTTCAATGTCGAACAATACGCTCTTTAGGAAGGCTCGGGCTGACAGGTTTTACTTCTCAGAACCAGAAATGGCTTCACCGCCCAGCAGTGTTTATCCTGTGAGTCTCATGTGTGTAACTTGCTTCCCTCTTTGTACTGGCCAACAGGAAGCTCAGCCATGTTTGTGGTCCAGCTTTTTACAAAGTACCTAAGCCCTTGTGGGGTTGATTGGGGCCATTGCATTCACTTTATCCTTTCTTCCCCCGGACTTTGTTTTCTTACTCCAGTTTTCTATGTTGTGTCACATGTTAGACCCCTCATGTTACAATGAGGCAGGGCACCAACAGTATTTATTCGGTTAAGAACCAGGTATAATCTAGTAAGGGAAATGAAGTGAATTCACAAATAAGATTGGAACATGAAAAGTGCCTTTAAAGATGTTCAGAGTGTCTTCCAACACTGGACATACACAAACCCTGTGTCCCTGTAGTTCTCTTCCCGATGCAGCAGAAATGCTCTTGTAGATTGACCAATAGCCATGTACCAGAATGTTCACAGCAGCCAAATGTCCGTCCACAGTACGATGGATAAATAAGCTGTGAGATATTCACATGATGGGATACGATACAGCAATTAGAATGAACGCTACAATGAATCCCACAAATAATGCTGAATAAACGAAGCCAGTTGCAATAGTACTTTTAGATTCCATTTAGATGAATAAAAATGGTAAATTAAGCCATTCAGTTAGAAGTCAGGACGGTGGCTGCTCTTGGGAAGGGGGAGGGTTAGTAACCAGGAAGTGGTACGGGCCGTCTTCACGGTGCTGATAGGTTCGATTTTTTTTATCTGGGTGCAGGTTCCATAGGTGTATTGAGTTTTGGGCTACTTCCCTGAGCTGTATAAATTCACATTCTTTTCTAAATGTACGTCATACTTAAGGTTTTTTTAAAAAAAGTTGCAGAGATGGGCTCTAGAAGGAAAAGAAGTTGAATCTGATTTAGAAGAATAAGAAGTGGAATCAGGAAACTTGGCAGAGAACCCTGCTGTTCAGTATATAAAGTGTGTATAAAGTGCCCAGCAAATTCCTGGGCCAGCAGAGGCCAGATTAATGAGAGCTGTTATCACTGGCTGGGCAGCTGACATTCCAACAGAGCTATGAAAAACGCCTGGGATTCAGACACGCAGTGAGTGACAGAGGTGTGGACTCAGCAAAACTAAGCCCGTCTTTGAGAGCTGGCTGGGCCCGGGTGCAGGTGTGTGTGGGGAGACAACTGAACCGTGGGCTTTGCCTGCCCGGTGTGCCACCGGCCTGGGCTTGGCCCAGAGCAGGTGCTCATTAGGGTTTGGATGGACTGAGTGATCAGTTGAAAGAATGAGGGAGGACCAGATGAAGGGAATGGCAGATTCGGACCATTTGTGGGGACACCTGGAATGTCAAGCTGGTAAGTTCTACTTAATTGATAAACATGAAGCATTAGAAGCAGGAAGTGGTCTGAAAACGTTAAAGCCAGCGTGCTCGCCCCAGAGCAGGGCTGATCACCCTGGTGGTCGGAGCAGGGCAACCCTGTTCCCTGTCCACGGGAGCTAAGTACAGATACAAAGAATAAGCACTTAGAAAGGTTAATGGCAGTGTGACAGACGAGTTTTTATCTTTTGAATCTGATTGAAAATAATGGGCTTGCATTTTGTATTTTTTGCTTTTTAAAAATTTCTGATGAAAGTAATCTTACTGTATTTTACAGGTCCGCGATGGATTGGTACTCAGAAACAGAAGCTGAGCTTCGCCCCGGGTAGGTTGAAAAGCACTGAGCTGGAGGGTAAATCTGATGTTCTCAGGTCCACACCAGTCCATGGTGGGGAAGTCCGATGTGCTCAGCAAGCTGAGAGCTCCTTGCCCGCCTGAGGCTTCTCTGTTCTGATGCAGAGAACCGATGAGAACACCCTGGTCTTAGCCCCTGGCGGGACACCGTGGACAGGGGAGTTCACTCTCCCAGACCTCTCCTGCTCGGTGCCTGAGGCCTTCTGCAGTTGATTCTGCCTGTCGGTAGGGAAATGCACAGCTCACTGGCTACGCCTGTGTGTGAGATGGTGCGGGAGCCCCTGGGGAGCCCGCCCGGGCATCCCACCGAATATGCGCCTGAAGAGGGGCAGGAACTTGGCTGCCAGCTTCCCTGGAGAAGGGCTTCCGGGACAGTGGCAGCTAGCTTACCCTCCCTGAGGCTCTCCCAGCTGATGGGAAGCAGCAGGGTGCCTTTCGCTCCTCCGCTAAGTAGTGTTTCCCAAACCCTGATCCTCTGAACACCCTGGGGAAAAAGGAGGGGTCGCTACTCCTCACGACAGTTGGGGAACACTCTGCGGCCCTCTCCTCTTCCTGGGGTTCTCTGTGTGACCATACATAATTAAAATAAAATGCAAAAAAAAAAGGTGGGGGGGATGCTTTGTCCAGACCCTTTTGGTTGCAAGTGACAGAAAAACCAAACTGAAATGGTGCAAAAGGGAGTTCAGTGGTGTAATTGAAAACTCTAGAGTCACAATCAGTTTATATCGTTGCGGTCATTTTTCCAAATACGAAAGTCCTAGTTCACAATCATGTGTGAATGTAAAAAGTATTACACCCAGAGCCTCAAGGAAGAGGCGCGCTGGATCTCCTAGACAGTTAACAGGTTTTACCTCCCCTGGTAGACATTAACTGCTCCCTTTACCCAGCACCTCACTCTCTCTCACGGGAACACTTCACCCCACCCCGCACCCCTACTCCCCGTTGGCTCATTCCACCCATTCTATCTCCCTGCTTTGGGTGAAGCTGACTTTACCCCGCACTCCAGGAGTAGTAGGCTCGCGGTCCACGTTTGGCCAATCAGAAGGTTGGGCAAACTCCTGGCCCCTGGGATTGGATCTGGGCTGGGCATGTGACCCAAACCGGGCTCATCAGGTCTAGCTGGAGTTAATCTTGCTTGTTGGCTTGTGTGGTCAGACTAGAGGAAGGTGTCTTTTTCACCAGATTTAGAGGTGTTGGCAGCCATCTTGCCACCATGGGGTTGGAGCTGGTCTGAGACTAACACCATTGGAGGAGGAAACAACGGGAGATAGAAGCCAGGTCCTGATGCTGTTGTTTCTACCTCCTGGATCCATTTGTGTCTGAAGCAAGGATATGTCTGAATTAATAAATACTGTTATTAGTAAGTTCCCTTTTTGCACCATTTTAAATTGGGTTTTTGTCAAATGCAACCAAAAGAGTTTTGACTAGGGCATCTCAGTTTTATATTTTAAAGAGTTACGGGTTTTTTTGTTTTTTGGGGTTTTTTTTTGTTTGTTTTTGAGAGAGAGAGAGAGGGAGGAGCAGAGGGAGAGGGAGGGAGAGGAAGAATCTTAAGCAGGCTCCACACTCAGCATGCAGCCTGTTGCGGGGCTCTGTCTCATGACCCTGAGATCGTGACCTGAGTCGAAAACAAGAGTCCGATGCTTAACTTCCCTGCGCCCCTCAATTTTGTTTTAATTACTTTTCCGAAATGTGTTTCACATGTCATTTCCACCTTGTATAAAGGCTGTTCAACACAGTTCAGCCTCTCTTTATGACTTGGACTTATTGTTATTGTACAGATGTGCCTGAGGGGCTGCTGGGGTGGGTCAGGCGTGTACCTGCTGTGCTTGTGAGCTTTCTGGCTTTCTGTGTTTCTTATCTCTGCCCTGCCTCGCAGCTGTAAGGAGCAGGCTCCGGCTTCATCTCGGATTTGTTGCTTCTAGGCCGCAGTGAGATTGGAAAGCAGTTAGCCAGAATTTTGGAAAATGGCATCAAATGAAAGTAAAAGCTTTTAATGTGGATTTGGAGGCTCTGGTATGGATGAATTGCAAGGGCTTTGTGACATTTTGGCTGCCCCGAGGGTTTTTTTGGTATTCACTTTTTGTTTCTGCATGGTTCTGGATAGATGAGGTTTCCTGATTTTTCTGTTGGTTGAGACTTTTACTGTAACAAGATTTTCACACTAAAGGATTGTGCAGTGTGAGCAAATGAGCTAGGGTTGAAATGTCTTATAACTTAGCAAAGTTAACTCAGTTTCCTTCAAAGAAGGAACAGTAACCGGCAGCAGTATTCTGAACGCCAGGCTGACCTTTAATTTGTTTTGTTTCTTTTCTAAAACAACCCCTTTATTTTCAACCTCTAATCACATACACTGACTTGTGAGGGGAGATAAAAAAACAACAAACAAGTGTGCTTGTATCAGAGTGGTTCACTTAAGGCAGATGTGGAATCAATTTGGGCAAATGTGAGTTGCCAGCTTCTGAACTTTTCTGCTAAGTATATGCACCCTGGAATACATTGGAGCCACTTCAGCCTCATAAATGTGGTGCTGGAATATTGGGTAAACATCGGTAAGGGGCATGCGGCTGGCTGCCCTTGCTAAGTTGAGTGAAAACCCAGAAGGGGCACACTCTCTCTGAGAAGCTCAAATGAAGACAATTGTGTTTAGAAAAATATATAACTGAAATCTGGTTTTGTGATTACTAGGAAAATGGCAGCTCTGGTGATTAGCTTGCAGAGTAAGCAGAATCTGACTTCTAAAATGGCTATTTTTTATTTTTATTTGTGCTCCCACTCGATGTGGACTCACATTACAGATATAAAATACCCAAGCACAAAGCCATTTAGTTGGTTTTTGTAATCAAGAGAGCAGGACTCAGTTTCTGCTGGCCCCTGCCTTTTGAACGTTGGTCTGTGGCTTTGGGGAGTTAGGCAGAGGATTGAAAATCCCAAAAGGGTCACTCTTTTTTTTTTTTTTAAGATTTTATTTATTTATTTGAGAGAGAGAGAGAATGAGAGAGAGCACGAGAGGGAGGAGGGTCAGAGGGAGAAGCAGACTCCCTGCCAAGCAGGGAGCCCGATGCGGGACTCGATCTCGGGACTCCAGGATCATGACCTGAGCCGAAGGCAGTCGCTTAACCAACTGAGCCACCCAGGCGCCCAAAAGGGTCACTCTTGTTTTTTGTTTTTTGGGTTTTTTTTTTTTTTTGCTCACCAAACACGTGACTCGTCGGTTCATTTGGGCTCTCCATGAACTTCGTACCGGCTCTTGCCAAACACAGTGGCTTTCAGTGATGAAGAGAGAGTGATTGCCGTGAACATCAGTGAACTTGGCACAGCCTGTCCCACCAGCCCTGGCCTCCTGGATATGTGCTTCCAGCCAAGGAAAGGCAAGACAAGGAAGGGCAGTTGGTTCTCCAGTGTCTAGAATGCCGAACACAATTACATAAACATAGTAGGTGTTGTGGGCTGAATCGTGTCCCCTCAGAATCCGTATGTTGAAGTTTTAACCCCCAACGCCTCAGAAGGTGACTGTATTTGGAGACCAGGTGGGTCTGAGAGAGATGATTCAGATAAAACGAGGCCATCAGGGTGGGTCCTAATCCAGTGTGACTGGTGTCCTTAGAAGCAGTGGAGATAAAGACCCTGACTCACAGGGAGGGAAGACTGGAGACACAGGAAGAAGACGCCATCTACAAGCTGAGGAGAGAGTCCTCAGAAGAAGCCAGGCCTGCTCATAAGCTTGATCTTGGACTTCTAGGGTCTTGAACTGTGAGGAAATCCATTTGGGTTGTTGAAGCCCCCAGTCTGTGGCAAACTCATACAGTGGCTCCACGGTAAACATCTGCCGGGGGTCGTTAAGTCATCCCTTGTGAATATCCTTCTCTCAAACTACATTTCTTTATTGTGTAGGATCATGGCCTTACCTTGAGGCTGAACTTCCTCCAAGGTTCGCCCCTGCCTACCTTCCCATACTGCTCATTCACACGACCCTCCCTTCTAGCCCGCTGCTCTACTCGTGCCCCTCAGAATGCCGCTAGGGCCTCCCTGCCCCTCCCCATCCCTCTGCCCTCCTCCACTCCCTGTGGAACACCCTCTTCCCCGTCACCTATCTAATACCACAGTAATTTCCAGACCTGTTTAAAATGCATCCCCATCCCCCCCACCCCCCCGCAAGCCTTCCTTGACCTTTACTTTCCCTTTGGCTTCTTAGGGGTTTACACCATGCATGTGGCATAGAGTGGCATGACTCCCTTGGATGGTGATTTTATCACCAGCAGATGGCAACTCCCTCCCACCTTCAGCTCAGGTTAAAACGCTTGGCATCATCCTTGCCTCCTCTCTTTTCCTTCATACCTAACAGTCAACCTGACAGGAAACCAATGGACTCTACTCTCCAAACACCTCTAGACTCTGAAACCTTCTCATCCTCTCTACTGTTATAATCAGTGTTTAAGCCACCATCTGCCCTTGCCTGGATTCTGATGACAGCCTCCTAACAGAACTGTCAGCTTCTACCTTTGTCCCCTGTGGTACGCAGATCCTAAGATGGCCCTGTGTACTCCCCACCTGAGTGTGAGCAGGATGTGAAGATATGGTGGATGTCATGCCTGTGATTAGGTTACTGAGTTGATGTTCAAGGATATCTTGGTTGGTTCTTACCTAATAGCTCTTTAGAGGGACTGAGTCCTTCCCAAAGGAATAGATTTGAAGTGTAAGGGAGATTCCCCTTCTGACCTTGAAGAAACAAACAGCCATGTTGCTAACTGTCTGTGGAGGGGATCACATGGCAAGGACTTGAGAGTGGCCTCCAGGACAAGAGTCTTTCCCAGCCCATAGCTGGCAGGAAAATGGGATCTTAGTTCTGCGATCACAAGGATATGAACTCTGCCAACAACCAGTGAGCCTGGGAGAGGACCCAGAGCTTCAGATGAAATCATAACCCCAAATGACACCTTGCTTTCAGCCTGGTGGGACCCTAAGCAGAAGACCCAGCTAACCCATACCTGGACTACTGACCCAGGAAACTGACACAATAAACTTATATTGTTTTAAGCTGTTGGTAATGTAGTGGTTTTGTGGTTATTTGTTCTGTGGTACAAGGAACTGATACACGCCACTTGTTCTCCACACACTCACTAGTCAGAGTGATCCTGTCAGAATGCGAGCAGATCCCGTCTGTCCCTCTTTCTCTCAGAAATGTCTCTTGTTGGCCTCGCAATAAAAGCCAAAGCCATGTTCTGACCTCTACCACCTCTGACCTCTGGCCTCATGTCCTCCTACTTTCTCTCCTGTTCTCTCTGCTCCAGGCATTACTCACTACTCCAGGAATGCATCGGACCTGCTCATATTTCCACCTCAAGGAGCTTGTTCTCTTGGCCTTGAGTTCTCTCCTGCCATATTTCTCCATGGCTCCTCCTATCACCTCCCTTAAATCTTTTCTCAAGAGGCTTCCCCCATCTCCCCATTTAAGACTATAACCTTTCCTCACAGAACCTGACACCCCCAGTCCCCTTTACCCTCCTCCAACACTGTACAGTTTACATATCTATTGTGAATATTGTTCTGTAACACTTATGTGTAATTCGTGTATTTATTACATATATTATGTGTTTCCTTCTCCTATTGGGATCCATGTCCCTTTTGTTCATGGATGTATCCAAGCACCTAGAACAGTGCCTAACAACCAATACTTGTTGAATGAATGGACGGTTATTTGTTATGACTTTCAACAGTGAGATGCTTTTGGTTTAGTGTCTGCAGAAAAGCTGTTGGTGTCCCACTGGCATCCCCTCCATTACCCTAAAGGTCACCAGCAGTTAGTTCCCCCAAAGCAGATGCATCCTGGGTCTCCGACTGCACAGTCTTGGGAGGAGTCAAAATTGCCAGGGAATTCACTCCAAGGAGCAGTCCCCAACCAGCAGGGGGTGGGAATTGGTGGGGAGGAACCCCACTTTCTTGCCTCTCCATGGGACTGACTTTAGTTGTGCACAGCACCAGTCTACTCACTGGTACCCCTTACCTGGCTTCCTTTCCCACCGCCATCCCCCTTCCCCCTTTTCACATCACCTCCCAAATAAGTGGCATGACCCTAAATCCTTGTTTCAGGGCTTGCCTTCAGTCAAAAGGAATGTAGACTAAGGGGGCACCTGGGTGGCTCAGTCGTTAAGTGGCTGCCTTCGGCTCAGGTCATGGTCCCAGGGTCCTGGGATCGAGCCCTGCATCGGGCTCCCTGCTCTGTGGGAGGCCTGCTTCTCCCTCTCCCACTCCCCCCTGCTTGTGTTCCCTCTCTTGATCTCTGTCAAATAAATAAATAAAATCTAAAAAAAAAAAAGAATGTAGACTAAGCCAGTCTCCTAGTTTGAAGTATTATGGTTGCCAGCCACATTCTTAAAAACAAGCTTTTGTATTGACCAGTAGATGAAACTTCAAATATTTACCCCTGAGGAAGATGGTAGGATTTGCCCCCTTAAGAATTTTAGAACCATGGGCGCCTGGGTGGCTCAGATGGTTAAGCGTCTGCCTTCGGCTCAGAGTCCTGGGATCGAGTCCCGCATTGGGCTCCCTGCTCCTTGGGAGCCTGCTTCTCCCTCTGCTTCTCTCTCTCTGTCTCTCATGAATAAATAAATAAAATCTTTAAAAAAAAAAAAAAGAATTTTAGAACCAGAGCGCCTGGGTGGCTCAGTTGGTTAAGCGACTGCCTTCGGCTCAGGTCATGATCCTGGAGTCCCGGGATCGAGTCCCGCATCGGGCTCCCTGCTCAGCGGGGGGTCTGCTTCTCCCTCTGACCCTCCCCCCTCTCACGTGCTCTCTCTCTCTCATTCTCTCTCTCAAATAAATAAATAAAATCTTTTTAAAAAAAAAGAAGAAATTTCTATATTAAAAAAAAAAGAATTTTAGAACCAGGGGATTATCTAAAGCTTTTAGCCAAGTGGATCGCAAGACTTCTTGGAATGGGTTAGCAATGTTCCATCAAGGTAGGAATGGAGATCTCAGAACTGCTCTCAATATTCTGAGAGCCTGAAAGAAATCATCCATTTAGCAATGACAAAACCATGCAGACTAAATGTTAATGTGCACTATTAGGGGCTGGAGTCATCTCTCCTTCTTATGGTATATTATTCTGACTAAAAGTTATTATAGTTATGGATCTAAGAGTAACTTTTACAAAGTGGAGAGACAACTTATTCATCAAGAGCACAGTGTTTGAAGGAATCTTTCTAAGCAGAGGCTTTTGGTGTAAACACAGTTGGGAACCACTAAACTAATCCAACCTCCTTGCTCTACATAGGAGGCATCTGGGGACTTGGCCAAGGTCACTTGGCTGGGGGTGAAGGGCCAGGTCTAGAACTTAGGCCTCTAGACTCCCAGTTCCACACTCCTACTTCCCCCAGGAAGGAAATGGCATACTTTGGAGAATCTAGGATTGTTGTTTCATCTGGAGGATATTTTTGTAGAGGCAAAATTTTCCTTAAAAAGCACAGTGAGTGCATTTTACCCATTAGAAGATAAATAAGCTGCAATGACAAAATGCTGAATATTTACATCTAATGAGCTTCTCTGTGGGAAGCAGCTGCATGGCACATGAAGAATGGTACTAAGGACACATTTACTCATTCCGGAAGCAGTATGGCGTAATTACATCCCTAGCAGAGTACCTGGCAGAGAGCAGGCTCCTAGTGCCTCCCTAACTCTTTGACCTTGGACAAATGACATGATCTCCTCCAGATCTCTTTCTCCTCACGTGTCAGATGTGGGGAAGGGGACCTCACCATCTAGTGGGGAGACCTGGCTTCAGGTTTCAACTTTGCTACGGGATCCTGGGCAAGTCACTCCATCCCTCTGGGCCTCCGTGTCCCACAGCTATAAACAGAGAATTGATTTCAAACTCTCTAAGATGCCTTTTAGCACAAAAGTTCTGAGTCCGATGGCCTAGATGTCCCGCATCCCTTTCCAGCTCTCACAATCTCTGATTTTATTGGTTTTGGAATTGATTTGTTTTGGAGATTGATTTCTTTCAACCCAAGTAAAAATAAAATGACACTTTCCCTTCAGTTGGGCTAATCCCAAGCAAGCAGCTCAAGAGATGAGCAAAGAAGTGTCAAGTAGACAAACAGAAGTGAGGCCATCCACAGCAGGGACATTCTGAAATCTGTTTCCTTTCAGCCAAAGGTGATCCTTGGACAATTACTCTCATCCATCTGACAGCAGGTAGGAGAGGAAGACCCGAGAACGTTCTCTGACAAACCTAGGAAAGGTTATGAGCAAGAGGAAATACGAATTTCCTCAAAGCCTCGTTCTTAGGTTCCTTTTTGAACTTCAGGGGGTGTCTTGTTCCCGACCAATATCTTCCCAGAACTCTTAGCAGGTGGTTATTTCACCACCCTGACCTGGCCTCTCTCAAAGTGGGTGCTCCAGGCAGGAACCAGGAACATAGGTTTCTGAAAGAACATTGCACACAGGAAATCCTGCATTAGGATTTAATTCTTGATCTAGTTTTGCAATATCCGTGTGTGTGGAGGTGTGAGTGTGGGTGTGGGTGTGGTAGTAAACAGTGTGATTGATCTCTGGTTTAAGCAGAACTTTCAGAAGCTATAAACCCAAATGATCAGGTACCTTGGACAGCCACATAATTATACTAGCAATGGCACCCTGCGAAAATAATTTTTAGAATTCCCCTCTCAGGCTTGCTTTCTGAGTTGAAGGCCGAGTTTTCGGAATTTTTTCCACATTTGAGAAATGAGATCTTGTAGGTGTGAATGTGAGTTTTAGAAACAGCCGCAAGTCATTCAGATCAAGACTTGTGGATAAGAGGGGTTCTCTGGCTCCTTAACAATAGGCAGAAGAACGCAGCCTGACACATGTGCAAGGAAGGAGAGAATGAGAGAATCATCATTTTGTACCTCCTAGGGAAATAATTGATTCAGACAATGATCACCAATGGATGATCTCATTAGATGAGAGACTGATGGGGCACTTGACCATGGGGGGATCAGGCTGCGCTACCTGAACAAGGATCCATCTGAGAGCCACAGAAAGTAGGACGTCATGTGTTTCCTGAAGTGTTGCAAAAGGCAGCTTGCACTACCCCGGAGGTGTTCCTGCCCCGGACGCCAACTGTGTCCCTGGAGCCAACTTTCATTTACAGGGATGAGAGAAGAACCAGGGAACAAGCAAAACGACTTCTGTGAGACCACAAAGAGCCAAAGAGACAAATCCAGAAAGTAGGTCATTTTACAGGACTACTGACCCAATTTCTGCAAGTTAGCAGTGTGAAATAAAGATGGAGGTAGGAGTATTCAAGATTAAAAGAGAATAAAGAGGGGCGCCTGGGTGGCTCAGTCGGTTAAGCGTCTGCCTTCGGCTCAGGTCATGGTGCCACGGTCCTGGGATCGAGCCCCACAGTGGGCTCCCTGCTCCGCAGAGAATCTCCTTCTCCCTCTCCCTTTGCCCCTTCCCCTGCTCATGTTTCTCTCTCTCTCACAAATAAATAAATAAAATCTTTAAAAAAAAAAAAAAGGGAGAATGAAGAGACATAACAACCAAACATAATATATGGATCTTCTCTTCTTGAACAAACCAATTATAAAAGGGACACTTTTGCAAGAATTGGGGAAATTCGCTTCTAGACTGGGCATAAAACAATATCAGAGAATTACTGTTAATTTTACTAGGCACAGGCACAAACTTGTGGTTATATGATACAGCGTGGACATGTTTCAGAGCTGCACAGTGAAGAGGGTAGGTGTGTAAAAAACTACCTGATGCCCGGGGTTGGCTTCGGAATACATCAGCCAAGAACAAAAAAACAAAGAGCAAGTTTAAAAGGATAAAGATAAAGTCAATGTTGCGGAATCTTGATAATGATTGCATCTGGGTGATGGGTATACGGGGCTCCTTGTACTAGCCCCCCTATTTCTGTTTGAAATTAAAAATATAATAAACAGTGGGAGGGGGAAGTGGTGGTGATTTTCTAAAGCTGGTCATTCTGAAGGTGGGTGTCAGGCCACAGGCTCTCTATGGTCCCTTTTATGTCAGTTCATAAATATATTCTCTCCAGGGGAAAGAGGAGAAAGGGAAGCCCATTTACCTACATGGGTAGGTAGCATCTCCAGGATATACCGTTAGGGTAAAGCAAGAGACAGAATAATGGGCTTAGAATACTACTATTTCGGTCAAAACTAAAGGGGGACAGGGGAATAAATCTGAAAGGACACAAAGCCGTGGTTGCTTTTTTAAGAAGAGAAACATGAAGCCAAGGTAGAAGGGAAATTTACGTGTACACCATATGCCCTGGGATATTTTTTGAAGGTGGGACAATATGCATGTCTTACCTATTCAAAAAATATGATTCCAAAGAAAAACAACCCAAAAAGAGCCGTGCATTTATTTCTCTATCTTAAGCAGGGCATTTGTAGTCTAGAGCAGGCCTTAGGCTTTGAAGGACTGTAGGTTGAGGGGGGAGGTCTGCCTCATTTACACCTCTCTCTCTTTCAAGGCCTGCGTCCCTCAGAACACACTGAAGGGATAGGCCCCAGAGACACCATTCTGTGCTGCTTGCCGACCAGGCTGAACAAAGGACCCCGACTTCCACTCTCCATCTCTCTGTCTCTCTCTCTCATGTGCACAGGTGCATCAGTCTTTATTTCTTCTTTTAATTAAACAAAATTTTCAGTTTGGTAAAATGTACATCACATAAAATGGACCATCTTAACCATTTTTAAGTATAGAATTCACTAGTTAAATACACCCATATTGCTGGGCAGCCAACCTCCAGAATTCTTTTCATCTTGTGAAACTGAAAAGATATCCATGAAACAGTAGCTCCCTGTACTCCCCAGCCCCTGGCCACCCGCGTTCTGCCTTTGGCCTCCATGCATTTGCCTGCTCTAGGTGTTTCAGGGAAGTGGCATCATACAGTCTCTCTTCTTGGGCTTAGCTTATTTCACTGAGCATCGTGTCTTCAGGGCCCATCCATGTTGGAGCAGATGTCAGAATGTCTCTCTTATTTAAGGCTGAATAACATTCCATTGTGTGTGTATACCACATTTTGTTTATCCATTTATCTGTGGTTGGGTTGCTTTGAGCTACTTTAGAGCTAAAATATAATATAGCTATTGAAGGTTATATTAGCTCTTAGCATTTAGGATAATGCTGTATGAACGTAGGTGTACAAATATCTCTTCAAGACCCTGCTTTTCCTTCTTTTTGGTATATACCCAGAAGTCGAATTGCTGGGTCACACACTAATTCTACTTCCTGGAGCCACCTCCATACTGTTTGTCAGAGTGGCTACACCATTTTATATTCCCACCAACAGTGCACAAGTGTTCCAGTTTCTCCACATCCTCGCTAACACTTATTTGCTGGGTTGTTTTGTTTTGTTTTGTTTTTTGTTTTGGTGGTAGCCATCCTCATGGGTATGAGGTGGTTTCTATTTGCCTAGTGTTGGTTTCTTCTTGACTTGATTCCTCATCTTCAGTCGTGCTCTCTTGTTATCATGCTTAACAAGTCGGTCAGTTTCTTCAGGGCTTTGTGTTTGCTAAACGTCCCAAGGCATTCATTACTGGCTTCTCTACGAATTTTGGAAGCCAAAGACTTTTCTGACAGACACGTTGTTGTTTCTACTTTAGACAGTTGATTTCTGACACGGAGCAGTGGAACAGACGATCCAGAAGATCCAGGGTGGGAAAGCCAGTTTCAGCTAACTCTAGAACGTCCGTCCTTCAGCAATGTCTTTGCCTGGTGTCTTCTTCTAGTGAATATTTGTTAAGATTTTTGGTGTTTTTTACAATATGGGGCAGATTTTAGTAATCTCCCTGAGGACCAGAGGACCTGAAGTATGAGTAGTGTTCTTTGAGCTTTTCTCCCCCGCCTAAGAATGTATTATGAAGGAAGGAGCCATGTGAACGTCTGAGGGAAATCACCCCAGGAGGAGGGTACAGTGAGTGCAAAGGCCTTAAGGCAGGACCTTACCTGGGGTCCCGACTGGAGGGGCAAGGAATCCAGTGGGGCTGCAGTGCTGGTGTGAGACAGGGCAGTGGTGGGGATGGGGACAGAGGTGGTTGCCATGGCGACAGAGGTGGGTCCTTCTCCAGGGCTGCTGTAACAAAGTGTCACTAACTGGGTGGCTTCAAACAACCACAACTTGTTGTCCGTGGTTCTGGAGGTTAGACGTCCAAAATCAAAGCATCAGCAGGGTCAGTTCCCTCTGGAGGCTGGGAGGGAGCACCCATCCCTTGCTTCTCACCTAGCGCCCAGTGGCTGTGGCTAATCTTTGGCATTCCCTGGCTTGTAGAGGCATCCCAGACCCCTACAGTGTCTGCCTCTGTCTCCCATGGTGTTGTCCCTCTACATCTGTGTCCAAACTCCCCTCTTCTGCCAAAAACACCAGTCATATCCCTTCTCCTGTAGGACCTCATCTTACCTAATTATATGTGTAGCCCGCCCCCCCCCCCCATTTCCAAATAAAAGCACATTCTGAGATACTGGGGGTTAGGACTTCAACGTGTCTTGTTGGGGAACACAAACCCACAAAAAAGGGCAATACTTTGCTGAACTAGGGAGCTAAAAGAGAGAGAGAAGAAAAGAAAGAAGACATTATTTAATCATAGGATAAGCAGAGTCCTCACAGTGGACAGAGCCCAGAGGCACCTAGACGCTGGGGGGTCTGGGAGCCGGAGGAATCACTGAAACCAGGAGCTAAAGGCTGAAGGGACATTTGGCAAGCCCACAGACCTATGTGGGGGGGTGGGGTTCATGGTTCCCACAAGTGGGTTGGAATGTGGCATAGTAGGACAGATGCTAAGAGCAAAGACTCTTGAGCTAGACTCCCTGGGTTCAAATCCAAATGTGACCATTTAGAGCTGTGTGTTCTCAGGCAAGTTACTTATCCTCTCTGTTTCTTGGTTTCTTTATCTGAAAATTGGGGGAAACAGTAGAATCTGCCTCAAGGGTTGTCATGAGGATTCAATATGTCAGTATGGGAAAAGCGCTTTCTTTCCTCCAACCTCCTGATTTCCTGCTGGTAACTTCCCATTGCTGCTGCTGACCTCCCAGTGTTCATTTTCCACTGACTGAACCCAGTTGGGAGTCCAAGAGCAGAAGGATCCAGGAGATTCCAAGTCCCAGAAGGACAGAGCATGGATCTGGAAGTTAAGTGCAGAATTAATAGCACCCCCTCCGTACCCTGGACTGGTCTTACTGGGAAATCCAAGGCACCATCATGAAAACAGTGTACATTCCCTGAGCCACTTCACCTGGGAAGGGACGATGTGGCAGTTAGTGCTCACCCCAAATTCCACGTGCTTCCTACAGTCAGCTTGGGGCCACACGTCTACTTTGGGCCAGAGGACTGGGAGCAGAGATGACGTGTGTCACTTACTGGCCCAAGCAGTTAAGGGCCGTGTGCCTCCTCCATCCCTCGCTTTCTCTCATGCAGTGACATGGCTACTTAGGAGACCATGGTTTCAAGACAGGGCAGCTTCAAGATGGAGGAGGAATGCCCAGCCTAGATTTAACCTAAGGAAGAAGAAACCCTTTTTGGGGGGTAAACCTCTGAGATTTGAGGGATGCGCCTGTTACAGCAGCATCGCCTACCATGTCCTGATTAATACAGGAGGTGAACCGGGTCTGGAGATGTCCCAGGCAGGGGAGAAAGGTCCCAGCTGAGATCTAGAAATATATCAGAAATGAGAAGAAATACCCCACCTACCTCCATCCTTGGTGGGGGGCGGGGGGTGGGAAGTTGCCTGTGCTTTCTGATGATCCTAGCTGCTGTGTCATCAGAGTGAGTGGGTCTCATGAAAGGAGAGGCTGGGGACAGAGAGTGGGGGGACCAGACTGAAGGTGCAATGGGGGGGCAAACCAGGGTGGGGAGAATTGAGGGAGGTGATGGGAGAGGCATTTCCACAGCATCCTCAGCCCGGCAAAGGCCCTAATTAGAAATGTTGCATTTCAGCAACGGAGCACTTTTTTTTTTTTCTTTTTTAAAGGGGCCGAGATGCTGAGGTTAGTATTATACCCTTTGAAGATCTATTTGTGTTGTGAACATCAAAGGATAAGGAGGGTCCCTTTCTGAAATTTAAATATAAGGCTTTATCTCTGGTGTTTTAAATGAATGACTAGAACATCACAGGATTCACAAAGGAAGCAGAAGTCCAGCTGCAGGAGCTGGGCCCAGAGAGAGCAGACCTTGGGGCAACTCCAAGGGGTGAGTCCACCCCCCCACCTCCCCACCCCCGCAAGGCCCAGAGGGAGGCATGGGACAGACAGGTGGGCCCACGCAGGTCAGAGCCTGGAGTCCAGGGAAACCCAGCGGTCAGTGGTAGGGCTCCAGCCCCAGAAACCCAACACGCAGAGAGAGATTTGGACCCCGAAACAGAAGCCAGTCAGCGAGGACCTGCCACCTCAGTCAGCCTTGACCTGGACCTTGGGGCTGAGGCCTTTGGTTGGGCCCTCACAGGACCCTGACATGGGCAGAGGAGATGGCCGGGGTGGAGAAAGGGAGGTGAGGCTGAGAGAAGGCACCCCGGAGAGGAAAATGTCCGACTGAGTGTGGGAGCTGCCCTTCCGCTCTGGGAAGATGCACGGCCTAAGCTGGCAGAACCCCAGTGTCCTAACCCAGACATCATGAGCCCTGCCACGGTGCCCGCACAGCCGCTGGAAACCCAGTTCTCCCACCCGCGCACGGCACATTGGATGAATGTGGGAAGCATTAAAAAATTGCTGATACCTACGGCACACCCCAAACCACTTCAGTCAGAATCTCAGGGGTGTATAAACCTCCCTGGTGCCTCTCACGTGCAGCCGGGCCTTCGGGGCTCCGTGAGAAGAGCGGTTCTCAAAGTGTGGTCCCTGGGGAACTCTTTGGGAATGCTGCGTCTCAGGCCCCGCCCCGCCCTCCTGAATCCGAAACTCTGGAGCGGGGCCCCAGCAACCCATTTTAACCAGTCCTCCAGGCGATTCTCACACACACTGAAGTTGGAGAACCACCGCATTTGGGGGGAAGAAGAGTCCGCTGGGTGGTCTGGGTCCCTCTGTGCAGACGGGCCACCCCTCCGGGACAAGAACGCCGTGGCACCCCCCTCGCCTGCTGGCCTTTGGGCAACCCCCATTGAGCTAGACCTTGCCGTGCCTCATCTGATTGGATAAACCTCGCAATGCGTCTAAGCCGTCGATTTTAGGACGCACATTTTACTTTTCCAAGACGCTGAATAACCTGACTGAGGGCACAGCCAGCCAACTGGGCGGGACCCAGGGTCCTAGCCCCGCTCTGAGGCAAGCACTTGATTTTTCTCGCATCATCTGGAAATACCCCGGGCAAATCAAGGGGGAGAGAGAGGAAGGCGTGACACAGCTGGGCTGCTCTGTGGGCTTCGGTTCTCCCTTCTCCCCCAGCCCCTGCTGTCTCTAAAGAGCAGTAACACTCGGGGGGTTGGGGGGCGCGGGGGCGGGAGGTGGGCTCCGGGCGGGTTGCTAAGGATGACTAAACCCGTCTGCTACTTCCCGATGCGCTGAGCTTTTCAAAGAGTGCTAGCTGTTCCTTTTCATCTCAGCCCCGACTTCCCTGCCAGCCTCAGTGGTTCTCCTGCGGTATGTGGAGCAGGTGTTCCGGGACCCGAGGAACTCTGCACTCCCCTGGCTGGGTTCGGGGCCCCGCGTGCCCTCTGGATGGTCTCAACACCATGATCCAAGAGATAACGATGAGAGCTGGTGCCTCCGAGCACGGGGCAGGCCTGCGCAGCTTCCTGCCACTTTCTCCACACCCCAAATGCATGGTGGGATTAGAGGTGGCCGAGGAGGGGACAGTGGGAATCCGTTTTCTCAAGAAACTTCTATCAGCATTGTATTAGTGAGGGCCCTCCCGAGAAACAGAACCAATAGGGGATTTTAGAATATAAAGTATGCTGGTCTGAGAGAATGATACACCGGAGCAGAGAAATGGGGAAGAGAAAGATGCAGAGAGAGTTCCAATTATGTTGGAATTCCTGGTTCCAGGAATCCCCAAGCCTTGCCCTTCTTGTGATTTTTTTTTTTTTAATGAGTGAATCAATTCCAGCTTTTGGCTTAATCTGTGTGTATTTGATTTCTGTTGCCTACATCGAGAGAGGCCTGAGTTCTCCAAGGAGGAAGTGGGAACAGGGCCGGGACTCGGGTGAGACAAGCACCCAGAGCCCCAGAGGGAGGGAGGCCTCGCTGTCAGGCTAGTGCAAGTCCACGGCTGGTCTCTGAAGTGAGCGCCTTCTTTCCTTCTGTGCCCTTGGCGTTTCCTGGCTCCCCAGCCCCAGCTACAAACGGAAG
Organism: Leptonychotes weddellii; assembly: GCF_054177405.1. Lineage (NCBI taxonomy): Eukaryota > Metazoa > Chordata > Mammalia > Carnivora > Phocidae > Leptonychotes > Leptonychotes weddellii. Next base: position 159,803,003 of record NC_138370.1, on the reverse strand, counting down.
GCTTCTCTTTGGGGAACTCAAAAATACAATCGCCCACTCATTCATTTGTTTGCTCATTTACTAAGCAAGCATTGATTGAATGCCTTCTGAGTACCCAGTGCTGCGGTAGGGGCTAGAAGGGGCAGCCGACAAGGTTTCTGTCCCTAAGGGGCTGACCACCTGGCCAGGAAGACAAATGTGGAAAAAATAATAACTTGAGAGATGTGTCTTAAAGAAAGGGAAGTATGGTGTGCGGCGGGCACCTGTGGCAGGAGGACCTGGAAACTGTAGCTGAAGACTGAAGGAGAAATACAATTTAGATTAGAGAGAGAGTGAGAGAAAAGCAAGCGCACACTGGGGAAGAGTAAGTTGCCCCAGACAGAGGGGCAGCACATAGTACCTGCTCAGCCATTTTTCCATATCCACTCAATAAACACTTGTTCAGAGCCTATTAGGAACCAGGCATGGGTTAGGCTTTGTGGATTATAGAGATAAAAATCCTGCCCTCAAGGAATTGACCCTAACAGTGAAGGAAGCAGGCAAGAGACCTTGACCATGCAGAGCAATGCATTCTATGCGGGCGGGGGAAGGGGGGGCAGTGTGTGGCTACAGAACAGGGTGTTCAATTCATCCAGAAGGCTTTTGGGAGGGGTAATGCTTGCCTGAGCTGGATTTTGAAGGATAAGTAGGTATTAGCCAGTCAAAGAAGTCAGGGCAAGCCAAGGAGAGAGACCAGTCAACAAAAGGCAGGGAGGCAAGGGAATGCAGTGGGATGCTTTCAGTGATGGTTAAGTGCCCAGGCTAGCCCATGGGATGCAATATGGACCTGAAGTACTATAGCCGTTTACAACAGTAGAGAGAATTCTACAGTAGAGTCTTAGCCGCCTCATCTTCTGGTAAGTCCCACGCGCCAGCTTTTCTTCCAGCCCGGAACAGGTAACCATTTCTTTAGGGGGCACAGGATGAAGCAGTTGGCTTGCATCTAAGGATTTGTACTGCGTGGTAAAATATGTCTTTAAACTGGAATGAAATTCGGTGCCCCGGGATGTTGTTCCATTAGAGTCTGACAAGCGAGGAGGAACTGGGATGGACCAAGGGAACCTCAGATCTCTAGCTGGAAGATTCCACATGCTCCCTAGGGCCTGCCTAAGTGGCAACAACGGCAGGCAATCGTCTACAGCTTAAAAAAGTGTTTCGCTCTCTCATTATCTCTTGTTACCTCCAGATGAAGATTCACCTATGATGCGATTTTTCTCTGTGCCAGGAGCCACAGCCTCTTAGGAAAGCAGATGGTGGGACCAGCTGCCTGGTTTGAATCCCAGCTCCACAGTCCGTGTCCTCGGGGGAGTTACTTCTCTCCGCCTCAGTCTCCTCATCCGAAACACAGGGATAATGATACTGTTAGGAGAAATAAATTAGTGCTTAAGTGAATGATTGCACATGGGAAGCACTCTTTTGTTTATCTTTTTAATAAAGATTTTATTTATGTATGCGAGAGAGAGCACAGAGGGAGAGGGAGAAGCGGACTCCCCGCTGAGCAGGGAGCCCGATGCGGGGCTCAATCCCAGGACCTGGGATCATGACCCGAGCCAAAGACAGACAGTTGGAGGGAGGGAAGGAGAGTTGGGGAGCCTGACAGCCCCTGCCCTACCACCCCCCAGCCCTGGGTCAGGGCTCCAGCACAGATCATCAGTGCATGTCATTCCTCAGCGAGGGCAGTAAGGGGACGGTGAGGCCAGACAGCCAAGGTCCTGCCAGCAAATCTTTATCTGACCCATAGCGGGGGCAGCTTTGCCTGGAACAAAACACTGAGAGCTTTGTCAGGGCTGGCCAGAGGTAACCCCTGGAAGGTAAGTTGCCTTTGATGTGTCCCCCCTCCTCCCCTGATGTCCTGCTCGCCTGGTCTTAGCCCCACAAGACTAGGGTCTTTGCCCCATGAACCCAGACGTGGCACCTGCGAACCCATTCCTCCCTCTCCCGGCCCTTCAAGGACCTAGGCCAAGTCCTCCCTCCCCTCTCAGACCCTTTCAGCCTCCAGCCTTGCCAGTCAAAGTGCACAGCAGCCTTGGCACTACCTGAAAGCTTGTTAGAGATGCAGAATCCTCCTGAATGGATCTGTATTTTAATAAGATCCCCAGGTAACTTGTATGTACGTTCCAGTCTGAGAGACACTGAGCTAAACTTACATGATCGGTTTCTTTTTTGGACTGCTCTCCCCTGGTCCTCGCCAATCCGAAAACTGGCTTCACCAGCTGTGCCCAGAGAATGGCCCTCCTATTTTTGTCCTTTTGGGTTTGGGATTGGAGTTCACCTCACACCTTCGGCCCGTCCTGCCTCTGGCCCCTCTCTGCCCTCCCCATCTCGAGAACACTCTTCTACCCTGAGTTTCCAATGGCAGCACATATAACTGCAGCACTGTGAAATTTAAAATAAATTTTTAAATTACCTTTTTAAATTGCTTATTTTTTATTTTTTTATTTTTTTTTAAAGATTTTATTTATTTATTTGACAGAGAGATAGCAAGAGCAGGAATAGAGGCAGGGGGAGTGGGAGAAGCAGGCTTCCCACCAAGCCGGGAGCCCGATGTGGGGCTCGATCCCAGGACCCTGGGATCATGACCTGAGCCACAGGCATGGGGGTGTGCCCTAAATTGCTTTTTTAAATCAAAGTATCACATCAAAGTTTCAACAGTCAATAAAAACTAAAAAAATCGAGCCCCGCATCGGGCTCCCTGCTCAGCGGGAAGCCTGCTTCTCCCTCTCGCACTCCCCCTGCTTGTGTTCCCTCTCTCGCTGTATCTCTCACTGTCAAATAAATAAAATCTTTAAAAAAAAATACAAAACCAAAATTACGTAACAGTAATAGCCTGTTCACCTCCATTCCTACTTCCTTTCTGAAAGTCAACCATTCTTCTAGGGTTTTCTTCAGGTATACACTTCCATATACAACCATTTCTTGATTCAGTTATTTTTAAATTTTATCTCATGGCATCCTCTTTTGGGTACATGAGGAGTTAGCTCTTTAAAAAATCTGTCTCTTTGTCCATCCACTCCCCCTTGTAGTTCCTTCGTCTGGTTTCCATTTTCACATATTGCAGTTCAGGGTGACAAAGGTGCATCAGAGATGTATTTAGTTGATTGCTTCCTTCTCCTTGTTTTAGAGTAATGATTTTTAGAAGTTTTATTTATTTATTTGAGAGAGAGAAAGAGAGCACAAGCAGGGGGAGTGTCAGGCAGAGGGAGAGGGAGAAGCAGACTTCCCGCAGAGCAAGGAGCCCGATGCGGGACTCAATCCCAGGACCCTGGGATCATGACCTGAGCCGAATGCAGGTGCTTAACCGGCTGAGCCACCCAGGTGCCCCTAAAGTAACTACTTATTTAAACAAAGGCACAGAGATGGATTCTCTCCCAGTTCGGGAGACTAGAAGTTCAAAAGCAAGGTGTCAGCTGGGTCGTGTTCTCCCTGAAGGATAGGAAAGAATCTTTCCTTGCCTCTTCCTGGCTTCTGGTAGTTGCTGGCAATCCTTATCCTTCCTCGCTTACAGCTGCCCCACTCCATTCTCTGCTTCGATGTCACATGTCCTGTGGACTTCTTCCCTCTGTATGAGCTTGTGTGTTTCCAAATCTTCCTTTCCCTACAAGGTCACCAGTCACATTGGATTTAGGACCTGCCCTAATCTGGTGCGACTTCATCCTAACTTGATCAGTGGACTATTCGACCCAGTACAAATGGTTTATAACATGTTTTGCTGAGCAAAGAATAGTTCTCTCCCTAAAAAGAACTCCCCTTTTAGCTCTTAAAGTAATATATATTTTCTTCTCACCGCTGGAATTGTTTAATTTCTTAGGCCTATTAGTTTTGTTTTTCCAATTATTCTGAAGTGACATTATGCCCGGGACTCCTGCCAAGCCTAGCTCAGGGCTTATGCTCATAGTTAGGTGCTCAGTAAATATAGAAAATAAACTTTGCTCTCATGTTTGCTCAATGCCCTGGTGGATCTGTTCTCTGGTGGGAGAGTGATCTGATGCACTCACTGTCTTTAAAACTGATGATTATTACCCTCCCAGAGTTTCGGTATTATAATAGTTCCCATGGGCTATCTTTTGTGGGTCCTCAGTGATCACCAAATAAAATTAAACCTCAGCCCAACATGTAAAGCTCTTCACAGTTGGGGGTGGAGAGACTTTTCTAGTCTTTTCTGCCATTTAGCCTTTGCTGTCTTTGCCCATTCTCCAAACCAACCAGTTATTTCTCAGTTCAGTGCTTTTGTTGATCCAGGCTCCCTGCCTGAGTTGTCTCCTTTCCTCTATCCCCCAGCCTTCCCCATCCCCCAGTGAACTTCTATTCATCCTTCAAGACCCAGTTCAAGAGCCACTTCCTCTGTGAAGCCTTTTTCAATGGCCATAAGCAGAATTAATTTCTTCTGCCTCGATGTTCCCCACCATCGTGAACACAGTTCCATTTTAACACTTGCCCCATCGTGAGGGAATTCGTAGTGTCTGTGCCCACTGCCTACGAGACTGTGAGGTTCCGCCATGTCGACTAGGCACAGTGCCTGGCTTCGAGTAGACTCGATTATATCTGCCCAAGGAGGCCATAATGGTGTCATTGATGGCAAACAGGCATAGAGCCTTTTAGGGTTTCTCAACCCATACCTGGGAAACTCCCACATAATTTCTTAGCATGGTCACTGAGAATTAGAGGAGGGAATGAGGGATTGTGTCAGTAATTCAAACTCTATTATGTGTCAGTAATTCAAACTCTGTTATTTAAGAGTCAATCCAAGGTGACAATCTTTTATGGTTTTTAAACCCCAGACAATATAGGGTAGCCCTTTCCCTGTGGGAGGCTGGGCAGGGTACAGAGTCCTGGAAAAGAGGAGTGACTCCTTCTGTCTTTCCTCTCAGTGTCTTAGTTGGGCTTGTTCAAATCTTGGGGACTTATTGCAATGAAGCTCAAGATCTAGGCAACTATAAAAAATAGAGAGCTCGAGGGGCTGACCCTTCCCTCTTCATCTCCCTCACACGGGGCCGTCTGTCACTCCTCCTTCTTGGTGAGGCAGATACCCCCAGAACCTTGCCTCTGGCTCTCCAACCTTTCAGTGTGCTTCTGTTCCTTCCACTGCCAGTATATGCATCTCTGTACCCAGGGAGCTTTTTTCTGGGGCCATGGAAGGCAGCCTTTTCTTTCTTTTCTTTCTTTCTTTCTTTCTTTTCTTTTTTCCTTCTCTCTTTCTTTCTCTCTCTTTCTTTTAAGATTTATTTATTTATTTGAGAGAGAGAGCATTCACATGAGTGGGGGAGAAGCAGAGGGAGAGAATCTCAAGCAGACTCCCCGCTGAGTGTGGAGCCCAATGGCAGGGATCAATCTCAGGACCTGTGAAATCACGACCTGAGCCAAAACCAAGAGTTGGATGCTTAACCGACTGAGCCACCCAGGTGCCTGGAAGGCAGCTCTTCCTACAAGCAGCAGGTCAGAGGGCCAGGGAATCAAACTCTATGGGCACAGCCCTCCACCAGTGATTTCCAGGAGTTGCTGTATGGATGCTCCAACCCCCTTATCTCTTGGCTGGGGCTAACCTAGGTGTTCATATTCAGATTCCCCCCTAGAATAAGAGCTTGTCGCCTACTTCAGTGGCAGGCTTGATAATGCACCATTTTTTGCTGCCCATATCCCTTTCCTTGCCCATATCCCTTCCTACTCCTCCTCTGCAGTTTCCTGGGACCACTGCCCCAATATTTTGAGTGTAAATTTGCACTCAGATCCTTGTCTCAGAGGCTGCTCCTCAGAAAACCCAAACCAAGAAGAAACATGGCAACTTCAGTCTCTTGAACTTCTGCTCTTTTCTTACCATTTGGGTTCTCCTTGCCTCTAATCTCTGTAACCTTTTAAAAGACTCACAGCTCTGCTCTCGTGGCTTTTGTTTGTTCATTTTAATAATTATTTCTTCTTTCTCATAATCCACACTGTCACTCCTCATGGCCCTTCCTATCACAGTGCTACATCTCAAGTCCTTTCACCTACTATTCCCACTGCTAACTGGCTCACTCTTTTCTAATTTCTCAGTTCAAATCCCTTGGATGGAATTGATGGGCTGGCTCATCTTTTTTGTATAGGGCCTTGGCCAATGCACAGATTGGCTGTGGCGGGGTCAGCTGATCATAGCCAGTCCAATCAGCTGTGCGGAGGCAGGGAGATGGGACAGGAAGTGCCAGAAGGTTTAATGGCCGACACTGAGGAGAAAGTTGTGGGAGGTTTAGCCCCTCCCATAGTTTTTTATATGGACAATTGATCTTTTCTCCATTAATTTTGCATGTAACTTCAACTTCCCAATCAGATTGTCCTGCTAAATCACTCCAATGGTGAAATTCTAAAGCCACCATGGGTTGGTATAAATTAAGACATGGCCACCTAGGACCTGGACCTTCAGCCAAGTTGTGGGCAGGAACTTCCTGTGTATGATGAAGCCAGTGTATTTGACAGAGTTAGTACCCCAAACCTTCTGTGAAGAAAAAAAAAATTCTTTATAGTGTAAAGGCTTGGAAAATACAGCAGAGCACAAAAAGAAAGAAAGAAAAAAGGAAAAAAAAAAAGCCACAGGGAGTCCCAATGCACTGAGATAATCACTCCTTGCATTTTAGGACCTTTTCTTGTGTGTGTGTGTGTGTGTGTGTGTGTGTGTGTGTGTGTATGTGTGCGCGCGCGCATTTAGAGGGAAATATTTCTTCCCCATAATAAGAGGATTGTCCTACATATGCTGCTTTTTATAACCTGCTTTTTTCACCTTATCACTGAACATTTTTCTGTGTCATTAAATATGCTTCTATAGCCTCATTTTAGTGTCAGCCCGGCTTTCAGACATGGGGCTTCCGGCCCTGCTGAGCTGCCTTCTCAACCCTCCCCTCCCCAGGACACTCAGCTGTGAAAGGCACCGATGTACACAGAGAAATCTAATGAGCTCATCTTCTTCCCGCTACATTTCAGCGAATCCTATGCCCACGGCTGCCGTGTGGGGCCTGGGCAGTGGGAGCTTCCCCGCCGGCCCCAGACCCTCCAGGGAAATCACCAGTCAACTCTCTGCAACTTCCTCGTTCCCCACATGCTCTCTGCAAAGCCAGCTCAGGACATGGTAAAGTCAAATCATCAAAAACTTGGAGCTGGAAGCTCCCATGGGAGACTGTTCCAGCGCCTCCGAGTTAGAAATGAGGAACCAGGCCCAGAGAGGGGAAGTGACATGCCCACACTTGGCCAGGGAGTGGGTGGCAAGGTGAGGACACAAGCCCCGTGTCCCCGTGGCCAAGCCTGGTCTCTCCTTACCCCCATCCCAGTGCGTGGCAGGGGTTGGGGTTCTCCTGTCCCACCCCTCCGTCCTGCAGGGCCAGGTCTCCATGGCATTCCCCAGCCCCAGTCGAGCTTGGCAGCTGAAAAGCCCAGCCCAAGGCTTGACCTCGGGGAATGTGGCTGTGCCGCCCCCCCCCCCCACCCTCACCCCAGCCTCCTTCAGGATCCAGTCCTGGTTTCACATCCCTGGGTGTGGTGTGGTTAGAGCATCTGCCGCCTTTCTGGCTCTGCAGGCACTTTGCCTTGGGGCTGAGTAAACATTCCCCCCCCACCCCCACCAAGCCTTCCTGTCTCTAGGGCCTAAGCTGGTGAAGCGTCTGGGCTCTGGAGAAGCACGGACACAGCAGCTTTGCAGACCATCACTAAGCCCCAAGGACCTTCTTCAGGCCTCCCGGCTCTCTGAGTCATGGGGCAGACTGCAGGGGTTGGCGCTGCCCCGCTGCCCCGGGAGCCAGGGACGGGGACACCCGGGCTTCCCAGCTGCACTGACCCTCAGAGATGCCCTCAGAGCCTGACTCCCCCACCTCCGTCCCCCTCAGCCCCTTAGGAGTCTGGTTACCAGGGGAACCTGGAGGAGGTGATTAGAGGAGAAGGGTGTGCTCTCGGGGAGCGGTTCTTGCAGCTGAAAGCCAGTTCACCAAGTGTGAAATGGGAGGATGATCCCAGCACCCCATCTGCCATTCTTAGGCGGCTTGGGCTCTGTGCCTGATTGCAGGAGCCTGGGGGCCTTGAATTTAAGCAGCACGAACCAGGCCTTTTGTCCCCCCTTTACGGAGCTTGAGCCCCAGCCTCAGGGATCCCCCAGGGCCCAGGCCTAAGGCAGAGCCGCTGCTGACTGCCCTTCTCATTCAGACAGCCAGGACGAGTTTCCTTCCCACCCCCAGCCCTGCTTTAGGGACACAGACTGCTTTTACCCCGTTGTCTAGCTGGTGTCTTTCTTCCAGGGGAGCCATCTGGTGGGATATGAGTTTTCTGTGAGTTCGGACCCCTTAGCTATTTTTCTGCTTAAAGCACACACTGCCTTATTTCACCTTCAACCCTCTTGCTTCCCTGCACGTCTTCCTGCGGGGTAAGCAGGACCAAAACATTCCTGGTGGCCACTTCATTTGCTAAGCACTAACCCAGTTTTCTGATCTTCTAACAGACAAGAGATGGGAGACAATGCCTGACCCTGGGGACATGACAGATGGGCCAACTCTCCAGTTGAAAGCCCAGGAATAGATCCTTCCTGATTTCCTTGATGATTGGATGTAAAGCTCGATGCCCACCAATCCTTCACTCAGGCGTCCCTCCGTCTGGAGCACTTTGCTGAGTCTCATACCCCACATCCGGGCTCAGAACCTGGAATTCTTACTCTACCATCTTTGTGAATTTATAAAGGCCACTGCAATTCCCACTCTGCCAAAGACAGTGTCCATTTTCACCCCAGCAAGCAGACCAGCGTAGATTTCTTCCATCATTACGGCGGGGAAAGGAGAGGGGTGCCTCAGAAGGAAGGGGGATGCCTCCTGACGGGCCGGGGGCACCTGATCTGGCACAGAGGCGAGCGGTTCTGACCTTGGCAGCCAAGTAGAAGCAGGGAAAGTTGGAGGAACGGGTGGAGAGCAAGAGATGGGGTGGGGGCTGCTGAATGAGGAAAGAATAGAGGGGGTACACTGGACAACCAAACCCCAAATTCACCAGTCCTGTTGCACGCAGTGGGAAATGGCCGGGGGGTGGGGGAGGAGCAGACTCTGCTGAGGGCCCTGCCCAGCTCTGTCTATGCAGGAAGGTAAGGGGCCAGTGGGGCCAACTTCCCAGGCAGGACCAGCTAGGTCAGGCCAGTGCACAATGAAACTGCGGGGCCCCTTGTTCAGAACTTGTTAAGAACTTCAAGATGGAGACTGCAGAGCATTAAACCAGGTGTGGGCCCCTGGCAAGTGCATAGGCTGCATGCTGTAGAGCCCACCCAGATGCCCAGGCTGGGATGGGTGTTGTGATGGGTCACTGGACTGATTGAGAGGCCGTGTATCAGATTAAAACAAACTGGGGGAAGGACACGATAGACTTAGGCCCCGGGATGGATGTTACCTCGGTAACAGCTCATTACTGAGCACCTCCTATGCATCGGGCTTTCTTCTAACCAAGTGTATGTTCTCCATTTCCATCCTAGGACAACTGTAGGGGGCAGGGACATCACCATCATCATCTCCCAGAGGAGAATGCCAAGGCACTGAAAGGTAAAGTGAAGTAATGTAACTTTTGTGACCCTTAGTTAACGGACAGGCTAAGTAATTTGCTCAAAGGCATAAAGCTTCTAAATTGGAGGCAGGTTTGAGTGCAGGCCCAGGGGCCCCGTACCCCAAACCATTTGACTGTAAACAGAGCGTGTCTCAGCAAAGGGAAACTTCTTTACAAGGAGCTATCTTACTGTGGCAAAGAATGTTCTAACAGAGGTATTCAGAGACGCATGGCCTGGAGACATTTGGAAACAGGCAGGAGAGCCCCTCATAGAGGGGAACCCAGCACTGCTGTGGGGTTGAGTTAAATAACAATCCGCATCACAAGAGTTACAGCTCTCTCCGTCGTTGTGGTGGGTCTCGGCTAAGTGTGGTACCAGGGTCAATAGATCCCAGGATGCCAGGAGCTGGTGCCTGTTCCACAGAGAAGGACGAGGAGAGAAGAACAAGATCGTGGAGCTTGGAGCTGGCACTCCTCAGAGTCAAGGAGATGGAACTTGAACCCAGGTCCAGCTGCTTCCAGAGGCCTCGCTTCCAACTGTCATACCAGACGGACTGACTCTTAAGGTCCCTCCCGCCCCCAAGATGCTATAATTCCGAATCTCCACAGGGATATGATACCGTATCTGCCCAGGCAATTTCATTCGAGCTCATGCTGATATTTTTACAGACAGCTTGGAGATGGCTGGGGGGCCCCAGAATCTGTTCCTTGTGTTGAATCAGTCCTCTGGAATGTTGGCCCAGACTCCAGCCAGGCCGTTCTGACTCCTTCTCCCTCGAATTTGACAATCTGGGTTTTATGTAAGTGCTGGTGAGGGCCCATGCTTCTGATTTCATCTGTATTTAAACAGACAGCTTGGTGAGTTCTGGCCTCATGGCCAGAAAAGCTCACGGACTCTCACGTTCTCTGAGCCAGGAAGTCTGTGGCAGCCCCTGCACTCGGAGTGCACCCCAAGATTCCACCCTTGAAGCTGAGGGCTAAAGCCCCAGGTTGACGGGGCTCTGGTTTAGTATTTAACAAGAGCCTTCTCCAGGTTTCTCTCTCCACTTCCAAACCGGCCCCAAAGGACACGATCATCTGGCCCCCAAGCCGCACGTACCAGCAGATCCTTAAGGATCTGATCCCTAAACACACATGCCAGGATACAGCTCACCCGTTCCCATCCAGATACGCAGTTCTTCAAGAGACTCACCATCTTACCTGCGTTAGCTTCCTGTAGCTGCCGTCACCAAGTACCACCAACCGGGTGGCTTAAAACAAGAGAAATGTATTTTCTCTCAGGTCTGGAGGCCAGAAGCCCAACGTCGAGGAGCCCACAGGGCCATGCTCTCTCTAAAGGCTCTGGAGGAGAGTCTGTCCCATGCCCTCCTCCCAGCTTCTGCTGCCAGAAATCCATAGTATTCCTTGGCTCGGAGACCCATCTCTTCAGTCTCTGCCTCATGGTCACAAGGGGTTCACCCTGTTCGTCTCTGTTTCTTGTCTTCTTCTATGGACGCCATCATACTGAGTGATGGTCTACTCTAATTGAACACGACCTCATCTGAACTTAATTACAGACAAGACCCTGTTATCAAATAAGATCACATTTGCAAGTACTGGGAGTTAACACTTCAACTTATGTTTCTGGGAAACACAGTTCAACCCACAATATCCCCCATATCGCCACCAGTATGCTGCTAAGGACACAAAATATACCATTTCCGGTGTGTTGGCTCTGTTCGTCCTGTGAACCTCGCCTCGACCCGATGAAGTAGGTTCGACCATCTCCATTGTACAGATGAGAACACAGATGGCCAGAGAGGTTAAGCCGCTTGCCCAAAGTCCCACACAGCTACCGAGAGCAGAGCTGAGACCCACACCCCGGACCCGAGGCAGCACTGTTCTCGGGATGCGGTGAGCCGGAAGGAGGAACTCTGAGCCCACCTGTTGAGACCAGGGCACTCTGAAACAACTCAGCAATTCTACAAAGGGACACGCAGGTTCCGTGCTGGACAGCCTGGCTGCAGACTCCTTTCCTTCATGTGAGATCATTTCTCTGAAACCCAGTTTCCTCATCCATCAGACAAGGTCCTGGAGGCTGCCCTGCTTCTCTCAAGGAATGGCTGGGAGGGTCCACACCCGGACTTGCGCTGGCCCCTCGGAAGCCCCGTGTACAAGTGCTGTAACCACCCATCCACCCGGCCTATGCTTCCTTTAGCTCTTTGCCCAAATGCCACTGCATCACAGAAAGCCTCCCCGATCCCAGTATCTAAACTAGTGCCATGCACCCTGCCGTCCCCTTTATCTCGTTCCCTGGATTTCTGACTACTTGCCACATTTATTAGCTTATGGTCTAGCCTACCTACTTTAGAATGCAAACTTGGAGGGAGCAAGGGCTTCGTCTATTCTGTTCCCTGCTGCAGCCCCAGTGCCAACGACAGTGCTGACACATTGCAGGCGCTCATTAATACTCATCAACTGAATAAATGAGTAGCTTAATGTAAAGTGACAGTTCCTCCTCATGGTTGGAGTGGGAACAGTTTTTCCACTGGAACCAAGCTCCATGAAAGCAGGAGATCATGGCCCTTTGATTCATTGCCACATTCCCATTTTTTGCCGGGCACAAAACAAGGTACTTGATAAATATCTGTTAAATGAATGGGGTGAGGAGAAGGCTGCTGGGCAGACGGAGACCCCCGCTGTCCCCTGCTCTGGGAAATGAACGGGCAAGGAAGGCTGCAGTTGCACCTGAGCTGAAGCTGCAAGGATTTTGGACGGTGGGAGAAGGAAGGGGTGCTTTCTAGCTCAGAGAGACAGAGATGGGCTCCGTGTGCAGGTGGGGTGACAATGAGCGGGGCTCATTTGCAAAACGAGGGGAGCTGCCTTCTTTGAACAAGGTTGGCATCCAGAGACAAAGAGGCAGATTGGCTGCATCTGATAATGAATTACTTAAATGCCGATGCAATGAAACAGAGAGTTTCTTCCCAGCCATCTGCACCAGGGACTTCACTAATACACCACTAATAAACAAACGATATAAAGTGTGGAATGATAAGAGCTATTGGGTTCAGCTTGCTTTCCCCTACCCCCTCCAGTATCACCCACGATCTCAGGCTCCACAAAGGCCAGGGCACGTCTTGAAATAATTTCTCAGGCAATTAAACCACATCCAATTTTATAAGGCTGAATATGTCAGAGGATCTTGTTACCTCCATCTTTGGGCCCGGAGGCCAACATATCCTCATCAATCCTAACGGGCTTGTAAGAGGAGCCGACATCTGGGTGATAGAACAGACATGCTGTCTCCCTGCTCCTGTCTCTGATTTCTGGTTGCCAAGCAGCTTGGGTCTGACTCTCTGGGGGTGCTGGGATTTCAGGGGCAAGGGGAAGCACCCTCTCCTCCAGCACCACCAGGATGCCAGGGATTCCTTTAATGCAGGTCAACACCTTTCATTTAATTGCAGAAGGACAGGCCTAGAATTCATACTGCCCCAAGAGAAGCAATAGACTGGTTTGAATTAATACCAAAGTACAAATGACTGGCACAGACCTTTGGTCCCTCGAGGGCAGATTTTTAAAAAGCCTGGAAGGAGAGGTGGTGTGGGGAAATGAATGGACTTTATCCAAGCCCAGTTCTTCCTCTTATTACCTGTGGGACTTTGAACAAGTTAATTAACCTCTCATCTGTAAAAACACGAGAGGTCTGCTTTGGCTGCACTCAGCTCCCCACTGGTGCCAATCCCCACCCCCAACCCCGTGCCATTTCTCAGGGACCTTTCAGTCTGGAAAGTTCCTCTCCCCTTTTTCCACCTGACTCCTTCTCATCTTTCTGCTGCCCTGGACGTCTGCCCGGGGTTGGTTGGCCAACTGTGTGTTCCCATAGTAAACTCAACAATTCACACCCTTCTCCCTGCCACGTACACACACGAGACAGGGAGAACCTGGAGGGCGGGAGCCCTTTCTTGCTCTCCTCCAGGTCACCATTAGGGACTCAGCAATTGTTTCTTCAATCATTGAGAATTACTTCTGGGAACAAAATGTTTCCAAAACATGGAAAGAAAGGAAGAAAATGATGGCGTGCCCTTTCAATGTCGTGCCAAACTTACCCCCAACTTCTTTCTTAAGAGCTAAGCATTATGCCAGTGCTTTATATCTTTCATCTCACTTAATCCTCAACACCTTATAAAGCAGATCTTTATTTTATCAGTGAAGAAGCTCAGGCTCAGACAATTCAGAAGCTTGGCAAAGCCGGGGACACACACTGTGTGCCAAGAACTTTACCTGCCCTTTTGTTCAATCCTCATGATGACCCTATGACAAGGGTATCATAATACCCCCTTTGTCTGTTAGAACACTAGGGTTTAGTTATCTGCCCAAGCTCTCACCATGTGTAAATGGCTAAGTCAGGATTAGAAATCCAACACTTAGCTACCACTCCACACCTTTTTTCAGTGACCCAGTGACTTAGCTTATGGGAAAGTCCATGATGCCTAGCACATTACACAAAATGTTAGTTTTGCTTCTGTTGGGAAGTTTGGTGGTGAGGAGGTGTGGTTGAAATTGGTAGATTGCCCCATGAAATTATAACCATTTTCCCCTTCTTCTGTAGTATAGATTCCACCATTTTTAGCTGGGCCCTGACCATTCCAAATAAAGATAATGTTTCCCAGTCTGCTTGGCAGGAGCATGTGGCCATGTGATTAAGTGAAATTGTCACGTGGCTTTTTTAGGAACCTTCCTTAAAAGGTGGTTGATGAGCACCTTTTTCTCTATGCTTTCCTCCATCTACCCATCAGTAACATGGGTGTGATGTCTGGAGCTCTAGTTGTGGTCTTGTGCTATGGGGATGACCCTTGCCCTTGAGAAATTTAAGGGATAAACTGAAAAAAGCATGGATCCCTGGGGGCTTGGCCAAGTACCACACCAGCTCTGGACTTCTGGCTTCCCAGCTTTTACGTGAGAGATAAGCAATCAGTTGTCTGATGTAAGCCACTGTTGTTTTGGATCTCTGTTGCTTTCAGCCAAATAATCCGAACTGATAAAGCACGAAGAATGAAGACGGAGTTTCAGAGGCAAAGTTAGCCTTCTTCACAGAAGTACCCAGGGATGGCCTTGATTCTAAGAACCAACCAGAAAGGCCCTGGAGAACCCAGCAGTTGGAACTGTCAGGGAGACAGATGTTGAATGGGTTCTGCCAGCCACGACTCGCCCTGACTTGCGTCATTGCACCTTCTGCCAGGTCGGCCCTGCCCACTGAGTTTATGGGTTTATGGCATTAATAGGAGCTGCCTGCAAACACATCAAGGCTCCACACAGGCATCCCCAATCTCCCCTCTTCGAAGTGCAAAGAAATGGTGCGTCCCCAAAACCGTAATGAGGAAATCTATCAAGCACTGAGTTCTCTTCTCAGTGAGCATGAGGAAGAAATACCTTCTGTTCTGCTCCTTCGGGCTTTGCCCATTGGCAGTGCAAGAATAAAACACATCGATCTCTTCAACAGAGACTGATAAGGCAAGGTGCAGAGCCTCTGTTGTTGCTAGAAATTTAAAATTCCTCTTTGCCTCCTCTAGGCCTCTGGAGAAAGAGAAGGAGAAGGATACGCTTCCCCGGCAGATGTACAGCAGGCTTCGGAGGTCTGGGAGATGACATCAGTTGGTGGTGTGTGTGTGTGCGTGCACACCCATGTGCTTTGAGACTCCCTGAATGAAGACACCAACAGAGGCGTCATTCCCTGCCAGGACTGTGTCAGCCTCAGCTGCCAGGTGCCCTCTCCTGGTGTCTGGCTGCCTTGGGTAATGTACTGCTATGTGATCTTGGATATGATATTGTGTGCCTCAGTTTCCCACCAGTAAAATAGAAACTATGACAGTCCCTGTCTCCAAAGGCTATTATAAAGACTAAATGATGTATTCCAGGTAAAGCTTTTAGATGCCCAGCACATGGTAAGTACTCAACAGGTGTTGCTTGTTATTATTGTTAGGGGAGTAATCATAATACAGGTTGGGGCACCTGGGTGGCTCAGTCATTAAGCGTCTGCCTTCGGCTCAGGTCATGATCCCAGGGTCCTGGGATCGAGCCCCGCATCGGGCTCCCTGCTCGGCGGGAAGCCTGCTTCTCCCTCTCCCACTCCCCCTGCTTGTGTTCCCTCTCTCACTGTCTCTCTCTCTGTCAAATAAATAAATAAATAAAATCTTTAAAAATAATAATAATACAGGTTAACACTTAGAGCTCTCCCTGCATGCTAGGCATTGTGCTAAGTCTGCCACATATATAAACTCTTTATCTTTACAACTCTGAGGGCTACTACTGTTACCTCCCCATTTTATTGACAAGGAGACTGAGACACATTTGGGGCCCCAACCCAGTCTTCTGCCCCAGGCCCATGAAAAAGGAGAAACGAGGGGATCCTGACTCCTTACTGACTGCTGCTCTCATCTTACCCCAGCATTCTCGGTACCTTCCCACCTCAGGTTTTTAAAAGGCTGCTGCCTTGGCCTGCCTTGTCTCCCCAGATCCATCTCAGTGCTCCTGGGCACCTTCTCAGCCCTTGTCAGACCCCTATTTCTCTATCACACAGCCCCCTGCTTCTATTTGTGCTCTGGTCCCTTTGGTGAGGATTTATTCCATGCTGTGCTTGTTTTCTCTCTTTCTGCAGATTAGACTGCAAGCTCCATGCAGGCAGGGTCTCTCCCGCCGCCCCCCGGCCCCATGGATGCCCGGCACACAGTAGGCACTCGATAAATATTGGAAGTGTCCTCAGCTCTCAGTGGAACTAAGAGAAGGGATTCTCCTTCAGATGTAGCACGCCTCCAGTGAACAAACCTGGCATGGGTGGGCCCTTGCTGCCTGCCTGGCCCAGTTCAAAGCACCTGACACGCATCATCTCATTTAACCTCACAACCACCCAATGGGTTGCATCTTCATCTGCGAGGGCCGCCATAACAAAAAGTCATAGACTGGGGGACTAAAACAACAGAAATGCGTTTTCTCACAGTTCTGGAGGCTGGAAGTCCAAGATCAAGGTGTTGGCAGGGTTGATTTCCTCAGAGACCTCTCTCCTTGGCTTGTAGATGACCTCCCTGTCATTGTGTCTTCACATGGCCTTCCCTCTGTGTATGTCCTAATTTCCTCCTCTTATAAGGATACCTATCTTATTGGAAGAGAATCTACCCCAACGACCTTGTTTTACCTTAATTACCTCTTTGAAGACCCTGTCTCCAAATACAGTCACATTTTGAAGTACTGAGGGTTAGGATTTAAAGATTGAATTTGGGGGAGGGGAGCACAATTCGGCCCATAACGGGGTAGGTGCTGTTTAATAACATTTTTAATGTTATTAATGGGGTAATAAAAATCCCATTTTTCCGTTGAGGAAACTGAGGCACAGGGAGACTGGATAACTCACCCAGGCCCACAGGAAGCAGAGGGCAGAGTCTGAGCCATAATGGCCTGACCGCAAGCTGAACACAGAAGTGCCTACCCCACCACAGCCTGCAGGGGTGGTTTCAGGCCATCAGCCTCTCTCTTCCTTCCCCAAGGGAATCAGGGGCGGAAACAGACTGCCCGAGGCCACTTGGCTGACAGGTGGCGGAGTGAGAACTCTCACCCAAGTATTCTGGCTCGGGGGCCCAACTTCTTTCCACGGCCCCACCTCTGCCTCCCTAAACCAGCTCCTTCCATAGCAAAAGGGGCTAGTGATTGGTCCCAAGAAGTCAAGGGCGAGTCTTGGAATACAACAGTTTTTACATTGGCGGTACTGGGAGGTTAATGAAAACGTGGTTCCCTCCAGCGCCTCTGACACGAGCCTCTTCTGTATGGCTCTTGTGAAGGAAGCAGAGTTCACGTCCCTCCAAGAGTCCCTCTCCCTGCTACCTGCCGCCCCCTTCCCTTGCAACAGCAAGAGCTGCCCTAATAATATTAGCACTTTCTGAATGATGACTGTGTGCTAAGCACTTTTATGCATTCATTTCTTTAATCTTTTCAATGACTCTACAAGTCAGGGGATGGCATTATTATCATCCCTAGTTTATACAGAACAAAATCAAGGCATGGCAGTTGCCCAGAGTCCCCGAGGCAGTCCTTGGTGGAGGCTGGATGGAAATCCAGGCAGCTGGCTCCCCGCCTAAGCTTAGGTCCCCTCTTGCTCCCTGGGAAGAGGGCGGCTGATGGGCGGTTACTGGCTGACTAACTCCCCAACTACTGCTTCACTTGTTCATCTGTCATCCATCCACTGAGAACTTCCGGCACCTCCTCTGTTTGTCCTGGCCCAGGCCAGCACCTGGTTCCTCCTTCTAGGGCCTCCAGTCGTGGGGTGCAGGGGATCCCTTAAAGAGACAGTATGGACCCTGCATACCGAGAGTGTGTCCCAGATGCTCTGGGGCAAAGAGGGGAATTCACGGGCTGGAGAAGGCAAGGGAGGCTGGAGAGGAGCAGTGAAGGATATGCTGGGTCTTGAAGGAGCAGGAGGAGTTTGCTGGGCAAAGAAAGGGATTTCACCACTGGTGTGTGGAGCTGGGGGTAGGATGGGTAGGAGGAGAGTCCAGAGGAGGAGCTGGGGGTTGCCAAGCTAAGAAGGGGGGGGTTCATCTAAGAGGCCATGGCATTTTAAGGCCCCAATGAGACTTGAAGCAACTTGATCTTCCAGCTCTGTAGTAGCCGCTCATCCTACTTCGAATAAAATCCCAAGCCCCCCCCACCGTGGCCTGGAAAGCTGTCCATGACGTGGCCTCCTCTCCCACCCCTCTGTTCTCCCCGTGTGCCCCCAGCTCTAACTGCCGTCCTGCTCTTCCCTGAACAGGCCAAGCATGTGACCTGGACATTGGACTTGCCGCGCCCTCTGCCTGGAACTCTCCTCCCCTCTAGCATTAGTTCCGTGTAATCGGCTAATTACATTCCGCCGAGCTGTAGCATGGATCTCAATAAACTCTTGTTAAATGAATGAATGAGCTCTCCTTTATTATATTCCAATTCATGGAAAGTAAGTATACAGACAGCCCTCAGCTGTCCAATTGTGCTGAATAATTAACCAGGACACACTGCTCCCCTTCGGGCTGCCCAGATCACCCCATTAACTCTGGTTTGTCAGCATCATGTCCGGAGCGAGCGGGGCTGGGCTGCAGTCAGAGGGAGGCCGCTTAGCAACAGCCCGCGGCTGCATCTAACAACCCGGCTGCCACATGTCCCAGCAGCAGAAAAGGAGCCGTGAAATTGCCTGAATTGAGAAGCTGACGGGAAAGTAAAAGGGGACCTGTCAAAACCCAACCTAAACCCAGAGACAAAAGGCAATTCCTTCTAGCAACTTCCGCATGTTGCTGACGCTGGCAAGCGGGAGGAGGGAAGTCTCTCTCACTTCCAGTCCTACCTACACCTCCCTTTCCCTCTGGTGGGAGGGGTACTGGAGAGCCTTGGGACTGCTGAATGACCGTGGCCTTGGGACCAAATGAAATCACTGGCCGTGTTATTAGGGAGAGATGGTGCTGACACAATTTGGATGGTCAACATAGCAATAAGGTCTTTGACGAAAAAGACACATGCACAAAAATCCCGTTTCCTTCCCGCGAAGTACAGTGGCACAATAAGTCGTTTCCATAGGTACAAATTCATCCATTTCCGAACAACGCGAGCAAACTACTGTGGGCTCCCAAATCTTGCACCCTACCTCGGTGCTCAAGTTTCTTTCTCCCATTATTATTGTTCTTTCCTGTTGAATGACAATATTAGCTGATTATAAGTAAATCAAGGCCCTTTCCAGCAGTTGCGGCTGAAAATTCATTTTCAAGATTGAGCCTGATTGCAGAGTCTTAACAAGCAGTGTGGAACAGCTAAGCCATTTACATCCAGAATCCTGGTGAAGAAATTGGGGCTTAATGAACCCTGAAACAGCTACCCTCTTCTTCCCGACAAGGAGAAGAGAAAACATGGCTCTAAATTTTAAGCGTGAGCCAACAACTGGTTGTGAAATTGTTATTTAGAGTTGGCGGGTGGCACTCTGGAAAGCAGATGGCTTCACACCTCAGGAGAGAGATTTTTTTCCCTTAGAAAAAACTCAGGCTGCCCCTGAGAGATGCTGGAGATGAAATCTGAACGCCAAGTTTCCAATGATTCTGTGCATGCGGATGGTGGGTTTTACACACCAGAATGTCCAATTTGCAGGGAGCCCCTTGGGGGCTGGATGATGGTCTGGCGGCCTTTTCGGGTTCTCCTGGCAATGGAATCAGGAGGTTTACTCCTTGAAGATTGCAAGGCAAAGCGATTTCCCAGCACTTGCAAATTGGCAAACTGTGAAGTTGTCGAAAAGGCAGATGGGGATTGGAGAGCCCAGAGAGGTGGCGGCTTGAAAGCCCCGCTCAGGGCTGTGCGCCCGGCAGTTCTGCATTCGGGCACTAGATGGCGCCAGCAGCCTTCCGGGCTGAATTGCCTCCTTCAGCGCGGCGGGATCGGAGGAGCAGGCTTTCTCAAAGCGGGGTCCGTCAAGAAGCCACTGTGAATCCAAGCCCCCAGCGGCTTGCCTTCGCTTCGGGAGGACGCAGGGTGGGTGTGTACGGTGATCAGTGATGTGTCCTGGACGGCAGGTTAAGAACCACTGCGTTGCACTGCCATGCATTGCTTTCCAGTTGCTAAGACCTTGCCAGGAAGGACAGGTTTCCTCCCTGAGACTTACTTCGTACGTCTCCTCAGCAGCACCGCCTACCCTCCCCCAGCTACCAGAGATCTTCCCTGAAAGAAGGTCTCTCCTCTGCTTTGGTAGCAACTCCTTGGTCTCCTCTAATACGTATTTTCTCCTTCTCCCTTGCTTGGGGCTCTGGGCAGCCAGGGGTCACATAGCACTTGGGAGTCACCGCCCACAGGACAGGGAGAGGTTCTGCAAGGCTCTGTGGAAGGCTCAACGGGGGCAGCTTGCCCACCTCCCAGTTCTGTGCTTCCTATCTGTGTTATGAATGCTGTGTCTGGTTTCAGACATTATTCCCCAAACTCAGGGGGTGTCTCCATGCACAACGGGGCATAGAGAATTATTTGTACGGCCCCTCAAGTTCAGGGCTACAGTAGTTATGTCATGTTATCATTCTTGGTCAGTACCAGGACTTTCTGTTTGTCTGTTTACTCTTTTTTATCCTCATTCTCCATGGGCAACTGTGGTGTTTCACAGATACCGTTGAATTCACATTATCCGTGGAAAACATGTATTCTTGAATATGTATGTGTATGTTTATGCATTTGAGGAGGAATATGCTTAAAACAGACACACACATATGCACGCATGAACGCATGCTCACACACCCCTAACCCAACATCAACATTGCGAATTAGAAGTCCAAAGCTTGAGGAAGATAAACAAAGAGTTCAAGGTTTCACATGAGGTTGGGTGAGAACGTGGTCTCCATACCGGGCATCTTGACTCACGGGCCAGTCCTTCCACCAGAGGATATATTTTTAATTCACATAAATGATTTATTAGCATCTAAGAGGAAAATCAGAAACCATTCTAGGTCTTTCACACAGAGGGAATTTAATACAGGGAATTGATTTGACCAGTGATGAGAGAAAGAGAAGATAAACATGGGGATGAGGGGACCCAGGGATTATCCACCACAGGAAACCACTGCTGCCAGGTTTGGGCTGGCAGGACAAAAGCATGAATGATGTTAGCGGTCTGCAGCTTGGGCTTTTGGCTGGGCTCCGAGTGGGGACTGCCTGGAGGATGTGAAACAATGGAGGAGGGATCATCTGGAGGAGCTGGAACCACAGAAAAGGCACAGGGGCTGTGGGAGATACCACAGGAAACAGAGGGGAACACCCTGGCTCTCCCTTCCTCCACCCTCCACCCCTCCGCACCCCCCCGCCCCCCCCCCCGCCAATCTTCTATCAGAGTTTCCTATTGTCTGAACTGACCTGGAAGCTGGAGGCAAAGGAACCTAGAAATTGTCATTCCCTGTGATACAGAGAGCTCAGGGAAGGGCTAAGATGGATTGAGGACAAACTGGCAGTTCGTGGGCAGATGGTGATGTGCCGAAGACCTTGGGGTGTGTGTGTGTGCATGTGTGTGCATATTTAGTACCATATTAAGGTGAAGTGTAGACTTCCTGCTTCACATCTCAGCTCCATTTACTAGCTATATAATGTGGACAGTGTACTGAACTTCTCCGTGCCTCTGTGCATTGGGGATAACAAGGATGTCTGTATACTTTCTGGGATTTGTAAGGACTGAGTGAGTTAGTCCATGTCAAGTACTTAGAATGCTGCCTCGCACAGAGTAAGGGTTCAGTCTCATATAATGTTTTTTAAGGACCTGTGCATGCAAACTGCGCATGCAGTTTGTTGCACATGTTCCCATGGGGTGTGCCCACCACATCTCATTTGTCCAAGGAAGCCTGAGACAATGCCGATCCTCTATCCACTTTCACTTGGGATGGCTGGAGTGGGGGATATGTGTTTAATTAAGGAAAGATGATATTTCAGGAACAAAATCAGAGGGCTGTGTGTAACTGCTGCGTGAGAGTAGACTGAAATCCAGGGTGGCACCTTTAGGGTCAGCTTAAAAGCAGGATTACTTTGAAGGATTTGTGAATGAGATTTGGACCAAAGGCACTTGGTAAAATGCACTTGACTCAATTTGACCTCTTCACAAGTGAAAATAACTTGGTTCTATTCTTCTGTGACTTTGTAAGTTCTGTAAGGGTAGAGTCTGCATCTCATCTCACAGATTGAACCCCTCCTGACACCCACCGCGGCTCTGTGAGTGGGGCATTGTGATCCGCTGAGGAAGCTGAGGTTGACAGGACTTAAAAAACCTCTCAGTGGCTGAGCCAGGGTTGAACTCAAGCCTGGGCTAGGTCATCCCACTGTGCGGCTTCTCTTAAGTCCCGAGCAGGGAGCCTGACCCATGGGGTAGGGAGTCACTTTTCACTTACGGCTGGGAGCATGCGTTGATTCCATGGGCCTGAAGCTTGGGTGAGAAGGGCCTCGAATCTGTTGCAGACAGCCAGAGAAGGCCACAGACAGAACCTGAGATGGAGTTAGAGCCAAGAGTGTGTGAGAAGTGACTCCAGGTCTGGAACCAGCCAGGGAGATGCAGGGACTCCTTGCCCCAAGGGCAAGGCTGGTGGATGGGAGAAGCAGGCTCCCAGGTCCAAGGTCTTGGTGGGAGGACAGATAGTTGGCAGCTTTATAGGAGTTCATTGAGTGATTACCGTAATGCCCCATTGTGTCTTTGTAAATGATTGCATTTTGTAATTAAAAGCTCTTGGGACTTCTCCAACCGGAAGATTTGAACTAATTCATTGGCTCAGCCAGTGTAGATAGAGTGTGGTTCATTTGGGCAACTGCTTGTATTTCCAAGGATGGATGTGGACCATTTATCTATGCCTTGTTGTCTCAGTAGGTCTAGAGTCAATGCTAATGAGAGCAGATTCATTTTCCTAAAGCACCATTTCCATCATGTTGCTCCTGAATTGAAACCCTGCAATGACACCCATGACCCACAGGGAAAAGGCCAAACGCCACATTTGGAATGGGATCAGTGTCCTCCCAGTCAGCCCTCAGGGCCTGCCTTTCCAACCTGACCTTTCTCCATCTCCACACATGCTCTAAGTATGTTTGTCCATTCATTTAATGCCTACTGAGTGCCTACTGTATGCTGGGCACTGCTAGGTTATTGACATTGGGGCTGTGCCATGGTTTGAATGTGTGTGTCCCACCAAATTTGCATGTTGAAATCCTAATACCCCATGTATGGTATCAGGAGGGGGGGCCTTTGGGAAGTGTTTAGCTCACAAAGGTTGATCCCTCATGAATGGGATCCCACAGAGCTCCCTCACTCCTTCTGCCACGTGAGGTTATAACAAGGTTGGCAGGCTACAACCAAGAAGAAAGCCTTTGCCAGAACCTGGCATGCTGATCTTGGACTTCCAGCATCCAGAGCTGCTTGTAAGCCCCGACAGTCTCTGGTATTTTTGTTAGAACAGCCTCACCAGACAAAGACAGGCTACACATAAAACACAATGTAGCGTGCAGTGTGTATTAGTTTCCCGAGGCTGCTATAACGAGGCACCACAGATTTAATGACTTAAGACAACAGAAATGTATTCTCTCATAGTTCAGGAGACAGAAGTCTGAGATCATGGTATCAGCGGAGTTGGGTCCTTCTGGAGGCTCTGAGGGAGGATCCATCTCATGTCCCTCTCCTAGCCTCTGGGGACTGCTGACAATCCTCGGCATTCTTCCTGTAGAGTCATTCCCGTTTACTATCGGGAGGCACTTGTCCTGTGCTAGTTTGTGTTGTTATTGCGCATTTCCTCAATTTGATGAGAATTACCGGTCTCGAAGACCAGGGACGGTGCATCAGCCTTCTTTGCATTCCCCCTTTGTCTTCTGCACCTGAACCATGGACCTCAGCCAGGCTTGGCTCAGAGCTGATGCTTAGTGAACGTTTGTGGATTCAAGGATGGGGGCCAGGGTTTCAGATCGGTTACGTTCATTTTCTGCTGTGATCATAGCCCATCATGTGAAGCGTAGCACCAGTCTCCAAGACACAGGAAATGAAAGGCAGTGGTGCGGCTGGAGGCAATTGTTCTCTACAACATGAACTGACTTAATAGCTATAAATATTTTTTAATTGTGGTAAAATATATGTAACAAAATTTACCATTTTAACCATTTTTAAGTGTACATTTTAGTGGCATTAAGTACATTCACATTGCTCTGCAACCATTACCACCATCCATGTCCAGAACTTCATCTCCCCCAGCTGAAACTCTGTACCCGTTAAACACTAACCCCCCTCCCCTCTCCCTGCAGCCTTGGCAACCACCACCCTGCTTTTTGCTTCTATGCAGTTGACTACTCTAGGTACCTCATATAGGACGAATCATACAATATTTATCTTTTTGTGACTGGCTTATTTCACTTAGCATAATGTAGCCTGTGTCAAAATTTCCTTCCTTTTTAGGACTAAATAATATTCCATGATACTATAGAGACCACGTTTTGTTTATCCATTCATCTATTAGTGAACACTTGGATTGCTCCCATCAACAGCTCTTTTTAAGGAAAAAAATTAATTTAGCCCTCACTCTGTAGCAGGCAGGGTACTCAATTCCTAGCATGCATTATTTAATTAATCTTCCCAATATATTTAAGAGTAACGTATCCTCTTCTTTTAGGTTGAAAAAAATTGAGGCTTGGAAAAATCAAGGAATTTCCGCCAGTCACCCAGAAAGTTAGTTGCAGGGTTAGATTCCCTCCCAGTGCTGTGTGGTGCCAGAGCCTAGAGGCTTCTCACCCCATGCTTTAAGGGGCATCACAGTAACACAATTAGCAAAATCCCAAATGGGAAAAACCACAAGATGAATGACCTAGCCTCTTCAACAAATAAAATGGAAAGGGAAGAAAAGAAAAGGAAGGGAACCAAAAGAGGGAAAGAGACTTAACAGACAAGTCAACCAAATGAAATGATTGTGCTTGTTTGCATCCTGATTTAGAAAAAATCAACTGTTCAAAAAAGCAATTAGAGAGATTTGAACAATGGCTGGATAATCTCTGATGATATTAAATTATTACTATTATTATTATTTTGGTACACTAATGGTATTGTGGTTGTGTTTTAAAAGGAGAGAGTAAGAGTCTTAGCGCTACAAACTGAAATATTTAGAGATGAAATTTATGATGCTGGTGTCTAGAATTTACTTCAAAGTACTCCAGAAGAGGGGATAGGTGGACAGGGGGTAGGGAGCAGATACAGATTAAATAAGATTGAGTTTGTGTTGGTAGTTGTAGGAACCTAGGGATTAAACCAGATTTAAGAGTCTGGAAACCAAATGCCATGTGTAGACCTTGCTTTGATCCTGATGCAAATGATTTCAAGAGGGAAAAACAATCCCAGAGACAATAAGGGAAATTTAAACTCTGAACTTTTGAATGATATTAAGAAAATATTGTTGGGGTGCCTGGGTGGCTCAGTCGGTGAAGTGTCTGCCTTTGGCTCCAGTCATGATCCCAGGATCCTGGGATTTAATCCCACATTGGGCTCCCTGCTCATCAGAGAGTCTGCTTCTCTCACTCTGCCCCTCCCTGCAACTCGTATCTGTGTTCATTCTCTCTCTCTCTCTCTTTATCAAATAAATAAATAAAATCTTAAAATGAAAAAAAGAAAATATTGTTAATATTTTTAGGTGTGATGATGGTATAGTGGTTTGTATAAGGAAAAAAGAGAGTCCCTATTTTTCAGAGATACATACTGAAACATTTATGGGTGGAATGATATGATATCTGCAATATGCTTCAAAATATTCCAAGAGCAGGGAGTGGGGAAAGTAAGTGGGGGATACAGATCAAAAAAGATCAGCCATGTGTTGATAGTTATTACAGCTGGGTGATGGGTGTTTGGGGTTCATTTTACTATCGTGTCTACTTTGGAATATCCTTGAAAATTTCTGCAATAAAAAGCTGAAAAGCAAACACCTATGAAGAAGTAGTGTCCCATTTCTACAAGTGGGAGAACTGAGGCTTTGGCTTTGGGAGATTAGGTAACACGTCTGGGTTCTCACAGATGGTTGGGGCAGACATGGAAGACACAGCAATTCCAACTCTGGAGCCAGGGTTAACCACTGGGACACCGGCTGTTCCCATCTGTCCAGGGTCCACTTTCTTCCGTTAGTAGTGCCATGACTTTTTTTAGGGAGACCCGTCTCCCCAATTCTTAGTCCATGTAAAAGAAAGGCTGATCCCAAGTCTGGCTGGAACTCCAGACCTGAATAATCAGATTATTACCTCTTTTGCTCATGGTGGCTGGCTCGAAGAAGGGCGGGGGAGCTGAGTTGATCCAATAAGACTCATTCTTGAAGTTTTCCAGAAGTAGAAGGAGAAGCTCCTTTTCCTCTGGAATTGCTAAAGAATAACAGCAACAATGAGAATAATACATACCAAAGCTTACTATGTGCTAGGCAGCACTGTACACACCTTATGCATAATAACCAATATATTATTTAATTATCTATTATTAATTATCCCCCTTTTTACAGATAAGAACACTGAGGTGCATAGAGGTGAAGATCCAGAGCAGCTGGAGGCCACTAGAGAGAGAAATCCTGTCTGAGGTGAAGTCAACATTAAAGGAGAAAAATAGTTGCAAGAAGGAGACCGAGTCCTGATGATGTCATTCCAGTTTCTGGATCTGAGTCCCTGGATCCAGCTCTACCTTTGGCTTTTCTCTTTCTTGATCCAATATCTTTCCTTTATTAGTACAAACCAATTTAAATTGGATCTCGGCACTTTGTAACTCAAAGAGACATGACCCGTACAATTATGGTGGACCTTGAGTGCCAGGGGCAGAGGAAGGGAAAGCAGGAAAAGGAGCCAACATAAACTGCTTGTCGGAGGGCAGGCATTGTGCCAGAGGCTTTACATACATCATCTCACTGAATCCTGATAACAGATGAATACTCTTCTCATCTTATACATTAGGAAAATGAGGTTGTGGACGGTGGAGGCACACTGGTTGAGTCAACAAACATTTCATTCTGGGATAGGTACTCCGATAGGTCATGAGAATTTAAAGATAAGAGCAATAATAATAATAATAATAATAATAATAATAATAATGTAATTATTACCTATATAAATTGTTATTATATATTATTATTATTAATAACTAACATTTACTGAGTGCTTATGGTGTGCCAGACACTGTTCAAAGCATTTGACATGTATTGTCTCATTTAAATCAGTTGGACAAGTTTGTGAAGTAAGGCTTATCACCGTTCCCATTTTATGGGTGAGGAAATTGAGGTAACAGAGAAGTTAAATAACGTGCCCAAGAACATGTGGCCGGGAAGTGGTGGAGATAGGGTGACTTCAGGAACCAGGACCCTAACCTAATACCACACTGCTAGCTTTCCCTTCATAAAGTTTAAGGTCACTTGCCTTGGACTTCCAGCATCCAGCGCAATCCGAACTGGTCTGCCTGACCCCAGAGCTCAAGCTCTTCCCTTGGCATCATAATGCAATTGCACATTATGGTAGAGTTCGATTTGGATTTTGTAGGAAATCAAGAGCCATGGAATGGTTTTGGGTGGGGAGGAAATGATATTCTCATGAAAATCATATCATCTTTCAAATAAGGGATAGGTCCTTCACTGTATTTACACTGACCAGAGGGCAAAAACATATCCCTATAAACACCCCCTAGAGGCCACACCTTGGTGTGGTTTACATTGTGTGCCATGATGCACAGAAGTAGGTTTCATTTCTGTTTTTAGGGAGAGAACTTCCTATTTGTCCCTGCCTTGAGTCCCTCGCAGCAGGACACACTGATGGCCAGCCTACAGAACTCAATTTTTGCTATCTTTTCTTTTGAATTGCCAACAACCCTTACTTATTTATTCTGGTAATAGTCCTCTTCCCTTTGGCAATTGATCCTCCTCCATTCCACATGGGTCCGTTGGGGCTACTGATCATAAGACCCACTTCCTCTGACCAGGAATCCAGTGATGTGTTCATGGGGTGGGAATGTCACCCTAGTAAAGTTAATCAAACTCTTCTGGAATTTCATGTCTGGCATTAGGAGAAAGGAGCTTATCTGTTACTGAGATTGGATGATGCAAAGCTGAACCTGTCTGTGATTATACTCACCCCCTCCCCTCCACATGCCCTGCCCTGTCAAAGCCACATGAAGGAAGTTTATCTTCTGCAATAGGAATGAGCTCAAAATCCCAAGAAAGACATAATGAGACATGGACACAGAGAGATACACACAGAGAATAATATTGAGTCTCAGCATCCAGTCATGCCTGAAATCAATTCCATTTCAGGAGCTCCCAGTTTCTGGAGTTAATAAATATTCTTTTTGCTGAAACTGGCTTGCCTTGAGTTTCTGTTGCTTGCAACCCAAAGAGTTCTGGCTAAGACCTGCTTCCCCTTCCAGAGACTTTATTATCCACTGCTTGTTCTGGCTTTTCTCACTTATGACTTTCACAAATAGTAGTGATAAGTCAAGAATACGTGTGAAGATCTAACTACAAGGAGACTGACTGCAGAGTTATCTATTATGGTAAAAACTTTGGAAGAAACTTGTATGTTCTCTTATAAATGGATTGTTCATCTGTACAATACCCTAGTGTTCCTAGGCCTAATGAGTTTGTGGCTTAATAATATTAATGCCATGACTATGATCCTCATGCAGGAGTTCAGCTCCACCCAGAGTGTTCTGCATGGTTATGTCTGGTGGTTCCCACGTAAGTTCAAGCATAAGCTCACTTATATTTTTCAGCTCTAGCTTCCTTCTTGAGACTTCACCACTTTCCCGGGCTCTATGGGAAAATACTTGTCCTCTGCATGAAACTGTCCTTTGCAGTAGCTGCCCTGACCTTGGACATCAGAGCTGGGCTAGGTCTGTGGGCAGTGGAAGAAGCAGGGAAGGGTCACCCTGTAGTGGATGTGGTGTTTATGTTTCCTTTTTTCTATTTTCAACAGGTTTCCCCATTTCCTTTCTTCTGCTAATAGAGCCAATGACTCAGCCCACAGGAAGAGACCCACAACCCAGGCCTGGTCAGTCAGAACTCCCTCTCTCCCTGACAGCAGTGGGTAGTAGTGACATGGGACTGAAGCAGGACACACCAGGCCCCTTCCTTGGGACTGATCCCTGAGACCTGGAGAGAAAGATGCTCTCTCTCTTGCTTTTTTTTTTTTTAACTTTAGATTACTGGTTTATTATAAAAAGATATAACTCAGGGCGCCTGGGTGGCTCAGTTGGTTAAGCGACTGCCTTCGGCTCAGGTCATGATCCTGGAGTCCCTGGATCGAGTCCCGCATCGGGCTCCCTGCTTAGCGGAGAGTCTGCTTCTCCTTCTGACCCTCCCCCCCTCTCATGTGCTTGCTCTCTCTCATTCTCTCTCTCTCAAATAAATAAATAAAATCTTAAAAAAAATTTTTTTTTAAATAAAAAAAAAAAGATATAACTCAGGCAGAGTCAGATGGAAGAGATGCATTAGGCAAAAGGTATGAAGAAAGGGTGCACAGCTTCTATGCCCTCTCTGAGTGCACCACTCTCCCCAAACCTCCATGTGTTCACCAACTCAAAAGCTCCATACTTTTTCTTCATTGTGGTTTCTAAACTGGAGCTTGTGGGGCTAAGCCTCTAATAAGAAAATCGAGGAGCTGTGAGTAACCTGTGTTTTATCATGTGGATGGAGACACCAAGAACGCTGGTTTACAGAGGATCAGATTGGAACAGATGCATAGAGAGGAGCAGAGAGAAGAGACAGAATCTTACCAACTTCCCATGTAGTTTTTGGTTCTAGATCTTTCCTGAAGTTCTGCTGCATCCCTGACCTGACCTTGGACTTCAGGGGACACTTTGGAATCCATGCAATCAACTCCTAATAGCTGCTGAAGCTCACTTTAATTAGTCTTTGCTTTTTGGCAACACAAAAGGTCCTAACACCTGCACTGTTCTCCTTTCTTCTTCAGATACTTGTACACAAAACTTCTTTCTTCCATAGTTACATAAAAATAACTACCCCTAAGCAAACCAACATATACACACCCATCCCTGGGCCACCAGCTCCAGGCCTGGCATCATACCTTGCCAAATGAAATCCCTTTAAAGACAATCTAGAACTCACAATTCCTCCTACGTTAAGTCTAAATATAATCAGTAATGGTCACTCATGCTAACTTTCTCAAGGTTGTTGCATATGGAAGAAATAGGAGAGCCAGTATTCAAATCTATCTCCATCTACATAGAATGGTATTTAAATATTCCTATATGTCTATATTTGCATATCAACTAACCTTTCAGAGCTTTATCTCAAAGAAGTAATCTGTGAAATGCTTATATCCTGGGGGTCAGGGGCTGAGCAGGGCCCCTGCCTCAGTTCCACATAGCCAGCATCTTTGGTTTGACTGGCCCTCACTGCCATCTGCTGGGCCAGGGAGGGAGGATGAGGTCACCCTGCATCATCCCCCTCCAGAGGGGCAGAGGATGCAGGCTCACACTCACCAGCTGAACTCCAAGTCCTCTCGAGGCACAAGGATAAATGAAGACAACCCTGAAGTGAAGGGATGAAGGCTTGGTGTGAGGCCCAGGAGATAAGCCTGCCCAGAGTGTGGAAGATGAAGGGGGATGGCCGTAACTAGAGGAGAAGGCCTCTCTCAGCAGCTGCTCCTTAGCTGAGGCTGCCTCAGTGGTCAAAGGAGCCAAGAATAGGGAGGCAAATTCCTCAAGTTGCTCACAGAGGCTGGAATGCAGCACCATCCCACCAAACCCCTTCCAGAGGAATTTTCTGGGTCATTCATGACCCTCCAGGTTCAAACCCAAGGATTGGACCTCTGATTCCTGATTATAGAGGCCTGGGACTCACAAGGTCTGGGTCTTGCCTGTGAGACCTCTCTGGCCTTTGCCAGACTCTTTCAGCCCAAGCACTCTGAGCTGATATGATTCCTTGGATGTGTAAGCTTGGAGGGAGTCACTTTGGCTCTCCACACCTCAGCTAGTGTGCTGACAACCTTCCCAGGTTGAGTGTGAGGGAAAGAGCTGAGAAACACCTTGTCTATGCCAAGGATGACCAGTCATCCTCCCTCCATGGGAATACTCTTTCTGGCTCTCCTTCTGTCCCAAAGAGCAGGCAGGCCTTCAGGACAGCGCTGACAAGGAAGGCCATGCTCCAGCCTCCACCCTCTTGCTAACCCTCCTTCCTCACCTGCTAACAGACTTGCAGCTCCCTCCCTTGTAGAAACCAGCCCTTGATTTAAGCTGTCCTATCCTCACACCAGGATCCCCACTTTCCCCCGATGGGCACATCAGAGATCATGGTCCATGACCTCGGCAGGGCCTCAGTGCTTCCAGGGAGTCTTCTGAGCACCAGCACCTCCTGGTTTCCCACAAGCCTCCACAAGCTGCTTACCCACCCCTCCTTGCTTCCCCTCCATCCCAGAGCTCCATCTAGGGAGCTCCTCTTCTTGTCTAAGGCACTAATGCTCGAACTCCTCAGGAAAGCCAGCTATTATTTATGACTCTCTTTCTTCTCCCTCTTACACCATTTGTATTATCAGAGTTTGCCGGAGTCCAGCTCCAGCCGGCGTGGGTCTCTCGTAGGAAAGGACGGCGTCGGCAAATGAGGAGACACAGACACAGGATCAGGTTGCAAGCATCTCCTCCTGACAGCCTCGGAGGAACTTTATTTATATGTTAGGATATTTTTGTTTTTCCAAATCTTAGATCATTTTCTGGATTACAGCCGTAGCCTTCTTTCATTTTTCCTTTGTAATGATTAACATGACCTTTATTGATGTCCGCTTATTGGCTTTTGCTAAAACTCTAAAACAGTACGCAAAGAGAAAGGTGCTAGACAGAGCGTGACCGTCTTGTTATTTTGTTCTATAGAAACTAATTCTTCGTGGAATTAGTTTCATTAT
>NC_138370.1:159691052-159770977 GCF_054177405.1 Leptonychotes weddellii | reverse complement strand
CTATACCTATAGCTGATTGATATACATGTCCATCTATCTGTGTCTACAGAGAAGTTTATGTGAAGGAATTGGCTGACGCCATTGTGGGGGATGGCATGTGTGAAATTTACAGGGCAGGCCATCAGGCTGGAAACCCAGGGAAGACCTGATGTCACAGCTCAAGTCTGAAGGTAGTCTGGAGGCAGAATTCCCTCTTCCTTGAGGGACCACAGTCTCTTTCTTTTAAGGCCGTCAACTGAGTGGATGAGACCCATCCATATTATGGAGAGTAATCTCTACTCAAAGTCCACTGTTTCAAATATTAATTTTATGTAAAAAATATCTTCACAGTGCCATCTAAACTGGTGTTTGGCCAAATACCTGGGTAGCATGGCCTAGCCAAGTTGACACATAAAATATGAACCATCACACCACCAGTCATAACCATGGTCAACAGTCACTGCCTGTTTACTGTGCCAGTCATCGTTCTAAGTTCACCACATACAATATCTTATTTAATCCTCTCAGTAACCCCATGAGGCAGACCCTATTTTGTTATCCCCATTTTACAGAATAAAGTCACTAAGTGACACAGTGAGCGGCAGAGCTGATTCAAAGCCAGGTCCGACTAACTTAGAAGATTATGCTCTTAATCTGTAATCTATATCACCTCCCAGGTGCTCTCCCTATTCCCTATTTTTATTCTATGGTTGTACACATTAAAACCTCTCTGGTTAAACAAAACAAAGACTTGTCATTATCTCTTTCCTCTGCTTCCCAAGGAAATGTCTTCAAAACAGTTGCCTGTTTTTAGTGTCTCCAGTTCATATCCTTCCTCAACCCACAGCATCTTGGTGTCAACCTCTAGCATAAGGAGGAAGCCATGCTGACTAAGGTCACGGATGACGTTGCTATTATGAAAGCCAGTGGATGTGGCCCTATCATCTGCATATTTGTTATAACACGGTAGTAATTGTTCACTGTTTAAAAAAAAAATTAAAAAGCACTGCTGGTCAAGATGGTGTTAGTATAAACAACAATTTGTGGCACCCATCCTGCTATCCGCATGTAGCAGTTATAGATGAAGTTTTTAAAAACCGAAGGTCTCAAAAGGCATAACTGAACTCACAAATCAGAGATCATTTTTTTTTTAAAGATTTATTTATTTATTTGAGAGAGCGAGAATGAGAGAGAGTACATGAGAGGGGGGAGGGTCAGAGGGAGAAGCAGGCTCCTCGCTGAGCAGGGAGCCCGATGCGGGACTCGATCCCGGGACTCCAGGATCATGATCTGAACCGAAGGCAGTTGCTTAACCAACTGAGCCACCCAGGCGCCCAATAAGAGATCATTTTTGTAGACCAGAAACAGAGAGAAATGCACAGCAGGGAGCAAGGCTGAGCCCTGGTCCCGCTGGCTCCTGGGCAGAAGAAGGCAGAGGTGGGCAGGCTCAGGCTCAGTCTCCTGTGTATAACTGAGCTAGTCTGGCTCTCAGGAAACAGGGACTAAACATCATCTAAGTGAGGCATGGGCCAGGGCCAAACTGAAGGTTGAAAGTAGAACTTGTATTTTCCCCACTTAGGACAAGAGACTGATAAAAGCTCCTCCTAACCACTGCTCAGGTCTATCTATTATCTGAATGCCTTGGTGAACAGTGACCAGCACCACACAAGAACCAGGACCTGAACTGAGCCACATGCTGGCTGAGTGAGCCACATTCACTCATCCATATAAGGTTCAAATGGAGATAGCGCTGATGGAGGAAACTGCAAAACTTTCAGACAGGGAAAGAAAAAGAGTGGAGAGAAAAAGAAGAAAAGGGAGAAGAAAGAAAAGTATCAAGCTTAAAATGACTCTGTCAACCACAAGTCTGAAAGACATGAAGAAAATGTCAACCACAAGTCTGAAGGACTCGAAGAAATCTACCTTTAACTGATAATAACCAATAAATCAACTATTGATAAATTGTTCACCTCAGGTGAAACTAAAATAGTAAAGCAGTCTGAAGAATCATCTAACTATTTTAAGGCATTTATTTAAGAAAGTGAAGGAATAATAAGAAATAAATAAGAATTAAAAATTGTGAAACAAAACTAGGCAGGAATAAATTAAATTATTTTTTAAATTAAGTGAAAAAGATGGATTTTTTAATTAAAAAGATGGATATGAATTAAATGAATTAAAAAGATGGATATGAATTAAATATAAATTTAAAATATGGCTACAAAAATAATTAATTATAAAATTAATAATTTATATTATACTATAAATATATCATCTATATACTTATACATATTTTATAAATCTTAAGAATTAATTAGGAATCTTAGAAATATAAATTGCAATCCCTGCAAAAAAAATCTAATGAATTGGATAGAATCTAAACTTGAAACAGTCATGAAAAGAATTGAACTGAAAGATAAAATAAATAAATAATAAAATAAAAAGACTAAAAAATTGAAAAAAAAGAATTGAACTGAAAGATAATGCTAGGGTGTTCACCCAAAACATGGCACAAAGGGACAAGAGTTTAAAAGTATGTAAAAACAATTAAAACATGGAGGGTAGTTTGAGAGGCCACAACATACAGCATATAGAAGTTGCAGAGAGAGAGAGACAGTAGAGAAAATATAATAAAGGAATGATGGTACAGAATTTTCCAG
Organism: Leptonychotes weddellii; assembly: GCF_054177405.1. Lineage (NCBI taxonomy): Eukaryota > Metazoa > Chordata > Mammalia > Carnivora > Phocidae > Leptonychotes > Leptonychotes weddellii. The sequence continues at coordinate 159,768,338 of NC_138370.1, read as the reverse complement.
AACGGTAGAAAGACTGTGCCTCCTTCCAGACTGGAAAGCGCATCTTGAGTGAAGTTGCAGAGCATCCAAGATAGAAAGAAAATCTTAGAGGCAACCAGGAAGAAGAGCGATATTACCTAAAAAGGAACCACAATTAGCCTGATGATAATTTTCTCATCAGCAACAGAGGAGGTCGGAGGTGGAAACGGTAACAGCTATCACTTGAATGGCACTAGGCCAGACACTGCACCAAGTATTTCAGGTGTATCAACTAATTTAATCCTCACAAGAATTCTACGAGACAGGAATCTTACTTTGCCCTTTTTACGGGAGGAAACAGAGCAGAAGAGAAGGGCAGTACTTCCTTTCCAAGGTCTCACAGGTAGTAAGACCAGGAGTTAGAAGCCAAACCTAGTTATCTGGCTCCAAATGGTCACAACCACCACTCTACACTGCTTCTCACTGAAAAGAGATATGTGCAAGGTAATGAGGGAAAATAACTAACAACCTCTATTTTATCCCCAGCTAAATTAAGAAATGTTTTGGCATACAAAGATTAAAAACTTAGTATTACTCACAGACCTTTATTAAAATAGATATTAAGGTAGGTTTCTTTTTTTTTTTTTTAAGACTTTATTTATTTGACAGACAGCGAGAGAGGGAACACAAGCAGGGGGAGTGGGAGAGGGAGAAGCAGGCTTCCCGCCGAGCAGGGAGCCCGATGCGGGGCTAGATCCCAGGACCCTGGGATCACGACCTGAGCAGAAGGCGGACGCTTAATGACTGAGCCACCCAGGCGCCCCCAGTACTAATGTATATTTCAACAAGAAGAAAAATTAACTCAAAAAGAAAGCATGGAGGGCGCCTGGGTGGCTCAGTCGGTTAAGCGACTGCCTTCGGCTCAGGTCATGATCCCAGAGTCCTGGGATTGAGTCCCACATTGCGCTCCCGGCTCAGCAGGGAGCCTGCTTCTCCCTCTGACCCTATCCCCTCTCATGCTGTTTCTCTCTCTCTCTCAGATAAATAAATAAATAAAATCTTAAAAAAAAAAAAAAAGAAAGCATGGAATCAAGAAACAATGATGAATTGACCATCTGGGTTGGCAAACCTAGCGATGAAATGTAAAAATGTTGAGTGTTTAAAGAAGAGATGAAACAGAAACTTAGTCAACAATAACAAGATCAGTAGCAAAGGACAGTTAAAGCAGTTTGTTTCTTTTCGTGTTTTATAGGAGGAGAGAAATATCGAATGAGTTCAAGGTTGTTTTTAAATTATAACTAAAGATAATCATGATTTGACTTTTAAGTGCCCCCCAATCCTGCTCTGTTCAGCATCAATCTTACCACTAGTTTGGACAGAAAAGGGACAAGGAAGGGAAATTAACATTTAAATATAGTCAGATTGGTGGAAATCTTTATCCAAGCCATCCCGTGCCTTAACACCCCATTATCTTCTCCCAGTGCCCTGGGCTCCCTAGGGAAGCCTTCCAGGACCATCCTCTCTAGACTTGGAATTCCTGCAGCACAGTCATGAATATCTGATTCTTTTTTCCTGCCCCACATTTTTTTTCTTTTGGAGGAATTCCCTATCTCCCAGCACTTTGGGATTCTGATGGGCTATCAGTCAAAAATCAGCCTTCCCCCTACCACATAAGGGACACAAAACTCAGGCAGCAAGCCAGAGTCTCCCATTCATGGACACAGTGACCTTGGCTGGAGCCAATGGGCATCCCCCTTTCTGCAACACACAAGAACAGTACCAGAAAATGAGGCCGCACAGAGGGGAGCAGAGCTGAGAGATGACCAGCGAGAGTTCTGATTATATCACCAGGGTGCCCTGGATTTAGCTGTGCCTGAAGTCAAATGACTCCCGTACCTGAGCCCGTACATTTCCCACTTGCTTGAACTACTTTGAATTTGGGTTTCTGTCACTTAAGCCAAGAGTCTTGATCAACTCAGCCTCTCATTTTTAGGATGACTCATTTGACACATAATGTTGTTGCAACCCAGCGAGCATTCCTCAGAATGTCCCCCCTTTTTCTACAGAAACCTTTGGCTCATCTCTCCTATATGTCAGGGCAATCAGGCCAGGCTCCTGGTGTCTTTCAAGTATAAGCCTCTCTCTTTCGGTACTTTTTTCTTTCCATATGGTCAATCGGGCTTTGATGCCAAAATAATTTAGAGGCAGATCAGATTGCTTAAGGTTGCTTATGAGGAATTTCCACTGCTTGCTGACATTGTCTGAAGCCTTTTCCTCGGAAAGACATATGTATATATATGACATGTGTAGATCAAGACTGTCTCCCTTCCTCCCTCACCTCTTCATCTAGGGAATAGGTGTGCACAACCTCACCACCCCACTCCCCAAATGCCTCCTTCTCAGCCTGACACCTCATTTGAAGATAGATCTTGCAGGTTCAGGAGCCCTACTGAGAAAGCTCTGCTTAAGGCCTCAGGGGGCCTCGGGATTTAAGGCACCCCTGGGTGTTCTCTGGTGTAGCCTCCCATCTGGAGCTGGAGGTATTATCTCTCATCCGGGGCCATACTTCAAGGAGTTGGGGAGCACAGGTCACCACCTTACTTAATCACATCTTTTATCATGTGAACACTCGCTCCATAGCACACCTTGGCTCCCTGGTCTTACTCACGCGCAAACCAAACTTTTGCTGGAAACTGCCCTGTTTAGGCTAATTTTCTTCCTGCGCATTCTCTCTCCACACCCCCAGACTGGTTGGCTGACCCACTCCCTGCCTCATAAAAATACCAAGCTCATTCTCCTCTCAAGGCTTTTGTTCTTGATGTTCTTTCTGTCCTGAATGCCCTGCTTTCTTCTTCCTCCCACCTCCAATCCTATGAAGCCCACCTTAAGTTCCACCTCTCCCATCCAGCCCTCCCTGATTCTTCCCTCAGTCCTCTCATCTACGATCTGCCCCTTTTCTGAATAACAGCTGTTCCAGAATGAGGACTACACAGCTTATTAGCTAATTGTGACACTTCGTGGGATTTGAACCCATCTTGCCTCCTAACTGGAATATGTGCTTCTCGAAGGTAAGGACCATTACTCACCCAACTTTTGTCTATGCTCCCCTTCCCCTCACCCATCTCAGCATCTGGCAGGACTGGGCATAGAGTCAGGAGACACTTTCTCACACTTAGTTGATCATAAGCGTCCCTTTGGGAATTTGTCTTAGAAATGCAGATTCTCCGACTGTCTCCTGGAAATTCTGACTTACAAATGTAGGGTAAGATGCTGGGATCTGTATTTTGGAAAGCGCCACAGTGTAGGTTTTGCTGAGGCCAGTTTGGAAAACAAAGAGTTAGAGTCAGCATATTGCCAAAACCCAAATCAAGACACATATCTGACAAGCTCAAGTGTTTTTATGAGAAAAAGCACAAGATATTTTAAATACATAGGGGCCGGGAAATTCCAGGGCATGAAGTTTTCCTGCCCTTAGTGATGTGGCACCATTTGGGACATGATGACAGAGAGAATGGACTTGGAGTCTGGCAAGGGTCTGAATTGTGCCTCAGACACTTATTTCACCTCTCTGAACCTCAGTGTCCTCACCTGTTAAATGGGAATAATAGGACCCAAGTCCCAGAATTGTTGTGAGAATTAAACAAGGTCTTGTATGTGAAGTATCCAACTCCATGCTTGGCACAGAGCACCTATTTATTGCATATTAGTAACAAGCTCTAGTGGATGTTAAGTTATAGAAGCTGGGAAACCTGCCAGGTTGTCGGAGGTTGTAGGCTAGAGGAAATAACTTTGTTGGTGGGGTGTTCTCCATTCCTTTTGAGAGGGACCTTTCAAAAGGGGGCACTTCTTAGTCCTTATGTGAGTGATTTCCTACCACTGGGAGCAGGGAGCCCCAACAGCCATGAAGCCACTGAAATGCAGACTGAGAAGTTAAGTATTCTATTAATAATCATCATCATCATCTATGCAGTAATAATATTATCCTTCCAGCATTGAATCCGTGCTGAGTCAGAGAACATGTTCCTTCCGCAATCCATATTTATGCAGCATCACAATGGAAAGTTATTGCTTGTTTGGGGGAGCTGTGTATCCCCTTATCTTACTTTTGGTCACAAGAGATTGGGAGCCTGACCTTTTCTGCTCTTAATGCCAAAGGGAAAACTGACCAAGATGTGGCCTGGTCGAGGACAGTGCGGCAACCATGTGGTGTCATTTCAGACAGAAAAACCCAGGCTTTGGAAATCACTGGCTCTATCTTACATGAGGCAAGGGGTCAAGACCACAGTCCAATGGGAGGGATGGGGTTTCTTTTGCAGGCAATAAGCCAATTGGTCACTGGATTAATGGGTCAAGGGATCAATGGATCAATGGGGCTTCTCTTACAGGCAATCGATACTCCCAATTATTTTGTGTCAGAAAAAGGACAAGGTCTTAGTCTAGGCAGTGGCAAATTCTCCTCTCCCCTCAGAGGACAAAGGGCAGTTGGATCTGTGTTGTAATAGGAGATGATGGGGAAGTGCCATTCTGGGGGAGGTTCATGGTCACTGGCACCACTTTGGGAAGAGAGGTGCCACAGTCCCATGTCACCTGGGGTTCTGCCAGGGAAGTGGAGATACTGAGATCAAGCAGTAGTTATAAAACCCCCTCTGTTTTGTGCTTCTGTTGCCCTAAAACTCAATAAAACCTTGTGGGAAGAATTTAGTAGTCGGAAGAATTTAGCAGAGATTTGACTTATCTTAGACTAGGGGTCCCGGCAATAAACACCAACAAAGAAGCTGGGGGGAGGGAACCAGAGAGTCCTTCCTGGAGGAGGTAGCGCTGGGATGGATTGTCAGTCAGCTCATATTACTGAGCCAAATGTTTGTGGTTGGCTTGGCAGGTTGCCACTGACCCCACAATCCCTCTCATGATTCTCAGAATTGATGCTTCTCAGTGCCTCATAAGGATAATTTCGGGGTCCAGAAATTTTGACTCCCAACCCCCTCCAGTCCATGGCAGACTATGTCCCCTTCCCCTCATCATGCCGGGCTATGTCCCTGGCTTGGCTTCCCCTGTGGCCACACTGCATTCTCCCTCCTCACACCCTGACACATGCTCAGAAATGACAGGGTTCTTGTGGGTTCAGCCTGCCAGGAGCAAGCTTTGCCAAAGGCATCCTGGAGCCAAGCGGGTGGCCTCCAAGTGAGCAATAGGTTATTCCAGGCTGGAAGGTGAGGGCAGCCTCCCAGCTATTTCCTCCAACCTCAGAAGCAAATCAGTGGCTGGCAGTTCACATGAGGTCCCTCTGACATCTCTGGTCAGGAATGCAGCTTGCTGGGGATTCTGAAGCAAAGAGGTCATTGACAAGAGGAAAAGTCATTAGCAGGCAGGACGATCAGCATGTACCCAGGACCTCCATCTGCCTTAGCAAGTGATGGCTCTGCCCTGGGCCAGCTCTCCCTGAGCACCCACGGCTCATGTGTGGGTGTCCATGGGTCTTCTGGGACTCTTTGACCACCTGAGACCTGGCAAAGCAAGACTGTGGCAGCCCAGTCTTGTCTTTAAATCCACAAAGCCTTGAATCTCACAAATGAGCGAGAGGAAAAGGTGGCTGGAGGCAGATCCGTAGTTGCGTTTTTGTTGACTGTGCCAACATTTACAGATTGCCAATATTCTTTGGTAAAGGGGTCTAAGGACGGAATAGGAGAGGGTTCAGGAGCTCTACTTTTGAACTCAAAGTACACTTGTTCCTGATGCAAGCTCTCCAGTCATGACCTTGGATTCTGCTCCATACACATTATTATGTTCTCTAACATATATTATGTTCTGCTGTGGCCAGGCTGACCACTTCTACTGGCCGCTATTCCCCCAGTCCAGGGCTGTCTTGGCTCAGTATGCAAGGGGCACTCTGTGTTCTAGAGCATGTACTGGCTGGGAATATATTCATCTGCCTGGGACTAGAGAGTACTAACTAGAACAGTGCTTCTTAAACTTTAATGTGTCTAGGAATTATCTGAGGCTCTCATTAAAATGCACATTCTGATTCAGAAAGTTTGGGTGGATGTCAAGATTCTGCATTTTCAGGAAGCCCCCAGGTGATGCTGATGGTGTTGGTCCATGACTGCACGTGGAGAAGGAAAATGCCAGAAGGCTCAGCAGCTATTGCTCTGGGGTCAGGACTTGGAATTTCCAGGAACAGAGGTCCAAATAGCACCCTCATTACAATGGCCAGCTGACTCCCCACTGGGGCCACTTAGCCCCCCCAGCAGGCCCCGACCTGCCTGAAGCTTTGGTACCCAATTTCTTGAGAGATACATAAGATCAATGCCTGGATAGGGCCTTAGGGGTCATTATTTCTCCTCTACTCATCCTGCTCTCAGTGTAAGATTCTCCCCTGCATCCTCCCAGCTTCCAGGTCTGACTCATCTCTGCTTCACCCACCTCCTGGAGTGGCTGTCCATTCCTGATGAACAGAGATCTCCTCTTGCCTTCCTCAAGACTCAGTGCAATGTCACCTTTTCTGGGACCCAGTTAATAAGAGGAACTCTGCCTCTTCTAGGCTGCTGCTGTGACCTGGAACATGTAAGCATGGTATTTGTCACACTGTGATTGCAATTATGCACTTTTGTAACTGTCACTCCCGCAGTCCTTGAGGGCAGGGAATAATAATGTACTGCCTGGCTATACCGTATATTTGTTCAATCAATTGTGCGGATCTTCCTGGTCCCTCGTCCTCAGGAGGTCCCTCCTTCACTTCCTTGGGGACATTTCTAGGTTAAAGAGCTCCAATTTCTCCAACCTCCACGGGACCTGTTTAGGGAAGTGGAAGACACTGGTTCTCAGGTTTGGCCATGCATTTGAATTAAGGGGGAGTTTTAAGAATATTGACTCTAACCCTCAGAAATTCTGACTTATTTGGTCCGACCCAGGCATCAGGATTTTTAAAAACTCCTCGATGATTCTCATGTGCAGACAAGATGGAAAACCACGAGGAGTCAGGAATTTTAGACTAACACCCAGCATTTCAGCCTCTTCTCAGCACTGCGATCCGGCCTGTTCCAATCGTGGGTCCCCAGCACTGGTGAGTGGCACTCACCCTGGGCTTGAAACCAAACTCCTTCGGATGAAAGGAGGCCACAGGACTACATGGGTACGGGACTAGAGGCTGGCATAAAACCAAACCCCAGTTCCACGGTTTAACTACAAGTTTAACTTGAAGCGATATTCTCCATCTCTCTGAACCTTGGTTTCCTAACAAACAAAATTTGATAAAAGTTTATTTGTCAGTTTCTACTGGGTAATAAACCACTCCAAAATTTAGTGGCTGAAAGAACAAACATTTCATCTTTCTTGCAATTCTGGGGGATGGCTGGGCAGTTCTTCTGGTCTGAACTGGCTTTGCTGGGGATGGATGGCTTAGGATGGTCTCCCCCAGATGTCTGGCAGTTGGCTTGATGTCAGCTAGAAGGAGAGAGGGGGCCTGGCTGTTGTCCGCATCTCCCATCATCCAGCAGACTAGCCCAGGCTGGTTTACGTGGTGGCCATCATGGGGTTCTGGGAGCTACAAGGGACTGGGCCATGATGCTCTTTTCATGGGTCTATTTGCTAACGTACCACTGGTCAAAGTTAATCGAGGCCAGCCCAGAGTCAGTGTGGGGGTAGGTTACCAAAGGACATGACTCCGCTTCCTATAACTAGGTATAAATCAAAACTAAACTAAAATTAAAGCCCCATTGATATTCCAGCTCCAGGAACTAGGCAACCTGCCTGGGCTTCTCCTTTGTACTCATGTGCCTACTGATAATAATAATGGTCACAATATATATTGAGCTCTGGGAGTTTAGTCACTGACAACAGTTTATCTGACTCTCAGGCCATCATTTTTGTTGCAGATGTTTCCCTGCATGTTAGGTCATTAATTCATCTGAGCAAAGATCTTAAAACACGTGAAAATGGCCCCTTCCCTCCAGGAGCTCTGTCATCCACTGGGACAGCATGAAGTCAATTCGAAATTTGGATTTATGTCTACATGTGTTTATTCTGTGTCCACCTGCACATAGAAATCCTTCCCCTTCAGAGTCCCCCATCAGACACATATGTGTGTATGAGCAATAGAGATGTGACTGGAAGCTTGGTAGGGGAAATGAAGGGGCAAGTGGTACAGCGTCAACAACCCATCTGGATGTTTCTGTTCTTCACACGTCGTCCTCCAGTGCTCACCTCCAGAAGCATCTTATTCCCCTCAGATCCCTGGAGCAATGCCCAGCCCCACCAGCTCCCTTTCTCTTCCCAGGTTCTCTAGAACAAGTGCCTCTCTTTCCTCTTTGTCATGTAAAGCAACACAGCTCTCTCAGCATCCCCACATCAAATTATTTCTTCTTCTATTTTCAAAAATTAGACCCACTCAGTATAGAAGTCAAGGTAGGGACCGTCTTGTTCTACTTGATTATGTACTTCTAGATCTTGTCCCTTACTTCCTCCCAGAGGACTTATTGAATTATTTATTCTGGCGTTCTTCCCCAAAGACTCTTGAGTAAAAATGATCTCCATCTTCTTACAGCTACTTCTAATATCAAGCATTTTGAACTTTGTGAAAGGGCGGCCTAAAGGAGTGATACTTTCCAATGGAAGCATGAAGGAAGGCTTCCTGGAGGCAGTGACATTTGAACCAAGCCCTGATGGAACTCCTTTGAGAAGGGTAGCTATTAATTTCAAAACTAATGGTTTAAAAATGTGTTCGCTTTTCTAATCAGTTAGCCCAGTTCCTCAGGCTGTTATTCCATCCCTGCGTGTATGTCATCCCCCACCTGATCTGATAGTCACTGCACTCTTTTTTTTTTTTTTTTTGAGAGTGGATGGGAGGGAGAGCACAAGCGGGACTGGGGAGGGGCAGAGGGAGAGAGTGAGGAGCCCAGGGCTCAATCTCACGACCCTGAGATCATGACCTGAGACGATATCAAGAGCCGGGTGCTTAACTGACTGAGACACCCAGGCACCCCCTGACACTCACTGTTAACTGGAGAATTGGAAAAATGGAGTTAACCTGAGTTCTTTTTCTGGTTAGTTATTAGGAGGGAACAAGAAGCCAAGTTCCCACCTATTCATGGCATATAGAACAAGAAAAAAAAATATTGGCCCTACAGTTTCAATTATCCCCTAGATATTGTCAGTGTATCATTGGTTTTTGTTTGGCAAGTATTTATTGTTATTTTTTACATGCTTTGGATCTAGACTAATCTTGGCACTTAGATGTCCCCCTGGCCTCACAGAATAGGATGCCCGGAATTGATCATCAAAACAAGCCAAGGAATGCAAAAAAATTCCTCAGTAATTACTACATTATTTTGTTATTTGTGTCAAATATGAGTTAGGTGAGAGAATTCATTCATCTCTTACTACATTATGAGGGACAGAGGCAATTTTTCTCACAAGATTCGGGGCTAAATTGGATTGTCTTCTGAACTTCCCTGCAACATTTAATTGAAACTACATTCGCCAAAAAAAAAAAAAAAAAAAAAAAAATCTTCCTTTTGAGAGATCATTCCCAGAAATGCGTAGTCGTCTACTCGGAAGATGCAAAGATTTAATTTCAGGTGGCATTTTGAGAGGTGTGTTTGCACGCACCTATGTTGCAAGATACAATAACCCAACTAACAGAGGCTTAAGTAAAACAGGAGTTTTAGTTGTTCATATAACAGAAAAGTCCAGGGTGGTCAGGCTTCAGTCATGGCTGGATCCAGGTACTCAGATGATGTCATATGCGTTCTTATTCCTCTCTAACACTCAGCTCTGCTCTTCTCGTCAAACAAGCTCTCCCCACCAGGAGCTTCAGACTTAATTCTGCCAGCTTGACAACCTTGGAGATATAAGACAAGAGGTATCCATTGCAGTGGAATGCCTACTTAATGGTGAAATAAGTAAAAGAGGGAAAAAGAAAGGTAGGTAGTAGGGGTTTGGCTGAGAGCAATGGGTAGACCTATATTAAGTGAATTTGGGTTAGCAGGCCTGATTTTCAAACCAGTTGCATTGACTATTGGTAAAAATAATAATATCTCAAGACCCACAACATTCCTTTCTTAATTTCATCTGAGTATCCCAGTAATTGCTGATGTTCACAAATGCCCGTGTCAGCCAGGGCTGCTGGTCAACCATGGGCAGCCTGGTAAGCAGGCAGCTGTCCATCAAGACTGGAAGAAAGAAGTTTGAAATCCAAGAGAGAAGTCAGGAACTTGGCCTGCCTGGTGCACGGGGAAGGGAGGAGGGAAGGGGAGAAACCTCGGTAATTTGTTTTTAATATTTTGCTTGTTCTGGATACCATGAAAGCTACGTACATTGGCTTCTGACTAATGAAAACAGAGGGGAAGCCAAGTTGGAAACCTGGCCGTGTTTCTGTGCACAATTAGGTTTGTTTGTTTAGGTCTCTTTTTATTTGTTTTCAGATGACTCAGATAGGAGTACTGCAGGCATTTCAAAGCGAAGTGTTCTTATGTGTATTTTGGGTCTAGGGCTCCACCAAGTGCAGAAAGTCTTGGCTCCCTGAGGTTATTTTCCTATCCAAGGGTTTTCCAAACTTTCAAGTGAAGCTGGAAGAATGCCCTTATAAGCCAGGTTATTTTTCTTAGCAGACCCCAGCTTGGGGTTGCATGGGGGACAGCGATCACAAACATATAAACACAAAAGTCCCCAAACAAGGCACAAGGGCACCCATTGTGCTGACCTCTGGCACCATCTCCCCTTGATGGCTTTACCATCTGTGCACTCCAGTCATCTCTGGAAACATCTTCATGAGTCGGCCTCCTTCTCTCCAGACAACCAAGTTCAGAGATGGATTCTCTTTTCTAATCTCTCCGTATCTGTCTACAAACTGTTGAGCTCTGAAGACTCTCCTCTTGCACTGCCATCGTTTAGAGTCTAAAGCCTCTCCTGTGAAATGCAGAGAGATTTGCAACCTGGGAACCTGCCAAGTCCCTGGCTGAGTGCCTTTGCCTAAGGGGAGTGACTCCCATGGGGATTGTTTGCTCCTGGTCAGTTGACCCCAAGTCCAGGAAAGGCCTTGGGAGGGGCTGGCCAGTAATCTCCTTCCTAGAGGAGCAAGATGCAAATCAGGTAATGGTGAGGCCCCCTCCAGCCTCCCTTCTTGGAGGCTTAAATCCAGTAGCCCTGCCTCTGCAGGATGATTCAGAAGACAGGGATGCTCGAAGTGGTCCTGATGGTTTTAAAATGCTGACACTTTATGTAGGCGGCAGGAGCAGGTTTCCTGCGTTCCCCAGAATCTGGGTCCCAGCCTGAGTCTCCCACAGTCTCCCCTGCTCAGCCGTCCATGTTACATGAAAGACATTGGTCAACATGCTGGCCGGAGAATTACTTTCATACTTGAGTCACTCCAATGAAACTTCTGTTGACCAAGATTTTGTTTTTCAGTGCTCATCTCCCTCTGAATGGGGCTATAAACTGCCCCACTTTTAAGACTCTCCTCTTTCAGTGTTTGAAGTTGGAAACCTCCTGAAGCTCAGAACAGAAAGATTCATTCTATTGAAATGCGCATATTTCAGGAATTTCTTTTCCAAACCACTGTCTTCTAGACCTATCTTGTGGGGTCCAACAAAATTCTACCCAGTCTGCTACAGCTACACCACTGCACCATGACAAAGGGCAATGCTGTGTCCTAGCCGACCCTGACACAAGGACGGGTTGGAAGTAGCTTAATCAGGAAGTGAACCCAGGAAGCACACGAGGGAGAGGTGGAGTGACTCTGGGCATCTGGAGCTCAGTCCTGCTCAGGACCCTCTGAGAGATTGTCTGGAACATGCTTCAGACTGTCCTGCAGGTAAGGAAGCTGTCGCTGGTTGTCAGAGTTTGCTCCTGGCGTGGTAACTCCCTGACACTCCCAAGCTCACTCCTGCAGCCAGAGAACGTCCTCGGGCTGAGAGAGACATGGAGCCCTAGGTCAGCACGGAAGTCTCCAGAGGCCACTTCCGGGGTAAGTTGAGGGGGTGTGGAAGGGGCACCAACCATGGTGTCTACAGCATTTACTGTGCCCTAAGATGACAAAAGGAAGGGCACAGTCATCCGCAAGAAACTGGACTGTTGTCACTCAGCTGAGTTGGCTCGGACAGGGAAGCGGACCACCATTAATACCGATGAGCACTAGTTGAAATGACAAGAGCTGAAGAGCAAAAGGTTTTGTTTCCGTTCTCAGTTTACCTATGTATTTAGCAAATATTAACAGACTGCCTACTTGCTTCAGGTTCTGTGCTAAGGGCTGGGGTATTGCAAGGAAGGAGCCAGGCTCTGTCTCTGCCTCGGGAGACCACAGTCTGGTGGGGGATGGAGACCAGGAAAGAGTTCAAGGCAAGGGACTGTGACGAAACGGTCTTAGCAGGAGGGGCCCCTCATCTAGGCTGAGAGCGTGCAGTGTTTCTTCCTTAAGAAGGAAGGGGAAGAGTGTTCCAGTGAGAAGGAACAGAATGTGAGAATGCCTGGAGGCACCAGTGAGATGTACAGACTCAGGGCTGTTTTCTAGTAGGTTGGTGAGAGGGAGTGGTGCCTGATAAAGTCGGATGCCAACAAACACTAGGTCACACAGACTCTTGTCAGCCACATCGCAGTGTTTACGTCATATACCAGAGCAGCGAGGAATGGCTTCTTCTTACTATTATTATTATTACTATTATTTAATTAACACTTACTTGTTTGTTTCATTGCTTCTTAAATCCCACCTCTTCCTTCTGGATTTCATTTCCCTCTTCCTGAAAAGTATCTTTCCGTAGCTTCTCACTGATGTCTGTGAGTGGCGAACTCTCTCAGTCAAGGGCAGATCCAGTTTTCATGGGGCCTGAAGCTTATGCAATTTTGGTTCCTCTTTGGGAAAAAAACAATGCAAACTACAAATACAAAATTAAGACTGAAAGTAAACATTGATGACAAGAAAAGAAATCTCAACAAATTTTAGAAAGTTGACAAGTAAAAACAAACATTATCTATAAAATCCAGAAAAATATCATTAAAAAAATTAATTCACTATAATTTTTTCTAGCTTCTCCTCATGTTGGTGGCATTGGCATGACCATGGGGACTTGACAAGGAAGAAAAAGACGTGGCCTACATTTAGCATGGGTTTCATGGGATATATTAGATGGTTTGCAGTCATTTCCATGTATAGTCAGTTATTGCTGGGTGTTCAGATTCTGGAATGGCTTCCAGAAATACTCCTACCCTCCACATGCTGCCTTGCCTGGCACCCAGCAAAAAATCCTACAGTGCTCAATACCAAAAATATGTGGATGGTAGAGAAACAAGGGTTAAGATGTATAGAGCCATCTACAATTTCCTAGTCCATGGAAAATTCTTCCAATACCAGAAATGTAAAATTGTAAGTGGAGGATTCATTCCTACACAAAAGCTAGTCAAAATGGAAGTTTTCTTTCATCAACAATATATTTGAGATTATAAACCCACTAAGTATTTACAGCTCATTTGTGAAAGAAATTTCATAGAGGTCTTTCCAAGGTTGATAACAATCTTAAACACTTATGTGCCTCACCAAAAAAGAGTGATAAAGCTGAAAGAAAAAATCGTAATGATCAGTAACAGAAAATACATTTGATTAACCATGTTAGAAAAAAGAAAAACTGGGGCGCCTGGGTGGCTCAGTCATTAAGCTTCTGCCTTCAGCTCAGGTCATGATCCCGGGGTCCCGGGATCGAGCCCACATCGGGCTCCCTCCTCAGCGGGAAGCCTGCTTCTCCCTCTCTCACTCCCCTTGCTTGTGTTCCTGCTCTCGCTCTCTCTCTGTCAAATAATTAAATAAAATCTTTAAAAAAGAAAGAAAAAAGAAAAACTGTATTATCTTTTTCTTTGGTCTATGGAAAATGATTTTAAAAAATTGTCACATGAAGAGGTGATTAAAGAATATATAGCTAAAAATGGAATAAGTCTAAATGCAATATGGCATCCTGGATTGGATCCTGGAGAAGAGAAAAGATGTAAGTGGAAAAACTGGTGAAATCGGTGAATAAATTGGTGGATATAATCACATGATTATTGATGATGCACAAGTTCAAGGATGCTAGGATGCCACTGAAACAGGTATTTGAATATTTGAATTTCCAAAGGTGAAAGCTAAAGCCAGAGCTAAAAGCTGATATTGGCCAAATATGGAGGCCAAACTTCAACTCTGTTGCATCCCTTGAGAAAACCCAGCCCCCTACCATTAGGGCCCATTCAAGGTCTAATGGCCACCCCCAGGGCTGCATGGCATCACCTCCTGTGCTAACCACTCTCGTTTTCAGTGTCCTCTTCATTTTTGACGCAGGGGCATTTGTCCTTCTTTCTTGCAAACCCAGTTATACACTTAAATTTCTAGGTGTTTATATTGTGAGAGTTTCCAAGTTCGTCAGCTCATCAAGTTGGGCTGGTTTTCAGCAGGAGAGTGGGGTGGTGAACTTGATGATTTAGGAAGGAATTCTGGCTTCAGCGTGGAGAATGGATTTAAGGTGTGGGGTAAAATAATAAAGACAGAACAAAGACAGATCCGATGGAATTCAGTTGCAGAGATGCAACTTGAATGAGAGGAATCATAGTGGAGAGGGAGAGAAGTGGATGGATACTGAGACATTTCAGAGGTCAGAGGAGCAGAATCTGGTGGCAGAGGGAGAGGGAGGGGTCTAAGATGTGCCCAGTATGGGGTGGGGACAGCTGGGTGGATAGTGCTGCCATTTCTTGAAATAGGAAACAGAAGAGGGAAAGGATAAGAAGCCCCGTGAAGGAAGATGAGGAGTTCAATGCTGGCCATGCTGAGTTTTAGATACCTGTGTGGCATCCCTGAAGAAATGGCGCTTGAACAGAAATCTGAAGAATAATTAGAAGGAATCAGGCAACAAGGGGAAGGTAGAACATTCCAGGCTGAGGGAACAGCACACACAAAGCTCTGTGGAGAAGGGATTGTGGGCACATATAAGAAGCTGAGTTGTTATTATGGCTGAAGAAGACCAGGGGATCCGGTGCCTTAGGAAAGACATGTCATCTCTCTGAGAGAACCGACTCGACAATTTGCAAGGTCCTCCTTTTAAATCTCAAATTCTAGAGTTCTGTGATCCTTGTAACTTCTTGTTTTGGTAAAAAGAATTCTACAGAAAAGTTGCAATAGAACAATGAACACCCTAAGTCCTCACTAGGATTCACCAATTGTTAAAATTTTGCCGTATTTTCTTTCTCATCTAACTCTCTACTTACCTATTAACCAATGCACTCTCTATACATATATAATATCTGTTTCTAAATATAATACATATTATTATTATTGCAGAACAATTTAAAAGTAAGTTACTGTCTTCATGACCTTCACCCTTAAATATTTCAGCATGTATCTCCTAAAAATAAGAACATTCTCTTACGTGACTATGTCCAATGATGGAATTCAGGATTGACTCTGTGATCCAGAATTCTGTGATCTCTTTACATATGGACGGAATTCAACAGCAACTTATACTGAGCACCTACTGAGTGCCAGGGGCCATCCTCTGCATGGAATATTCAAACTGATATGAGAGACAACTCATTAGACAGATATTTACATGGAGATGTGGGGACGGCAACGGCAGACATACGCAGGAGTGCGAGGGGGATGCAGAGGAAGGAAATCTGGGCAGAGACTAGCTCTCTATCCCATCTCCACCCTTCCTCTTCTTTTTACCTAACTGGATGTCTGCACTATTAGGGTTTCCAATGCACCCAACTAAAAAACTACATTCTCCAATGTATCTGTTGAAAGACCAAAGGTATATATTAGAAGTCACTGGATGCAACTTCTGGGAGAGCTTATTAAAGCAGCCAAGCTAGCTGGAAGGCACACATTTTGGCCCTTGACTCTTCCTCTTTCCTGCTGTTAGGATTGTCGTTGTAATTGCTAGGGCTACAGCAGCCATCTTGCAGCCATGAGGAAACATTAAAGATGGAAGCCAATGTTAAGAATGGTGGAACAAAAAGACAAAAGGATCTTGGATCATAGGCGATAAAAAGGAGCCACCATGCCAACTCTGAATTGTATACTCCAAACTCTTTAAGAGAGAGGAATTAATGATCTCATTTAAGTCACCATTAATTAGGGTTTCTGTTACATGTAGTTGGAGCTAGTCCCAACTGATAAATCACTTAATTCTGCCTTGGGAATCCAGGGAAAACTGCATATGTAATATGAAAAATAAGTAAAAAAAAAAAAATAGCTTGGGTAAAAAGGTAGGAGGAGGCTCCAGAGCGTAAATTTTAGCTTAAGAGCCACAGAGGCCATTGAAGGGATTTGAGGAGAGTCCCAGGACTAAATTTTCATTTTAGGATGCAACAGAGGGGAAGTTGTCTTGTTGATAGCTACACTGTGGGGAGGGGGAGACTAAAGTCAAGAAAACTAGTAAAAGAGACGATGTGACAGTCTATGCAAGGAATGACCTGATCTTGGAATAATACTGCACAACATGCTAAAAAGCAAGGGCTCTGCTGTCAGCAAGACCTGGGGCCCATTTGGGCTTTGCCACTTATTGCCTATATAACCCTGAGCACATGGCTTCTCAATGCCTCAGTCCCTTCTTATTTCCACCAGACTGTTAAGAGAATTAAATGAGGCCATGCATGCACAACGCTTAGAGCTTAGAGCAGTACCTGGTACATAATAAGCACCCACTAAATTGTTGTTGAGCCCATGGCCGTGAAAAAAGGATTCTTGGCAGTAAGGTAGAATAAGATGACATCAACAGAATGCACAACCAGTTGGATGGTAGGAGGGGTGAGTAAGAGAGAGAAAGGAGTTAAAAATGTCTCCTAGATTTCTGTGGAACAAGGCATACAGTTTTGGACCCACAGAGTTGGTGGTATCTCTCCCCATCCACATGGAGACAACCAGGGCTCACCTGCATGGAGACTTAGGGAGCCAGGGCAAGGATCTGAGCTGGAGACAGACTGGTGAGCTGCTGGAGCCCCACGCGGCGGTGGAGGGCGGAGGTGGGGAAGAGGCGGTGTGCAGGGGTGGTGGTGAGGGGATCACAGCTCTCAGGTGAGTGCGTAGAATGAAAAGAAAAGAAAGCCAAGCAGGAGCCCTGCCGCTGGTGCTGGTGGACAAAAAGTAGCCAGCAAGGAAACTGAGGTGTGGCCTGACTTCAAGGTCATAGGAAAAACAGAGGGAGTGTCCCAGGAAATTCAAGGGGCAGAAAATTTGCAGAAAGCACGTTCAGTAGCACAAAATGCTGCAGGGCCATCAAATGCGGTCTAGGAATTGGGCATTGGGTTGTGGGGGGCAAGAAGGTCATTGGAGACCCCGGGATTAACTGAAAATCATTGGGGATGTCGGTCAGGGATGTCAGAAGTCATGGTTCCGATGGGGCTAGAAGGCAGAGTGAGCTCAGGGGAGACCTGAAGGAGAAAGGGATCAGGGGAGGTCTGTGTGAAGGAGAGGAGGGAGTCATGCAGCAATGGGACCTAATGCGGAGAAGAAACTGGAAGTAAGATGCCAGAAAGAGATTTGGGAAGAGAAGTGGGGGCTCCATGTCCAGGAGAGGATCCAGAATTGGGCCAGGGCTTTTGCCACGTACCCACAGCGGGGAATATGGCCCACAGTGGTGCTGGGAAGCCAGAATGCCCGGTGGGGCTAGGCTGAAAAGTGTCTGTGGACCCACCGAGGAGGGCTGGAGACCGAGAAAAACAATCATGACTCTTATCTCTTGGGCACTCGCCCTTGTGCCAGGACGGAGCCAAGCCTTGGCAAGTCCCTCACTGTGGCCCTATTTCACCAGGGAGCACCTGAGGCCCGGGTTGCTTAAGGACCAGCAGGAACCGGCAGGGCGGGGGGTCTTAACCCGCGTCTGGGCCCACCGAGAGACCCTCGATCTCCACGCTCCACCGCGGGGCGGCCAAGACGGCGCAACAGCTGGGAGGCCGCGGGGACGCGGCCCAGCGACGGAGGAGGGCGGCGCGCGGACTCGAGGCGGCCGCAGACGAGTCCCAGCGCGGAGCCGCAGGACCGGACACCTGAGCGGGATCGGCTCCGACGCGCCCGCCGCCCAGGCCCCAGGGGCCCCCCGGAGCCGCTCCCGGAGCAACGGGGGCCTGCGGAGCGTCCCCAGGAGGGGGCAGCAGCGCCCCGCGGAAAGCCGCCGCCACGGCTCCGGGGGCCTGGGGCTCAAAGGA
The DNA here is from genome assembly GCF_054177405.1 of Leptonychotes weddellii. NCBI lineage: Eukaryota > Metazoa > Chordata > Mammalia > Carnivora > Phocidae > Leptonychotes > Leptonychotes weddellii. Next base: position 159,750,227 of record NC_138370.1, on the reverse strand, counting down.
GGGACCGGCTGCTTCCCTGGAAGGTGGGTCCCTGGTCCCCCTCCACACACACCGCCACCGACGGCCAGGCCAGGCCGAGGAAGCCCCGCGCGGGGGCAGGTCTGTTGCCCTCCCAGGAGGCCCCGAGCGTCCCTCTTGGGCGTCACAGCCTTGGGAACAGCCTCCCCAGGCCTGCGCCGGAATCTCCGCACAGGGCGAGCGCCCAGTAAGTGAGAGCCAGGGTTGTTCTCCTTCTTCTCTCTGTCCCCCTCTTTCTCTGGGCCCTCCTCTGCTCCTAGACGCCCCGACTGGAGATGGCCCCCACTATTTTTCAGCCCGGCCCCCACGGGGCATTCGGGCTTCCCAGCACCACTGTGGGCGGTCTTCCCCACTCCGGACACGTGGCAAAGGCCCTGGCCTGGTTCCGGATCCTCTCCTGGGCGTCAAGCCCCTACTTCTCTTCCCATGTCTCTTTTTAGCGTCGGTCTTTCCTTCCAGTTTCTTCTCCCCCTCAGTTCCTGCTACTGCGAGACTCTTTCCTCTCCCCACCCTGGGCCAGCCCGCCGCAGCCTGGCTCCCAGCTTGTGCAGCAGAGACCTTCCCTCTTGCTCAGCTGCTCTCCACAAGGCTTTCCCACTCCGCAGGACAGGAGCGGGGTGGCCTTCAGCTCTGCCAGGATGCCCCCCACCCCCGGCACAGGCTCACGGGGGGCCCCTCCCCAGGCCGGAAGAGTCCAGTTCAGGCCTGGAGCTGGTGTCCCAAGAACTCAGGGGAGCCGGTTGCACAAATAGAACTCACCACATATCGGATGTGCAGGGAAAATAAGAGTATCATTATTTTGCTTAGAACTAATCTGGTCTCTCTCTTCTGAACCCCACCCACTAGTTAGTGGGATGGGGAAGAAAAACTAAATGTCCAATCCAGTTAAATTTTGAACTGGTATTTTAAACGCTTCAGATAATGCTCAGTCTTTAGGAAAAACACTCAGTGTCTCCGATAGTCACCCCCTCTGTCCCCCACCCTAGAGGCGTGGGATTATGGAGTGAGGAAGCTTTCTCCTCTCATGGCACCAGAGGTCTTGGGTTCTTTGGTCCCACCAAGGCCCTTGGATGTGTGCTGTGCACTGGTCTTCGGGAAGAGGTCCTTTTTTTTTTTTTGGCCTGGGTCATACTTGACCTCCTGGACTCCGGGACTGAACGTGTGTCTTGTTCTTCGGGCCCAGGCAATGCTCCTGGTGACAGTTTGGTGCCCCGGCCTCAGCTGGGCAGCAACCCTAAGCTCTTTCCATTGGTCCTCCAGTCTGTTAGCTGGGAGGTCCACTCCTTAGACGTGGCTGGGAGGTCACCTTGTATCATAACAGCAGGCCCTTTGGTGGGCCCACTGTCTCCCACCTTAGCATCTGCACCCCATGGGGACTGAGGGTGCGCCCAGGGAAGCTGAACTTCAGGCCTCCCCTGGGGCAGACCATATGGAGCTCCTTTTCTGGGGCTGTGCCCTGGGTTTTAACGGGGTGGCTTGTGAAGGGGCTTCCACCCAGAGTCCTAAGTGTAATACCTCTCTAGCACCCTCCCCTCTGCAGGCCCAGAGATGGGAACAACAGGACAATTTCGCTGATTGCTTAGCTATTCACACTCTGTCCACTTCCTCCTCTTTTTAAAAGATTTTCAGGTACAGAAAAAGGGTGGGCTTTTCCTTTACTTCTATTTCTTCCTTTCCGACTCATGCAAGCCCTGAAGGACTGGCTTTGGTCTCTTACTTGGCAAATGGAAGGACTCTGAGCTCTATTCTGAGGGAGGAGGAAGAATTTGGAAAATTCCTTCTCAAGATAATGGTCTGGCTCCTAAAGGCTAGAACTTTCTGCATAATCCTATTTTGAATGACTCAAACTAAACATTACCTGGGCCTCTCTCTCTTGGAATTCCTTCCGAAATCAACATGAATCTGCACACACAGATTCCCTGCACCCCCCCACCTCACCCCCTCACAGTCGTGCCTCCTCCTACAGGCAGATGGATATCTCAGGTGGACCAGGGAGAGTGGGAAACAGAAGGGAAAAGCCTATGAGTGCCTTAAAGCAGGATCCCTCTCCCTCTTTCTTGCAGCCTGAAGAGCTCTATTCTAATCAGGTCCAAATTACTGAGCTTTTCTTTTTGTCTTACTCTTTGTAAATCCCCAGGTCTCTGTCCCTTTAGCTCCCTTCCCCAGATGGGCTTGTGAGCATTACTCTCTCCTGAGATACCAGGGGAAGATGTTTTTGTTTCCCACCTGCTCTCATGACCCCAAAGCACACCCCGCTCCTGCCCGGCAGCTCCATCTCCATCCTGCGCCTTCAGGCAGAGTCCACACCGTGGGCACGTTTGCGTGGAACCATTCCTCTGAGACGCAGGATGCGCTTTCCTACCTCTATGCCGATGCACGTGCGGTACCCTGGTCTGGGCTTCCCATCATCCAGCCTCTTTGTAAAGCTCGTCTCAGTTTATCATCTGTGAGAGGCTTTCCTGCCACTGCTCAATCAATGTGAGTTCTCTCTCCTCTGAGGGCCTGAACTGCTTTGGATTCCTCACGTCCTACCCTGGATTTATAGCTATGCTCGTATTTCTCTCCCAACTATGCTCAAGTCTCTCAGAAGGCAGGCACTGTGTATCACTTGGCTACGTTTCTTCCATGAAGCTATGAGTTAAACTGGCTAGGAGGCTCTGATATATACTGATAAGTTGAATAGATTATCAACAGGAATAGCCCCAGACCACATTTTAAAGTTGGCTCAAAGCACATCAGCTCACACAAATGATTTCGTGTCTTTGGCCTCAGTTTCTTTACTTGTTAAAGAATTGAGTGGGTTTCCGTGATGTCTTAGATCATCTCCTCCTCTGACAGTCTGTAATTCTACCCATACTGTCTTGTGACGTGTGTACCTGTGCATGCATGTGTGTATGTGTGTGTGTGTGAGAGAGAAAGAGAGAGAGAGAGAGAGAGGTGGGCAGGGGTCACTAACTGGGGAGACAATGTGGAGTAGAGGAATGGCAAAGGCTTTAGATTAGGACAAGCCTGGGTTCAAATCCAGGCTCAGGCACTCACCAGTTGGGTGACCTTGGGCAGGCTACCTTCTCTGAGTTAAATGGGAAAATGAGGATATTTACTGAGTGCCTACTGAGTGCACACACTGGGTTGATAGTTGGGGATATGGAGTAAATATGGCGTGTCACCTCCTCTGTAGGAGGCCAGAGTCCATTAAAAGGAGACAAATCTGCAGACAAGTAAGTGTAATCAGGTGTAGAAGTTTTCCATGAGAGAATGTCCAGGACACAGTGGGGCCACAAAGGAAGGAGAGGTAGATCAGCAGATTCCAAGGATGATTTAGCTGGGAGTGGGCCAAGGAAAGGTTCCCTAAAGACATGAGAGCAGAAAAGAGCTCTCCTGGAACTTTTGGGGAGACAGAGAGAAGCAAGTGGTGCTGGGTCCAGACTGACGTCATGAACCTTCTTTGACCCAGACTGGCGAGGCCTAGGAATCTTGGATCCTGAAGGCATTTCCCAAGAGGTGGTCACCGCTGACATTTAGACCACTGGCCTGGGCCCTGAACCTGTTGGTCTTCCTCCAGGCCCCAGGCCCTTTCCTTGTGGCAATGAGTCATTGGCAGTCCCTGAGGTGGCCTCTGGAGCTTCTGTTTCTCCTCAGTGACCTCTGCCCACCTAATCATCTTCCAGGGAAAAGCAGTGCTTGAGAAAAGGTAACTAGTTTCATAAGCAGTGACCCCCTCCTAAACCCCTCCCCCTACCGCCTGTACTAGATCCAGGAGAGATGTTGTCTGCACCGAATCCGTGAGAGTTTCTATCAAGGGATAGTCTGAAAAACAGCCCTAGCCAGAGGAAGCTGTTCAAACGCCATCCATTTTGACACTTGGCAGGATTAGCAAAGCACCTCTTCCCTGGGAGAGTGGGAAAGTTTCCAGAATTAGTCTGCCGGCAGAAAGGGAGGTCGAGCAAACAGGCATATTGTTTTCTCATAGCTGTCTCTCTTGTTAATGTTTGGTCGGCCAGCCGTGCATTTTTGCAGTGTTACATAGGCTTACGTTCAGCTTTCATCAGAGAACAATTAGGACGAGTGTGGGGAGAGGCCAAAGGGTCAGGGACAACAGATGGGCCTCCACTTAAGCAGGTTAGAAGTTCATTGCTCCAGAGGAAGAAGATCCATCTCTGGCTGGGGGCCTGAGGGGTCCGGTAGAAAGAGGCAGAATGGAAAGAAGGTGAGGGCCTCTCCTTTCTGAAATATCCCTTTGGGACAAGTCTCTGTGTCTTAGGCAGTTGATTTAGTTTTCCATGAAGAAGCATCGGCAGCCCTGGCAACATCAAGAAGCCAGAGGCTTGGTGCCATACTAAAATAGCGTCGCTGCGTTTTCCAGCTGATGGATTACTCCTTGGTGAGCCAGAGAGCTTTGGAACATCATTTGGAAGCAAAACCACATTTAAAAAAAAAAAAAAAAAATTTTTTTTTTAAGGAAAACTTTGCATGCAATGAAGTTAGGGCTTAACTCTTGAGGGGAAGTAGTACACGGATGGCCATTGGTGGAGAGTGAGTTTGCCTTTGGTGAGCTGAGGTACCTGTGAGGGGCAGAGTGTTCTAAAAGGGTTGCTTAACAGGAAGAAAGTGCTGGTATGTGGGTAGGAAAGAACCAAAGGTAGAAAGGAGATTGTGTGAGTTAGTCCTTGCTGCACAACATGCCACCCCAACCTCAATGGCTACAAACAACCACTGTTTTATATACTCATGGTTCTAGGGGTCAGCAGTTTGGTCTGGGCTCAGTTGGGTGATTCTTCTGGTCATCCCACCTGGGGGCATCTGGCTGCAGTCATTTGGCAGCTCAAAATGGCGTTGGTAGTCTAAGATGGCCTTACTCATTTTTCTAGCAATCAATACTGGCTGTTAGCCAGGCCATGCATCTCCAGAGACCAGCCTCAGCTTCGTCACATGGTGGCTGGGTTCCAAAAGCAGCAAGAGAGAGGAAAAGGCTCAACGCACAATCATTTTCCCAGTCTCTGCTTATGTTACATTTGCTGTCCCATTAGCAAAAGTAAGTTGCATGGCCAAGCTCCGACTCACTGTGGGAGGGGATGACACCAGGGTGTGGATGTAGGGAGGGAGCCCTGGCTCCATTGGGAGCCATTACTGTAACCGTCTACCCACAAGAAGGAAGTAAATCTGAAATGGAATCGAATGCCCTAACCTCAGTGGGATGCAAACCATGCAAGTCAGTCCGTATGAGCTCAAGCTGAGGGAAGAAAGACTAGAGAATCATCTCACTGGGTTTTTGGAACAAGCCTGCTATTTCCTGGGGATGTTGGGGTAGAGAGAGTCTTGGATTAGTAAGACTTGAATAACTCAAGTGGGCGTCATTTTTAGCATCTCATAAAATTTTATAACGTCCTCTTCCTCCATATATATATCTACAATCTCCAAATACATAGAACATGAGATTCTTCAGCCTATGGGGAAATTGGTGACGTAGCCATAGAGTCTAAAGAGGAAAACAGGCACCATGTCATTTCTACAATAGAGGGAACTGGTTATACTGGTGATAGAGGAGGGAGAACCAAACAGGGACAATGAGGCAACCCAGGGATGAGCGACCTGGGGGAGTCACTGCTACCTCAAGGCTGGAGAGGCAAGAGACCAGGCCAGGTTATGGAGCTTGGAGCAGGGTGACCTGGTATAAGCCAGAGCTATGACGGGCTTGTTTGGTGTAAGCTGGAGCCACAGAGAAGATAGAGTCATTGCTAGAGAAGCTACCCAGATACTGCCATCTTCCTTCCACTCAACCCCCCCAATCTCCTGCTAATGCCTGGCCAGAGACCCTCTTAGTTCGTTTGGGCTACTGTAACAAAATACTATAGATCGAGTGGCCTAAACGACAAACATTTATTTCTCACAATTCTGGAGGCTGGGAAGTCCAAGATCAAGGCGCGGACAGATTCGGTGTTTGGTAAGAGCCCACATCCTGATTCATAGACGGCTGTCTTCTCATTATGTCCTCACGTAGTGGAAGGGGTGAGAGAGCTCTCTGGGGTCTCTTTTATGAGGGCACTAGGCCCATTCATGAGGGCCCTGCCCTCATGAGCTAATCTCTTCCCAAAGGCCCCATCTCCAAATATAATCACCTTGAAGGTTAGAATCCCAACATACACACTTGAGGGCGACACAAGCATTCAGTCTATAATAAGGGGCCTCAGAAACACAGCCCACAAGGGCAGCCCCCTGGAACACAGAGCAGGGCAGGAGGGAGACAAGGAATGTATCCAGGGTAAAGAGGCCCAGGACCAGCTCCTGGAGCATCTCACCCCTATTGGTGAAGCAAGACTCCTGTTCCCCTCAACGTCCCATGGGCAATTTCTCTGCATCCCTGGGGTATCTCAGGTGAGCTCAAGAAAACCTGCCCGACCCTCCTCACTGATGTCCAAAAGCCATTGAGAAGGAGTGGACTCCTCCCTGAAAATGCCACCCTGTCCCGGCTGCGGCCATCTGCCACCCTGGGTCTCCAGACCCTCGGGGTGTAGTGTGGTGTTTGTTGTACACTCCTGAGGGCTCCATGTGGCAGCTCTTCACTGGCCCTCTCAGAAATGGGCTTTGTCCTGTGCGCTCTGCAGTTCTCCTTATCACACAGCCCTTCATAAAAATAACTCATTGGGTATCTTCCTGCAGCCCCTCCTCCAACTCACATCTCTGGGACCACGTCAGGAAGCTGTGTCCAAGACTTGCTCCCCCTTTGCCCATCGGGGAACATCTGACCAAACTGTCCCCTCATTCTCCTTCGACCCAGACACCTTTCAGCAAGCTCGCTCCTGGGTTCAAGCTGGGACCACCCACTGAACACACACGTGTTCACGCCGTCACCACAATGCTGTAGGAGTGCAGGAGAAATCACATAATGATCCTTGATTAAGTACCTCCAGTGTGGCACATAGTTTATGCTTAATTCCTTTATTCCTGATAACGATGGCATTATTCTCATTTACAGGTGACTGAACACACAGAGGTTTTGTTTCTGACACAGCAAGTAAGCAGTAAGGTCAAGATGTTAAGACAGGCCCATCTAATACCAAAGTCCATGTCCTTCCCCTACCACGTTGCTTCTCAATATATCTGAATGGCATTTTATCGTCGTCTTGGCACTATTTCTCATTTTTCCTAAGAGACTTGAACATGCGGTTTTCCCCAAGGTTTCTAGTACGTTTTCTAGTACCTTTGAGTACCAAAGAGTGTCATCTCCTGTTGAGTGGTCCCGAGTGAGTTTAGGCAGTGCCTAAAATTCATCATGACCAGTGTGCTGTTTCATGCTCCCAGCTTGTTTCCCAGGGACTGCTGTTGTTCTAAGATGGGAGTACTGACGGATGCCCCCTGGAGATGATATAGCCTGGGGATCTGGAGGCGATTTAGCATTGTAGTTGAGAACGCAAACTTTGGCACTGGGCACGGCCTTGGGAAAGGAATTTTCCATGTGCACACAAAGCTGCTTTGTAGCTGCAAGTGTGGGTGATGCCAACCCAAGACTCGCAGCCAAGGCAGGCCAACCCTGTGGAGTCTTAGCAGCAGTATGGATCTGGACAGTAGGGAGAAGCCAAGAAGGCAGGGAGACCAGTCATTGTAATGGTCCCTATGAAAGGTGATGTGTGGTGACCCTCCATATCCGGGTCAAGGTCCTGTGTCTAGAGGGCAGGTGTGAGCAGCACAGCTGCTGGAAATAAGAAATGCTTTTTTCGGGGCACCTGGGTGGCTCAGTAAGTTAAGCGTCTGCCTTCGGCTCAGGTCATGATCCCAGGGTCCTGGGATCCAGCCCCACATCGGGCTCCTGGCTCAGCAGGAAGTCTGCTTCTCCCTCTCCCACTCCCCATGCTTGTGTTCCTGCTCTCGCTAACTCTCTCTCTCTGTCAAATAATTAAATAAAATCTTAAAAAAAAAAAAAAAAGAAATGCTTTTTCAGGGAATGAATGTGGTCCTGGATCTCCCACTTTCCCTCCTTCAAACCTGACTGGGCTGTGCCCTTTGCTCTCTGACAACCAGAGTGATCCTGAGGATTGGGACCTCAAGCTGCCTTGTTCACCACTTTATCCTGGGTACCTGAACATGGCAGGGCCTCCGTCAACGCCCAATGAATGAACAAATCAAACAAATCAACTGAAAAATCCATTGTAAATTTCATCCACACAACGTCTTTATTCCCATTATCATGTTCATATGGTGCAAGGTTGCAAACAGCAATTCAGTTCATTTAAAAACATTTTTATAGGGGCGCCTGGGTGGCTCAGTTGGTTAAGCGACTGCCTTCGGCTCAGGTCATGATCCTGGAGTCCCGGGATCGAGTCCCGCATCGGGCTACCTGCTCAGCAGGGAGTCTGCTTCTCCCTCTCCTGCTCCCCCTCCTGTGCTCTTTCTCTCTCTCACTCAAATGAATAAATAAAATCTTTAAAAAAAAAAAAAACACTTTTATAATACCAACAAAGCAATGTTACAGAACGATTAGAAATTGAAAGAGAAAAAATATTACCCATAATTGCTACTTTCAAATCAACTATTACCATGCTGCATGTTTCCCTCACATCTTTGCTCAAATGCTTGTATTTTACCCATTTGCATTTATATGTCCATTCCATTTTGTTTCTTCTTTTTTAACCACAGAACATTATACTGTCAGTATTTTTGTGTTGTTACTTAATCTACATAATTATTTTGCATCATGCCATTGCATAGTCTTAAGGTCAGAGCTTCACAGATTCAGTTCCTGCATCATCAGCGTCCCTCCTCCATGGGCTATCTTACCAGTGTACAGACGTGCAGGAGTTTCTTCCATCTAAACAAAACTCTCTCTTTGCATTCATCTCTTTCTGACCTCCACCCCTTGTCTCTCTTTTCTTTCACAGCAGAGCTTTCCTCAAGTGTTGTCTATCTCCTTTTTTTTTTTTTTTTTTGAGTAGGCTCTATGCCCAAGATGGGGCTTGAACTCATGACCCCAAGATCAAGAGTTGCACTCTATTGACTGAGCCAGCCAGGCACCCCTCCCATTCTTTCTGAACCATCTCCATTCAGACTTTTGTCCCCATAACTCCACAAATTGCTCTTATCAAGTTGACAGTGACCCTAGTGATGCTAAATCCAAAGGTCAGTTTCCAGAACCCTCGTTTGACCCGTCAACAGCATTCATTCCATTCATCATCATTTACTCCTCCTTCTTGAATCCCTTTCTTCTCTTCAATTCCAAGAGAATTTGTCTTATATCCCTGACTGCTCCTTCTTAGTCTCGTCAAACTCCAGATGTTGGCATGCTCCTGAGTTGAGTGCACAGAGCTTGTCTTTCCTCTGTCTGTACTCACTCCCTTGTAGCGTCACCCATGCTCTCGCGATCTGTGTGCCCTGAGGGCTCTCAGTTTTGCATCTGCAACCTAGAACTTTCCCCTGAACTGCAGACTCTTATCGCCAACTGCCTATTTGTCATCACTGCTTGGATCACTAATAGCTTCACAAGCTTCAGGTGTCCAAAAATGAAACTCCTGACCCTCCTCTCTAACTTTCTTCTCCCATAGTCTTCCCCTTCTCAGTAAATGGAAATCCTGTTTTTCCAGTTGCTCAGACCAAAGATCTTGGCATCATCTTTGATTCTTCTCTTTCTTTTTCACCTTACATCTGTCAACAAATCCAATGGCACTACTTAAAAACGTATGTAAAATCCAATCGCTTCTGGTCCCCTCCACTGGTCAAAACCAACATCTATTACATCTGAATTACTTTAAGAGCATCCTAACTGTATCTAGTTTGCCCCCCACAGTTCATTCTCAATACAGCAGCCAGACTGAGTTTCTATTAACATAAGTCATAGCATGTCATCCCTCTGCTCCAAATGTTCCAATAGCTTACTATCTTAGTCTGTTTGGGCTGCTATAACAAATATTAGAGACTGTGTGGCTTATAAACCTCAGAAATGTATTCCTCAAAGTTCTCAAAGCTGGGAGTTTTGAGTATCAGGGTGCTGGCATAGTCAGAGGAGGACCCTCTTCTGGGTCACAAGCTTCTTGCTGTATCCTCAGATGGTAGAAGAGGTGAGGGAGTCTCTGTGGAGACTCTATGGGGTCACCTCTCCAAGGACACTAATCCCATTCATGAGGTCTCGGCCCTCGTGGGCTAATCACCTCCCAAAGGCCCCACCTCCTCACATCATCACATTGGGATTTCAGCATATGAATCTGGGGGAGGGGGACATTAACATTCAGACCATAGCACATACCGTCACACACAGAATGAAAGGGAGAGCCCTCGTCATAGCCTGCAAGAACTTCCTCATTTGATGCCCCACTTGGGCCTCGTCCCCTGCTACCATCTCGCCAGCACACGTAAACTGGTCTCCTTAGTGTCGCTCCCAATGCCATGCTTCTACCACAGGATCTTTGCGCTTGTTGATTTCTGTGTCTGGAACGTTCTTTGCAGAGATATCGACCTTCCCACTCTTTCTGGTATTTGATTGAATGTGAGCGCCCCCCCCCGCCCCGACTGCCCTAGTGAACAAGAATTGTGGCCCAGTTCTTTCTCTTTCTCTCGCTTGCCTCATGTTTCTCTATATGATCTCCCATGTCATTTACTCCTTCATCTTTGTGTTGGGGGCCTCTCCCCACTAGACTCTAAGACCCCTGAAGGCAGATTTTTATCTTTTTGTGGTCCACCGCTATCTACCCAATAGCTAGAACAGAGTGTGTCCCATAGTACTTGTTGAATGAATCAATCTGGGATTCAGCATCTGACAGTTAAATGCCTCGGTCGTGCGACATGAGAAAGTGGAGCGTGATGGCCAAGAGCAAGGGCCGCCTCTGAGCCTGTACTGTGCATTCGGCTGCATGGCAATCCAGCTGTTTGCAGCTGTCCACATGACACAACCGTGAGCTACATCATTCCTGCATTCTTTTTGTTTCCAGCTCTATCAGGACATAATTGACAAAATTATAATATTCAAAGTGTACAGTGCGATGAGTTGATGTACATATACCTCCCAGCACAGGGCCCACAGCAGAGGAGTTGCTCATTCAGGATTTGTTAAGTTTGTTAAGAAGCAAGAAAAGGGCTCCTAAGAAGAGTCTAGAAGTGCCCGTGACCAGCTTTATCCCTTTCCCAGTTTCGCTTTGGGGGCCAGCTGTATACTAAATTTATTCGCTTATTTACTTAATCAGTCCACAAACGCAGCTTTGCAAAATCATGTGATTGTTATCATTATAAACAGTGTTTTTCCAAAAGAAAGCACAAAGGCCCATCCCTCTAATGCTTTCCCCCCCAGAAGGGTTTTTGTTCCAAACAGAAACTCCAGTGCCCCCATGCAATCAGCACAAATCCCAGACACACTATGTCTAGCCAAGCACAGGGCATTTTTAGCTCCCCATTCCCTGCTCCAGAATGTTGGAGAGCCTTTCCCCGCTGAGAGCCCTCCGCCACCCCTTAAGCGCAATGACGGCTGCTCACCACACAGCAGATGTGTGGTCACACGCAATTAAGTGGGTGCAGGCCGGTAGTGGACAGACAGCATGAAGTATGCACAACTGAGCCAACAAGCAAACAGTGGAAACCAGAGTGGGAAGATGGCTGTGCTTGCCCAGCCACTTGCAGAAGGCTGGACTCGCATTCCTCCTTGATGTCCTGGCACTCCCCCGAAGCAGTGCCAACCATCCTCCTAGTGTTACAATCCCTGCTTTATACGGGAGATGCCAAGAGATGGACTGAGAAGCGCATCCCGCCGAGGAGGAGGGACACTGCCCTTCACGGTCACTGATGCCCTGCCACCTTCTCGGCGGTCGACGCCTGAGTGTGGCTACTTTATGGGAAGGCCAAAGTGGATCTTCTGGCCAAAGCCCCGTGTTCAGATTGAAAGCAGTCGATGCCATAATTCAAGTCTCTGTCCAGAGGAAGAAATGTTTTCAGAGGAAAATGGACCTGCCATCTTTCTACCAGCCCATTCTTCATCCCAGAGAGGCCTCTTCCAACCATGTTTTTAGTCTATGTTCATTCAGTGTTTTGGATTTGTTCTGCATTATCATATTTTGCACAGACAGTATGCAGTAGTAGTTAACATTCATTGCATAAGTAAAAAGAATCAAACATGAAAGATACGTGAGCCATCAAACATCAAAGATACATGAATGATCTCATGCATGATCTCAAATGTATTGTGCTAGGTCAGTGGTCCTCAGCCAGGGGTGACTCTGCCCCCCAAGGGACATCTGGCAATATCTAAAGAAATTTTTGGTCATGGCAGTTGGGGCGGGAGATGCCACTCGATGAAGATGCCATCTAGTGGGTAGAGGACCAGATGTTACTAAACATCCCATGGTGTACAGGGCGGCCTGCACAACAGAATGATCCAGCCCCAAAGTCAAGAGTGCTAAGGTTGAGAAATCCCGTGCCAAGAGAAAGAAGCAGACTCCAAAGGCTACAGGCTATATAATTCCATTTATATGACATCTGGAAAAGGCAAAACCATACAGAAAGAAAATGCAACCATGGTTTCCAGAAGCTGGCTGAGGGGAGGCGATTGACTTCCAAAGGGCACAAGGGAATTTGGCAGGGATGGAAATGTTCTCTATCTTGATGGTGGTGGTGGATCACATACGTATGTGTTTGTCAAAACACACAGGGATGTACACTAAAAAGGGTAAATTTGACCTATATACATTATACCTGAAACAGATGAACAGAATTGCTCTATTTGAACCAAAGCAGTCTGGAGATGATGGGAGTGGGGGAGAAGTGGTCCCTAAAAAAATGAGAAACAAGTTGAAGTGGTAAGAAAAGAAATGAAGGAAAACACAGAAAGACAGATTTTTGCTTGTTTTTCATAACTAAATTATTGATTTCTTTTCAACAAACGACACCTTATCAAAAGTCACTTTGTTGTTATGGACGAAAACTTTTATGAAACAGCTTGATTGAGGTATTATTATCGAGCAATTTGATAAGTCTTGACTTATGTATATACCTGTTCCACAATTGTCACAATCATGATGAACTTGTCCCTCACCCTCAAAGTTTTCCTGATGTCCCTTTATCATCCTTCTCTCCCCCCAAAAAGAAGAACAGTGATGATCACATGGGGTGGTTGTGAGAATTTAAATGAGATACAAGCATAGAGAGAGTCTTATTACACACTTGGCTCATTTTCTTTAGGGGGAAGAAGTTATTGTGGAGTGAAAAGCACCTAATAGCAGAACACCTGTATTCCATGCCTAGATTCGCTGCTTATTCTTGGTATTGGGGTGGAATTGAAGATCAGAGAAGTGCCATGAGCAATGCAGATGTGCTCCATGTATGCCTTTCGAATGAGTGAGTGAATGAATGAATGCATGCATGCCTATGCTGGAGCTATGTGTTTAAATATCTAGCTGTAGACACAAGAACACAGTAAAAGAAATGGAGTCAAATAAAAGACATTTTATAATCACATGTACTAAATACAAGTGCACTTTAAACTTAAATATGTCTCAAATCAAATTTGTGTCCTTACCCATAAAGGACCCTTCTTCCTGAAATCCTTAAGTTAATGGCTGGCCCCACTGCCCTCTTTGTCCCAAATTAGAAGCCTCAGATGCGTCCTCAGCTTCCCATTCTCCTTCAGCCTCACACTCAGTGCCACGGACGTACATTTTTATCAGCTCGACTTCCTCTCTGGAGGCTCTTATCCCCTCTTCATCTCCATGGCCCGTTCCAGCTCTCCTCCGATCTCACAGAGACGTCTGCAGTGCCTCGTAGTGAGCCTTTCACCACTCGTCTTTCTTCTCTCATGGCTAGAACTTTCTTAAACACCGTGGGACTACCCTGCTTCCCAGCTCTGTGAACTTTCTGTTTCCCTGATGTGAAGCCCCACCTCCTCGGGTACAGAACTTTCCATTACCTGGACTAGACTTCCCATTACCCAGTCTCATCCCACCTGAAGCTTCAGCCATACCTACGTGTCACCTTTCTCCAAATACACCACGATCATTCCTTTTCCCACATCTTTTTCTCTTGTCATTTTTTTTTTAATTTATTAATGAGAGAGAGAGCACATGAGAGGGGGGAGGGTCAGAGGGAGAAGCAGACTCCCCGCCGAGCAGGGAGCCCGATGCGGGACTCGATCCCGGGACTCCAGGATCATGACCTGAGCCGAAGGCAGTCACTTAACCAACTGAGCCACCCAGGCGCCCTTCTCTTGTCATTTAAAAAAAAATGTGGTAAAACCTAGATAACATAAAAGTTACCATTTTCTCCTTTTTTTTTTTTTTTTTTGAGAGAGTGGGGAGGAGCAGAGGGAGAGAGAAAGAGAGAATCTTAAGCAGGCTCCACACCCAGCACGGAGCCTGACGCAGGGCTCGATCTCACAACACTGAGATCGTGACCTGAGCCGAAATGAGGAGTCCGATGCTTAACCAACTGAGCCACCCAGGCACCCTGCATTTTAGCCATTTTGAAGTATACAGTTCAGTAGCATTAAGTACATTCACATTGTTGTGCAGCCTTCACCGCCGTCCATATCCAGAACTTTTCATCATCCCAAACTCAAACTCCATCCCCATTAAACAATAATACCCCATTCTCTCTCTCTCCTCCAGCCCCTGGTAACCACCCTTCCACCTTCTGTCACTGTAACTTGACTACTCTGGGTACCTCATATTTGTGGCATCATGCAATGTGTGTTCTTCTGTGTCTGGCTTTTTTCACATGGCATAATGTCTTCAAGGCTCATCCATGTTGTAGCATGTGTCAGAATTTCCTTCCTTTTAAGGCTAATTAATATTCCATTGTATGCACATACATTTTGTTTATCCCGTCATCTGTCAGTGGACTCTTGGGTAGTTTCCATCTTTTGGCAGCTGTGAATAACACTGCTGTGAACATTGGGGTGCAAGTATCTATTTGAATCCCTGCTTTCAGTTCTTTTTCTCCCCATATCTTTTTATATTACATGCTCCTTCTGGCTGGAGGATCAACCCAGAGGTATCTTTCACCCCTCTTTCCGAAGAATTTCTACTCAACCGTCAAGACTCATTTCAAAAGTTCCTCTCCAATAATCAAGGAGAGGTGGCCATACCCTCTTCTACACTCTTTCAGCCCCACATTTTATGCTCTCTTACAGTTCTTCCTTTGCTGAATCACAATTATAATTAAGAAGGAAGTTCACCTTGCTCACCCCTCTCCTCCATATATCATGTGTAGCCCACTGTCGGAGCTGCATAAATATTCAAGGAAAATATTTTAAGGACTGCCTCTGGGTTCTTCAGGCCCAGGCCCAGGCTCTGTGGGGACTCAAGAAATATTAGCCAATGTTGATTTTTTTTTTTTTTTGTCCATTTGTTCCAGGAAAAGATCCAACACCAAGATGTGACCTTAAAAGTATGTTCTGGCTGCCACAGGGTCCTTATGTCCTTGGGGTCTCTGTGGAAGTGACTCACCATGGTTAAACATTTGAAAGGCTACCCCTCTTGACTCTGTTACTCATCTACCTAGATAGCCCTAATGGGAAGGCTCAAACCAGCTGAACTTTCCTTTACACTTTCAACCCGGTGCATACCTTTCTACTTGTGCCCAAGGCTGAGGACCTGGGGAGAAGAGTGAATTTTAGAGTTGGAATGAACTCAGCTTCAGATTCAAAAAGCATTTTCTCAGCTCTTTGAAGAGCTACTCTTCTACAGGCCAAGAATTAAGTATTAGAGTAAAGCCATGGGAAACCTAAAAGGTGGGTCTTAGCTCCCCAGCCACCCTCCTTTCCACTTTTTCCTGGCTCAGCTCCCTCCCTTTCAGTTCTATCTTTCCTTCCCATATATTCTATTGTATACTCTTGGCCTTTTCCTTGCCTATGATCTTGACTCTAAGAAAGGAGAAAGCATCTCACTTGCCTTGAATGATGGTATATCCCACACCTCACAATGCATGGCATTCGTATGTTCATCCATTCATTCACTTACTTAGCCTTTCGTCCACCACACTGGAGGAATCCAGGTATCTGTTCACATTTGAAAGGGGGATGTTAGGGTCATGCTCCCTCCCTTAACCGGGAAGCATATGCATATCTTTGAAGAAAGTTCATTTACTTCCTAATAAAATTCAAGTGGTATAGTCTGGCCCACTTTGAGTCTGGAGTGTATTGAGGAGTTGAGTGGGCTCCTTGGATAACTTAACTCTTCCTATGTCACATTAACCTCTAAAACATTGGGACTGTAGGGGAGGAAAAATCGTTTTCTCTCTACTCTGTTAGGTTCCAGGCTGAGATTCCTCCTGTAATAAAAGACAGGAGAAAAACAAACAGAAGTTTAATAACATGTATACCTCCTATATACATGGGAGATATCCAGGAAAACTGAGTCATTCCCTGAAATGGCCCGGGCCACCACTTTAAATAACATCTCCAGCTAAAGACAAAAGATGATGTGAGGGTGGAGGGAGAGCCAGTTGTGGGAGGTTATTAGGCAAAGTACAGTAAACAAGGGTAGGGTTATTATGCAGATTTAAGTCCATGCTTTCCCCATTGATAACTTTCTAGAGATGTAGTCATCCTTCTCTTCCTGGTTCAGAGAAGGAGACACTGTTCCAAATGGAAATTTGTATATTGTGGTTAGGGGTGCCGACCCCTTTGCATCTAAGAATCTGCATATAACTTTTGACTCCCCCAAAACTTCACTACTAAAAGCTTACTGCTGACCTTACCAATAACATAGTTGATTAGCACATATTTTAAAGATTTTTTTTTTATTTATTCATTTGAGACACAGAGATACAGAGAGAGAGAGAGAGAGAGCATGAGCAGGGAGAGAGGCAGAGGGAGAGGGAGAAGCAGGCTCCCCACTGAGCAGGGAGCCCGATGCGGGGCTCGATCCCAGGACGCTGGGATCATGACCTGAGCCGAAGGCAGACGCTTATAGCTCATATTTTATATGTTATATGTATTATATACTATATTCTTACAATAAGTAAGCCAGAGAGATGAAAATGTTATTAAGAAAATCATAAGGCAGAAAATATACATTTACAGTACTGTGCTTTATTTATCAAAAAAATCCTCATCTAAGTAGCACCTGTGCGGTTCAAATTTGTGTTGTTGTTCAAGGGTCAACCATAAATATTTCTTTCAAAAGGGTAACTTCTACTCAATTTTTAGAGCTTCTCCCATTTCTGCTGTTTCTTAAAAATAATCAACCTAAAATAATCCTTTTGCCAAAGGAGCATATTCTGGGGTAGAAAAGTTGGCTCCCTTTTAGAACTAATCCCACGGCTACCCTTCAGGCAGCAAAGAGTACCAGAGAAGCTCTTCCTGTACCTTATTCTTCCAACTCCTTGCTATCCCCTCAACTTTTAGTTTCCTCCTCCTGCCCTCTCCACCCCACTCCACAACAGGCCTCTCCCTAGGTGGCGGTCATTACCTACTTCACTCCAACTGCCCAATGGGGGACAGAAGGGACCTGGGGTCTTGCAGGAAGAGGAATACAAAACAAAGATGGACATCTGTTCTGATATTGGGATGTCTCGAAAAAACATTTCAGGTACTTCTCCAGGTATAGAAGTGAACAAGCTAGCAGAGTTTCAGCACCTAGCATGGCGTAGAGGTCCTCCTAAGTTACATTATAATATTCACTTCCCTTACTTTTGGGGGCAACAGCGCCGGAAGTCAGGGTGGGGGGAGGGGAAGAGAAGCAAGAGGAAAAGAAAGGCCTATCCCCTCCACAGTGAAGACAGAGTAGAGGGAGCTGGTCCTGTAGGACACCACTGCAGCAATTGTGAGGCCCTGAATTAAGGTGGTGACTCTTGGCTTCACACCTACATAATTAAGTGGCCAGATGAGAAAAACTAGAGCAGGTGTTAGGAAAATATCATGACCATTTTGGGATGGCACCATCAATTCTTACCTGTCTCCTATTTGGACAGGCACATCTGCTCGTGTTCCCTCTGGTCTGTTCTCTGCATTATGGTCCGACTGATTACCTTGAGAACAAACTGCTCAGATCCCAATCAGGGTCTTCTTGGTCCTATTAGCTGTGGTCCTAAGTCCTCTGTGTGACCTCCTGTACCTCACATGCATCACCCTGCCTGCTCTCCAGCCTATTTGTTTAGAGTCTGTCTTTCCCAATAGATAGTAAATTCCATGAGGGCAGGGAGTACATCTGTCTTGTTCTTGACTTCATCTGCAATGCCTGTCACAAAGTTCGTTCTGGAGAGAGTTTAGGAGAGAGAGAGTGCAAGAATAAATATCATCCAAGTGAAGATTCTAACAGATAGTTAGAGCTATAAATTTGGGACACCATTAGCATAAAGAAGGTAGATTTAAAAAATGTAAGTAAATGAATTTGTATATAGTGAGAAGACACGGTGGCCAGAGACAAATCCTTGGGGAACAATGACATTTTACGTGGCCACATCATGAGTGAGGAAGGATAAGCAACTCTAATGGCTGCTCAGGGAACCAGCAGAGAGCTTAAGGCAACAGGAAGGATTGTCAAATGCTAGCAAGAGACACCATATGAGAAGGATTGATGAGAGACCATGTTTATAGGCAATACAGGGGGTAGAGGAACACTTAAATGACACCAAGAAGAGATGGTCTGGCCACTGTGGAGCAAGGGACATTCTACAAGGCAATCAGTATTTAAAAAAAAAAAATCAATATCATTTTTAAAAAAGTGGTGGGGAAGTTCTAGATCAAGACACTAGAAAGACTGAACCACAACAATGTGTTGGATTGGATCCTGGTTCAGGAGAAAACAAAACTAAAGTTAGCTGTGTGGATGTCTGGAGGAAGAGCCTTCCAAGGAGAGGACACAATGAGTGCAGTGGCCCCAGAGGGAGACACTGCCTGGCCTTTTCAAGGAATGGCATGGAGCCCACTGAGGCTAGAGGGGGTGAGAAAGTTTCAAGGAGGGTAGAATGTGTAGCGTCATTGTAAAGATCTTGGACTTGACTCAGTCTTCAACATGCTAAGGTTGCAATGTCTATTTAACATCCAAGGGGTGATGTTGAGTAGGCCATTGGGTACACAAGTCTGAAATCCAGGGTGGAAGCTAAGGAGATAAAAATCAGCACATGCATTAATTGCAAAGCCATGAGACTGAATGAAATCACCAAGGAAATGAGTATAAAGAGAAGGTCCAAGCAGTATGCACCCCAAGTGCATACTGGGGTGCTCTGAGGCAAGAGGTCAGGAGAAAAGGAAGGACCAGCCAAGGCGGTTCTGAAGGACTGGCTAGCACAGAAGAGAGAACCCAGAGAAAGTGGTGGAGTGAAGTCGAGGGAGAGCAGTGTCTCCGGGATGAGGTGTTGGCCGCCTACTGCTGCTGGGTCAAGGATGAGGCCCAAGACCTGATTTATTCACATGGAGGGACCGCTGACCCTGACCTCAGCAGGACAGTTCTGGTGGAGTGAGGCAGGCAGAAGCCCGAACCGATGGAGTGCAGGAGAGATCAGGAAGGGAATAACTGGACACCGGAGTCCAGGCAACTGGAACAGGAGCTGAGAGATGGGTTCACAGCCAAACGGTGGTGAGGTCAAGAGAAGTTTTGGCTTTTGGGGTTTTTTTTCTTGCCTTTGTTTTAAGATTGGAGAAAAGATAGCGAGTCCATATGCTGACGGGACCCAGTAAGCAAACGAGTGAGTGAGTGAGTGAGTGACCCAGTGCAGTTACAGGGGTGCGCCGGGGCTCCCTGCCATATGGGAGAGGTCTGGGTAGCTTTATAAACTGAGTCCCAGGAGATGGGTGACACCCCAGGGAGCAGAGACAACAGAGAGGCTGGGGTGCTGGCTCCCAGCCGGCCTCCCTGCCTCCAGTGGCTGTGTCCTACCCTCCCGTTGACACCAGAATCTGGCTTTCCCCCCAGCCACTTTGCCTGGATCCCAATTAAGGCAAAGAGACAAATTCACCCAAGCTACGGCCCCATGAAGTCTGGCCTCGGGGCTGCAGCCCATTTGGAAAACGTTTTAATTTCATTTGTGTGTTTTTTCAATTTGATTATTAAGTGTTGTTTGCACATGGATGGGGGAAAGGCCTGTTTTTATTCGCTGAGCCCCCTTCCTCCCTGGCCTGCGTGCCTCCCTGGTGAGTAATGGGGAGGCTGCTTTTCTGGAACACAAGGGAAAACTTCCAGCAAATTGCAAAAGCATGTTCCTTCCTTGAAAAATCCTTTCACACTTGTTTTTTACTCCGTTCGTAAAGTTCATGAAAAGCCTCCATAAAAGTACTTTAAAAGGCCATAACTTTCTTTGTTCTCCATATCAGACTTTTTTTCTCTCTTAAGGGGCTATGTAATTTAAAGGGATAATAAACAAAACCTAAGGCCAGTGGGAGTGTGGTGTGATGAAGGGAATGAGGCAAACTGTCGAAATATCAGGGGTTTGCAGGTTGGAGGTGCAGGGAGGAAGAAAGTCCATCTTCACTTTCGGGAAATGACAACCTAACACTTCCCCAAGGCCTCTTAGATTTGTTTCTGAAGTTACCAGCATTGAACCCAAGACTGGGGCAGCAGGGCAGACAGAAAGAGCAAAATAATAAAGGCGCGGGAAGAGCCACACATCCTTTCAGCCTCCCGAAATAGAAGGGGAGTGGGAGATGGGAAAATAGGAAACCATATCGTCTGTTGTCAAGAATTTGTGAAGAAGGTTCTGGTCTGAGAGCTAGAGTGGGATGTCACCTCGGGAGAGAGACACACAGACAGTTCTTAAAGGGGATGGAGACATATAAGGAGTTCCCTCTGCACAGAGAGGTATCATTCTGGGGTGGGTCATTGTCAGACTAGGAAGCTTTCTGCATATGGGCAGGGGGAGGAAGGAGCTGAGGGACTGGTGCTCCCGATGCTCAGTGCAGAGGCCAGCCCAGGGAAGAAGCACCGTGGGGAGCTCGATGGCAGTGCCTGGGACAGCGACCTGTGCCTTAGCCAGTCACCCACCTAATCCCTGTGATTGGGTCCGCCTCTCCCCCGTACCTGAGTCTCTAGGACTGCATGTCTGACCTGTGTGTCATTAGCCCTTCTGGCTCAAAAGTGGGCGAAGTAACAAGGTTCTCCCCCACCTCCCATTTCCTGTCTATAGCACCTGCTTCCCTCCTGAGAGCTCTTCACCTCGGGAGAACCAGCAGCGCCCCATCTCCTTCCTTAGGGGCTAGGCAGGACCCAAGGGCCCCGATGCCTTCTGCTGCTGAGGAAGCGGCCCAGTGGGCCCGCCTGCAGGCCTGGCCACTGCCCACCTCTTCCTCTCCCCAGCTTGGCGAGTTGCCTCCTCTCTGTTCCGCCTTCTCCTCGCGCCCCCCTTCCTCTTTCTGCCCCTCTGAACTTCAGATTCCCCTTCTCCTTCCCACTCCCTTTGGCAGAGGGCCATGCAGTAATCAGGAGTTGGCCTTCGTGGCCTCAAGCTCTGGACTGTTTCTCGCTAACCTGTGGTTTCCCTAAAGGACCCTCACTACACTCCACACTTGGGGCTTCCCCCCCGCCCCTGGGAACACCCTCTTGGGCACAGAGGGGAGGGTGGGACAGTAACTGTGTCTTTCTTCGTGCCAGCCCAGGGATAACTCCAGCCCAGACATCCTGCTTCCTCCAACACCTGATATTCTAGGTTTATCTTCATTCTGCAAATGGAGAGACTAATTTACCTGCTCTCTGCAGTGTCTGCCGCCATAATTGTACCTAACTGAGGAAGCCCTTGCTAAACACATCTAATTCCATCTTCTCCTTAGGAAAGACCTGGTCAAGAAGCTTGCATCAGGGATATTAACCTTCGGTTCTCTGAAGGCTCAGCCCCCTTCTGCAGCCTCTCATTGAGACCCCCAATTTAGCGGAAGCTTCGTGCATACTGTGGCTCTTTCCCTATCCCAGGCTCCACCAGAACCACTGAGAGGGAGCAAGACTGTGTTTTGACACAGCTCCCAGCTCCTCAAGATTCCCCCGCCAGCCACTTGAATGCACAATGCGTTCATATGTGCTTGTAATGGAATTGTTTCAGCCTTGCAAACCCAGAACCATCAGCCCCTTTGCAGTGAATCTGCTCCCTCAATTAACTTGGGATTTGGGAAACCTAATAAAGAAGTTTTACTAAATGCAAAGAAGATCATCACTTTCAAATGTCCCCGTGGAGAAGTCTGAGCCAGATCCCTGTGATTATTCATCTGAACTAACTGGTCCTTTACAGGGAGGTGAGTGAGAGCAGTTTGCTCAGGCAGCCAAGAGAAGCTGCCCCACCCCCCACCGCCACCCCCACCTTGGCCCCTGGAAGGCTCATTTTAGGACGTGCTAGTTTATACGCACACTGATAGCTGTTTCATATCTGGGCTGAGGGGCTTGATGGAAGGGTTACCCCCACATCCACCACACACGGCACAGCATGGTTTGGAGGGAGTGTTTATGGGGCTCCCCGCTAATGACTTCCATTTATGGAACATGTGTGGAGCAGCTGAGTGGGGCCGGCTAAGACAGGACATCAATAAGGCCTGGGTTTTGCAGCCCGGCTGCACGCACAAGCCTTCTCGAGCAACTGCAAGGATAGTTCTGGTACAAGCTGCTGGGGGAATCCGAGGCTCCCCGGAATTCAAGCCTTTCAGTGCTAGCCATGCCCTGACAAAGATGGCTTTGCTAGGCAAACTGTTGGCCAGACTGATTGCACGAGGTCAATAATGAGAATTATTGCGATCATTAGAATAAAATCTGATACTTATCATTTGCTCACCTCATGCCAGACATTGTGGAAAGCATGCATATATATATATTTTTTTTTTCTTTCATTTAATCTTCAAACCAGCCCATGAGTTTGGTACTACTTATTGTTTGTTTGTTTAATCTTCACTGTACAGAGGAAGGAAGAGGCAGAGAGATGTGAAGCGTCTTGCGCAAGGTCGCAGAACTGGCTTTCAACCCTGGTGGTTTAACTCCAGGGCCCAGTGATGTAGGTGTGGAAATGTGAATTCTAGAAGTTCACTCACATCCTTTTAGATCATGGTTATGGCAGGATGACATAGGGGTTAAATACATGCATTTGGGTACTAGAAAGACCTAGCTGGGAGCTTCAGTCTGCCACTTAGAAGTTACATGAGTTCCTGAAGCCTAGTACTAACACCTCCCGGTGAGCCTCAGCCCAGGGCCCCCCACAGAATAGGCCCCTGGTGAATGTGTGACAGTGCACCCACACCCATACCCGCTGAGGTCGGTGGAACCGTGAAGCCCAGTGTAAATCCCTCGAGGCAGGAGCAGGACCTGGAGGCCCGTTTCTGTACTTCTGCAGCTGTGAGTCCCCCCGAGAAGTCACATGAGCCTGAGCTCAGCTTCCTCACAGTAGAATGGGACAATAACACTGAGGACAACAGAACTTATAACAGCAGGGTGTCGAGGGCCACACGGAGTGGGTGTTAAGCACCCCTTTTGCATCTTCCAAGGCACGTGGAAATGCTGCCTGTGGTGTTTGGGAACCCCGATTGGATTTCGCCCTTTGGAACACAGCCGCCCTGCACATTGCACGTGGTTAGGAGCAGTGAAGGAAACAGAAACCCGACCTTCAAAGTTCTTATGTGCTCCAGGGGGAAGATGGGACCAACAAAAATAAAGCATTCATTAAAAACAAAAATGACATGTCCGTATACACACATCCTTGTAGATAATCACTTACAGCCATGCAGCGACCAGGGCCGGGGCTGCAAGATTTTGCTGGAGAGCTTGAGAAGACATCTGGGAAGGTTTCTGGAAGGAGGGGGATTTCGGGCAGAGGAAGGAGGGTTCTCCCCTGGAGTGGGAGCTCAAGTTCATTTTTTCCTCTTCTTGTGTCCCCTGCAGCCCGCAAACAGTAGGCGCTTAATGCATGCTTGCTGAATGAGAACAGGAAGTGGAGAGAGGGGGTTCCAAGCAGGGGAAGTGAAGAGTGCGGTGGTGACTCAGAGGTAGGGCAGGCACAACACTAAATGCTGAAGGCATGAGTTTATTTTTCTTTAGCGTTTTCTGCCAGGGTTTGGCCCCTGATAAGCCCAGAGAGAGAGAGAGAGAGAGAGAGAGGCAGCCTTTGGTTATGCAGCGTTATTATAGTACGTGCACTGTACACACACAATCCATGCCTCACCTTGGATCCTAGCACGAAGCAGCCTAAAACTGCTCACCTTGGAGCACAGGCACTTTTGGTTGCTTCCCCCCAGATCTGTTTCTTCCTTCTTCTTCGCTTACAGCACCCCAATTTGGTTCAAGATCACTTCCTCAGTTAAAATCTTTAAAAAAAAAAAAGATCACTTCCTCAGGGAAGGTTACTACGATGGTTTTGTAGTACGTCGGCAGGGCCAGCCCAAGGTTTGTTCCCCAGAATCTCCTTTTTTGCGTGTTTCCAGTGGGGCAATGAGAGATGCCTTTGCCTGAGATTTGGAGGCCGCATGTCCAGCTCAGAAGATTGAGCCGGGATCACCAAGCTCATCTCATTATCAAGGAACGGTGGGCATGTCTACAACTGCCTCACCTTTGTCTGGATCCTCCTTTGGCTCCTCCAGTGCCTTGGGGATCTCGGATCTCAGTGACAATGGGCATCCCCTTTTCCTGCAGAATATTGAAGTTGGGGACCCAGGTTCCAGTCCATCCCCACCCAGTTTGTCCTTGTTCTCCCTAACTGTACACCCATCTTCCCACTTCCGGCCCTGTGGGCTTTGAAGCCACAGTATCAGATGCAAAGACAGCAAGCCTATAGAGAGGGTTTAACCAGCTCTCACGATTGCAGAAGGTAAAATCCCTACTACAAATCTGATTACATATTTTTATGGAGAACAACTTTCTCGTGGTTCTGCAACCCTGATTGAACCCTCACTGATGAGATAGGTACCTATAGATACCGTAACGCCAGCTCAGGAGTGAATTCTGGCTGGTCTGAGCCAATCATCGTGTTCCCAGTCCCCTTGCTGGTATTGGGTTTAGGTACAGGCATGACCTGGTCTAGCCAGTTATAGAAACTCCAGTAGGGGGTTTCTGGCAAAGGCACCCTTGATCCGAGAAAGAGACACAGAAAAAAAGATGGTTCTTCTATTAGACGTTGTATCTGGATAGCATAGTTGGAACAGAGGCAGCTGCTACAGCCATGTTGGGGTGTTGTCCAAAGAAACAAGTTGAGGACCAAGATAAAGAGGAAACATGGAAAGAACCTGTATCCTTGAAGATATAGATGAGCTGAGGAATTAACCTTCCTTGAAATTTCCTACCCCTGGAGTTCCAGTTATGTGAGACCATGTTTTGTCATCCTTTAAGCCATTTGAGTCAGGGTTTCCTGTTTCTTCAAGTCGGAAGCATCCTAGTCCAATTCCCACCCCAAAGAGGAGCCTCAGATTTTCTTCTTGCAATGGATCCCAACATTTCCATCCACTAAGAGCTTTCCCAAAAGAGAAGTGGTCAGCTTGACGTGAACCTGGTATCTGGCCTCCTCTTGCTTGGTCTTCTCATCGGAGAGAATAGAAGGTGAACACCCCAGCAATCAACAGAGGATTTCAAAGTAAACAGTAGAGTTTGGGATTACCAAGATGGTTTCCAGATTATAACCCAAAGAAAAGTGGGATAAGGCTGTAATTATGGTAATCATGACAATCGGGTCTATCGATAGGATGCAAGTAACAGGAAGCCCATTTCAGATTGGCTAGGCCATCGTGCCTGCTCTTTACCTCTCATCTCTCAGTTTCCAGATCACCCTTTGGCCCTGTGGTGCTGGAATGGTACTCTGCAAGCCGCATTTCACAGACTGTCCTTCCAGCTGGTTTTCTGTGAGGTTCCTCCAGTAAGAGGCACTAGAGGGAGATTTGGAGGCAGGAGAAGGGGAGAAGGAGTTCATTTCTGACTCTCAGTTCCTGATGGTGTCTCTCCAGCAGGCGTAGACAGTGGGCTCACTTCCCAGCTTCTTTTGGCACTCCCAGAGCCCCCTTACCGTGCCCCTGAAGAGGGACAGACCATCCGCCCTGATCCCTTGGGAGGTGGTGTACCAGCTGCACTAATTTGCTCATCCACTGGGCCATGTGCTCTGGGCCATCAGAGCAGCCACCTTGGGGGTGTGAGTGTCCATCAAATCTTGCCTCCTCTCCCTTTAGTGACGTCTGAGAGCTTCAAGGGTCTGAACACAAGCCATGCAGTTTCCCCCCAGGAGCCCAGCACAATCGCATGAGACCCTCTCTCTCCAAGCTCATAAGCTCTGGCAACCACCCTCTCTCTTTTTCTGCTGGCCCAGGACTTATTAATCTCTCAGCATCCTCCTTTTGATCTCTTACTTGTGTAACAAATTCTTTTATTAAGTCCCTGTGTTTTGCAATATCTCGTGTGGTTTCTCCTTTCCTGACTAGATCCCAACCAATCGAGAAAATTTACTGGATCAGGTAACCCAAAAGTCCAGATTGAGAACAGTCTTCAGGCACAATTTATTCCAAAGGGTCTAAATCTTCCAGAGGGGCCCATTCTGTTTTCTAACATTTTCTCCACACTGATCTCTTCTGTATGTGGATTGTCTTCAGAATGGCTACCTTCCAGGTAGCAAAAATGGCTGCAGCAATTTCATTCTTCACATCCATAAACCATGCTGTCTCCAAGGAAGGGAGAGAATACCTTGGCCCCCAATTTCTAAATAAGAGCCTGAACTTCACTTTGCTTGCACTGGCTTTGGCCAGTTGCCCAGCACTGAGGCAATCGCTGTGGCCAAGGCCCAGGCCCACTGACTGGCTTAGCTAGATCACACATTCCCTGCAGGCTGGCTTTAACAGGGAGCCCACAGATGGAAATCAGGGCTTCCTGGGAAGTGATAAGACTGAGGCCAGAGAGATGAACAATTGTTCCCTGCACTTCATCTAAGATTGTCCAGGGTAGCCCCAATTTCATACTCCTTTGTTGTTTTTTTTTAATATAATACTTTTTATATAGCCAAATATATGGTGATGACTTTTTAGCTACAACCCCAAAAGGACACTCCATGAACTTCATTAAACTTAAAAACCTCTGCTCTATGAAAGACACCATCGAGAGATTGAGAAGACAAGCCACAGACAGGGAGAAAAAAATTTGCAAAGGACACATCTGAGAAAAACAACTATCTAAAATTTACAAAGAACCCTTAAAACTCAACAATAAGAAAACAAACAACCCAATTAAAAAGTGGGCTAACGACCTTAACAAACTCCTCACTAAAGAAGATATACAGATGGGACTCAAGCATAGGGAAAGATGCTCCACATCATAGATTATCAGGGAAATGCAAATTAAAACAACAGTGAATAGCACTACATACCTGTTAGAATGGCCCAAATTCAGAATACTAACAACACCAAATGCTGTCAAAGATGTAGAGCAACAAGAGCTCACATTCATTGCTGGAGGAAAAGCGAAATGGGACCACCATTTTGGAAAACAATTTGGCTGTTTCTTATAAAACTAAACATACTCTTACCATACAATCCAGCAATTGTGCTCTTTGATATTTACTCAGAGGAACTGAAAACTTACGTGCACACGAAAACTTGCACATAAGTGCTTCTGGCAGCTTTATTAATGGTTGCCGAAACTTAGAAGCAACCAGGGTGTCCTTTGGTAGGTGAATGGATAAACTGGGGCACATCCAGACAATGGCATTTTATTTAGCACTAAAAAGAAATGTTATCAGGCCATGAAAAGACATGGAGGAGCTTTAAATGCATATTGCTAAGTGGAGAAGACAATCTGAAAAGGCTACAGACTCAATGATTCCAACTGGATGCATTCTGGAAAAGGCAAAACTACGGAGAGGGGTAGAAATATCAGTGGTTGCCAAGGATGGGAGGGGAAGGATGAATAGACAGGTCACAGAGGATTTTTAGGGCAGTGAAAATAGTTATGTTATAACTATAAGTAAGTTATAGTTATGAATACATGTCTTAACACATTTGTCTAAACCCATAGAATGTACAAGCCCAAGAGTGAACGTTAAGGTAAACTATGGGCTTAGGGTGATTATATGTCAATGTAAGTTCATCATTGTAACGAATGTCCCACTCTGGGTGGGGGGAGGGGAGGATGTTGATAATGGTGTAGGCTGTGTATGTGTGGGGGCAGGGGTATATGGGAAAGCTCTTTCCTCTCAAATTTGTCATGAACCTAAAACTGCTCTGAAAAAATAGTCTTTAAAATAAAATAGAATATATATATACACACATATAGATTCATACATCTTATATATACACAAACATATATAGACTCATACATCCATCTATCTATATATTTATTCCTTTTTCAAATTTCTTCACAAATGAGAAATAACCCTTTAGTCAACTCCATGTCCCAATTTCGGTTTCAGAAGCGACATTCCTCAGAGCTGTGAGGGAAACACAGACCGATGAGTTCCGAGCCCCAAATAAGTTGTCTCCGTTCTTTTGTGGTCAGAGAAGTGATAAGGAAGATGTTGACCAACCACAATTTCCAGGAAATACTTTTTTTATTTTTAACTTACATTAATTCACATTCATTGGAAACATAACCCAAGAGAGCTCATTTCTACCATCGAGCAGCAACAAGCTCATCCCCGCCACTCAAGGGTCTGAAAGATCATAGAGAAGCCATTGTCCTCCAGCATCAACTTACAAAGCCACTGAAAGTCATTTAGATCCTCTGGTCCTCCTCAGGAGCCAAGTTGTTCTGTGCAATAAGATTGTATGATTTTCTTTTACTTTCCCCTTTCTCGCTCCCTCTTTTTTTCACTGATGAGAGAATTAAGGCCCAGAGAGATTAATTGGTTTGCCCAGGGTCATACAGCCCCGCCAAGAATCTAAGTGAGAACACGGAGTCTCATCCTAGGCCACATCCCAGTGCAAGGCCATCTTGTTTTCCAGACGTTTCTTGTTTCTCTGGAGACTCCCAGGAGCTTCGGGACCCTTTCAAAGGCAGCATCTGAGCATCCTGAAATGTATTTTATCTCGTTATTATCTTGCACCTGCACTAACTCTGCCAGGGAATAACATCATCTAACCCTCACACGGCCTCTACCCTTTGCCAGGCAGTTTCCTAAGCCTTTTACAACTACTACTGTTTTAAAACAAAACAAAACAAAACAATTATTAATGTATTTCATCCTCAAACAGCCCTGTGAGGTAGAGGCTATCATCATCGACATCCACAGTGTACAGATGGGGAAACTGAGGCGCAGTGAGGTTAAGCCACAGCCCCATAATTGCTCATCCAGTAAGAGTGAGCCCTGGGATTCAAACCCAGGCATCAGGCTGTGTTCCTGGAATGCTACATTGCTTTTGAGACTTAAAAGGAACAAAAGCAGACTTGTCAGAGGAAGGATAAAGTGAGCTAAAAGAAGGATGGGGGCAAGCAAGGGAGAGGGGCACAGGGGAGGGGAGCGGGAGGGAAAGCCTCGAGCATTGGATTCTTGTTCTTATCTCTCTGCAAGCCCATTTTTCACCCAAAAGTTATGCACCAATATCTTCATTCCCTCTTAGTCAAAGTTCGAGACTAATTCTGGCCACTCAGAGGGTACCGTAAAGGACCATGTCACAGGGAAAGCCACAAAATCCATCACCAAGAGCGGACCCTTCAGACTCTAAAGGATCATCAGCGGGCACGTGTAGCATCCGAGCTGAGCAAGAGGAGTCCTGCCACAGGGAATCTGCGCATGCGCCGCCCTTGTGTGGCGCCCTTGTCCACGCGGGACACAGAGCTGCTGGATCCCGCTCGGACACTCAGCGCTGTGGGCCACCAGCCGATCCAACTCATCTGCGATGACTCAAGTGCAAGACACTCTCATCCCTTTCCCTGATCCAAACAAACTCAAACAAGATGCGGAAACTGAGTGCTTCCGTGCACATTCTGTTCCATGCCCCTGGTTGAGCTCCTACTGAGTGTCCGGCACCGCTGTGGGGCATCGAACCTCTAAAGTGCGTGGCACCCGTGTCCCTGAAGACGAACCCCACTGGTTAGAACTCAAGTGTTAAGAGCTGAATAGAACAGCTTGATCTCGCTTCTCTGTCATTTAGAAATTTTGAGCACACGCGCCAGCTCTGAGTCCCGCACACCCTCCTGGCGGTTCATCCTGTTCCCTGGATGGACCCTCTGACCTGGTAAGAGGGCCTCCGCAGGGCGCCTCATTAGGCTTGGTCTTACGGAAGGAGCCTGGGTCTTTAGCAAGGCTTCTAGTGTCCTGGAGTAGTGACAGCCAATGCCACAGGCACTCCGTGTGACTCCAGGGTGTCACCCCAAGCTCTACTCAGGGCGGGTGCCAGGGCAGGCTCACCCTCGGGGCCCCAGTCTTGGTCTGGTGGAGACCAGGCATGTTTCCCCGCTGGCCTCTCCTTTTCTCCTCTTTCTCCTTCTTGCCTCTGGGCTGAAGAGTGTGGAGTTCACGCCCGTTCAGCCA
The DNA here is from genome assembly GCF_054177405.1 of Leptonychotes weddellii. Taxonomy (NCBI): domain Eukaryota; kingdom Metazoa; phylum Chordata; class Mammalia; order Carnivora; family Phocidae; genus Leptonychotes; species Leptonychotes weddellii. The sequence continues at coordinate 159,719,906 of NC_138370.1, read as the reverse complement.
CACGCTTATCCTACTTGGTCCAGTTGCACCCAAGCCCCGCTCCCCGGAAGCATGTGCCTGGCCTCCACGCACACATGCAGGCCAGTCCTGCAGCCTGCTGGACCCCCCACTCATCCTGCAGGGTTATGGCCCGGATACCAGCTCCTTTCCAAGCCTTCGGGGCAGCCCCCTTGCAGTTCTTGAAACATAGCTCCCTTCAAAAGACGTTCAGCCTTCAAAAGAAAATAATAGACCCTTTTAAGCAACAATTTAATTCTTGGACTTCGAATGTAAGGCATCAAAAAAACCAAAACAGCACATATGTGAAAAAGCTTAGTGAATATTGACAGTTATTTTCCAAACATGAAATAAACGGAGAAAGAAAAAACAATCTCAACAATTTTAAAAATGTTGCTCCAAAAGACAATTTGAGACACTGGCACTCATTAACTAGTATCGGGTTGCTGTCGGCTTTGAATACTCTTTGCTCAGAGCTCATCATGCTGGATTCTGTAGCTTCCTTCAGCCTGAGTTTTGAAGAGAAAAGTCTGCCCTCTCAGTTCTGGGCGTTTTCTTCCATGGAAGCTTCTGAGGGACAGAGCAGAGGGTGGAGAGAAACAAGACCTCCAGTCCATTCCTGCCCCTTCACTCACTGGGGATGTGCCTTGGCTCAGGCCAGGTTCCCTCAGAGGGTGACCTCGAGACGAAGTGTGAGGGCACATAACTCATCCGAGCAGGGATGGCAGGGAATGCCGGGAGGGGAGGGGGGGGAAGAGGTGGGGAAGGGAAGGAAGCCACCCCAGGATCCCTGCCTTGAGGAGCTGGTTACCACAGGAGGCAACTGAGGATTCATCCCAGCCGGGTCCTCGGGGAGACAGCGTAGTCTCACCTCACAATGGCCCATTCAGAGGGTGAGGCCCTCCAGGGCCCTGAGCCCTCAGGCAGCTCCCAGGGGCACAACTCCTCACACCGGGGCCTGCCCACACCCCGGGCTGAGCCACTGCGGGGCCAGAGAGAGCCCTCAGGATGGGGCCCCTGGTGTTTATAGTAGGAAGCCAGCAGGATGGTGAGTCCCCGGGGGCAGAAGAGGCGGGCCGTAGCAGCTCCTGCCACATGCTGTCAAGGACACGGTCAGAGGAATAATAAAAACTGGAATGCTAACTTCAGTGTATGGCTGGAAAGCTCAGTGAGGTGACAGGTGTGAAACCACTGTGTCAACTTAAAAGCATCATACAAATATTCCATTTGATGCAAACACTGACTCATAAGCTCGTTGACTTGCCCCACATCCCTCATAGGAATCTCTGATCAGAGCCTGGGTCCCGCAGAGATCTGAAGCCTTTACTCCGTAACTTTCCAAGGTGACTGGAAGTGACATGTCCTCTGTTGGGTGGACTTTCTCTCCGAGTGAGAGGTGAAATCCCACTTGGGATTCCTTCTCACTGTCTCTGAGGGACAGAGCAGAGGGTGGAGAGAAAAACAAGACCTCCAGTCCGTTCCTGCCCCTTCACTCACTGGGGATGTGCCTTGGCTCAGGCCAGGTAGATTTTCTCTCCGAGTGAGAGATGAAATCTCTCGGCTTTCAGCAAAGAAACGGGGGTGACTTGGATCGCTAACATTTTTGAACTCAACTTTTTGAATAGCTTATATATTTGCGTGGGGCAAAATTCTGAAGAACAGATTGAGTTGTACCATGAAACCATCCCTGGCCCTCTGTCTCCCTAGAGTGTGTGTGTGTTTGTGTGTGTGTGTTGTGTATTTCTATTTACATTGATGTGAACTGAATTCTGATTTTCCCTTGTTTCTTGAAACAAAAGATATCAAACAACACACGCTGTTCTTCACCTTGCTTTGTCATTGCTGCATCCGTGAGCGGCACGTAGAGAACTCTTTTTTTAAACAGCTCTGTAATAATCCATATAACTTTTTTTTTTTTTTTTTTTGCAGAAAGCAATAATCCCCAGCAGTCAACGAGCCTGCTATGGGCCAGAACCATGCACGTGCTTTATGCTCGTGATCTAACTTAACCCTCACAGCCCCAGCAGGGAAATAGGAGCTGCAGGTACCCCACCATGCTGCTGTAAGGAACTGAGGCTTACCAAGAGATCCAGTACCTGGCCCAAGGTTAGACAGCAGCTAAGTGGCAGACCAGCCCTGGAGGGGAGCCCGGGCTTGGCCGATGTCAAGTGTGTCCCTTGCGCACTGAACCACCCCGCCTCTCAAGGCAAGACTGGGGACGGCCATGAAGGCAGTGAGCCATACAAAGTAAGATCGATACCAAATTGGGTATTTCTTTGGCAACACACCATGGTGCACTGTGCATGGTTTGTTTTATTTGGGTGAGTGTTTATATATAATTTCCGGCATTTTTGCCTTTAAGGATGCCGATGGAGGAATGAGGCATGAATGAAGGACTGGGAGATACTGCCTTTTTAAAGGACAGGCCCAGGAAGTTGTGGGTGCTGCTGTTGGGGGGGGTGCAATAGAGCAGCTGGGCTGAGTGAACCGAGCACTAGGGAGCCAATGGGAGGGGGTACACTGTGGGGCTGGGGCTGTGCTGAGGCCAGGGACAGGCCTGGGGCTCTGGGCCAGCGGCAGAGTTAAGGGAAGAAGCGAGGGGGTGAATGGGGGGAGCTGGAACCAAGAACGGTGTGGAAGGAGGAAGGGTATCTGGAATCATCTGATCCAAGGCCACTTTTTTCCGGTGGGGAGACAGACCCACCTGCCAAGTTCACAGTGAGTGGAAATGAATGAGAGGCCAGTCTCCTGACTTCTAATCCAGTGCCCCTTCTGCTACCACTTTGAAGACAAAAGCAAAGAAGGGGTGTGGGTGGGGGGCGCGGGGGGTTTGCGTGCATGTGTCTGTGCGTCTGTGTGTGTTTATACAGCCGTGGGCACTGGAGACACATATCTGTGCATAAAAATCTGTTTGAGCATATAGCACAGGCTGAAGAATGGAGTAAGAGGAACTCAAGCAAGGAAGAAAAAAGGGGGAAAGAAAAGGAGATAAAACTCAGAAATCCTTCCCATGCACATGCAAGTTCCAGAGATTTCTAATCTGGAACTTTGCCATCTTCAATTCCATGACAATGTTTGACAATATTACTGGTGTTCGTTTGGGGGGTTGTTTATTTTTACGATTTTAGAGTTCTCAGACTCTTTGGCAGCTTTACAGAGCTCTCAGTTACTCACGGCCTCAGTCATTCCATGTGGGCAGGGACACGTCGCCATTGTCTGCCCAGCACCCACTTGCCCCTTTGCAGGTAAAGTGATACCAAGTGATGTGGACTGAAAGTGGAGGGAGCTTCCCTAAAGAACTTTTGCTAGAAGCACTTTATCTTTCATATGGAAGTATTTTCTTATATTCATTTCCTACATTCATGTTACATTCATTTCCACTCTTTTTTGGACACAAATATGCTTTAAATATTTATAAAAATGATAGGATGCCTGGGTGGCTCAGTCGGTTAAGCATTTGCCTTCGGCTCAGGTCATGGTCCCAGGATCCAGCCCCGCATCGGGTCCCTTGCTCAGCAGAGAGCCTGCTTCTCTCTCTCTTCTTCTGCTGCTCCCCCTGCTTGTGTTCTCTCTCTCTCTGTGTCAAATAAATAAATATCTTAAAAAATTTAAAAAATAAATATTTATTAAAAAAGAAAGACCTTTTGCTAGAATTTTGGTGGAGGGACCGTTCTTGCCTCTGTAGTTGCTTAGCATCAGAATGTAAGCCTGGAGATGAGGAGGCCTCTTCATTAGAAGAGCATCTGAAGGTGAAAGTAGAACACAGAGAGTGATTCCAGTTGATACCTTTTGAACACCTGGATCTAACTGTGCCTGAAGCAGGCACACTTGGACCTTTGCATTATAGGAGGCATTAAATTATCTTCTGTGTGTGTATGATATACATTAGTGATTGAGAATCAGGCCACCTTGGATCTGCCACTTGCTAGTTATATAGCCTGGAGCAAGACACTTAACCTCCCTGGGCCTCAATATTCTCATCTGTAAAATGGTACCGTAATAGCATCTATCTCATAGGGTTGATATGAGGATTGAGTTAACATATGAGAAGCTTTAAACAGGGCCTAGCATATAGTTAGTATATTGGTTGCTATTTTCAAAAATCATTTGTATCAGTCAGTATGTCATAGTAATAAACATGCCCAAAGTCTTAGTGACTTAAAACCACAAATTTTTCCATTTTGCACATGCTACATGTCCACTGTGGATCGGCAAGCACCATGCTTATCATAGTTACTCAGGAATTTACACTGTCAGAGTAGCTGTGGTCTCTCGTGTGCTGGTCGTTGTGACAGAGGAAAACAGAACTTAGAAAGGGATACACTGGCTTTTGTGCAGGAAGGGTACGCCTCACTTCCACTTCCATTTCATTGGTCAAGCCAAGCCACGTGAACACACCTAGTTTCAAAAACGACAGAAGGGCAGGGGCACCTGGGTGGCTCAGTCAGTTACATGTTGGTTTCAGCTCAGGTCATGATCTCAGGGTCATGAGATCAAGCCCCACCTCAGTCTCCATGCTCATTTCAGAGTCAGCTTGAGACTCTCTTTCCCTCTCCCTCTGCCCCTCCCGTTTGTGATCTCTCTCTCCCTCTTTCTCTAATAAATAAATAAATCTTAAAAAAACAACAACAACAGGGCGCCTGGGTGGCTCAGTCGTTAAGCGTCTGTCTTCGGCTCAGGTCATGATTCCAGGGTCCTGGGATCGAGCCCCGCATCGGGCTCCCTGCTCGGCGGGAAGCCTGCTTCTCCCTCTCCCACTCCCACTCCCACTGCTTGTGTTCCCTCTCTTGCTGTGTCTCTCTCTGTCAAATAAATAAATAAAATCTTTAAAAAAATAAAAAATAAAAAACAACAACAACAACAAACAAGTGAAGGCCTTCCTGCCATGTTACCAGAAGGGATAGCCCCACTGACCACCCCATTCCTACTAGTTTTGTTGTCATTCAGCCCCGGTCTGTGACATTCTAGCCACACTTCAAGGTCCTACCAAATACTATGTCATAAAGCCTTTCCTAATCACTCAATACAAGATGAGCTTTTCTTTCTTTGAAACCTCAAAGCCCTTACTTTCTGGAGTGGGTTCCATTTCATGAATTTGAATTATCTCTTACATGTTATTACCTAAATCTTTTGTGATCTCTTTAGGTGGAGTTGAGTCTTTTTCTATTTTCAGCATCTGGCAAACACCCTGAATAATAAAGACACCTGATTAATGTATGTGTGATTGAGTAGCTACTTCTGTGAGATTAAATGTCCGTGCATGATAAAAGCCTTTGTTTTATGTACATCATCCATAACTGGTATTTGCTGAGTCCTTGGTCAGTATGTGCTGTGCATAAAATATTTTCTTTGCATTAGTAATCTCATTGAATTCTCTTGTTAATTTCCTTCATCCCACAGATAAGAAACCGAAACTCAGAGAGGTCAAGCAACTTGCCCAAAGCCACACAGATAACAGGTGGGCAGATTGGATGAGGACTCAGGTTTGTCTAAATTCAGAGCTCACACTCCTCACCTCAGTGATGCACTTATAATAGGAACAGACATAGGCTTGCAATCAGAAGACGTGGTTTCTTTTTTAAAAAAGATTTTATTTATTTGCCAGAGATCGAGAGAGAGAGAGAGAGAGCACACAAGCAGGGGGAGTGGCAGGCAGAGGGAGAAGCAGGCTCCCTGCTGCTGAGCAAGGAGCCCGATGCGGGACTCAACCCAAGACCCTGGGATCATGACCTGAGCCGAAGGCAGACGCTTCACCGACTGAGCGAGCCACTCAGGCGCCCCAGAAGATGTAGTTTCAAGTGCAGGCTCTATCACTCACCTTGGCACAACACTGAACAAAACTGGCAGAGACTGGCAAGCTGCTCATTCTCTTTTCCCCCAGGCAAAGAGCTAGTCCAGCGCTTCTCAGGTGTCAGTGTGCATGTGACTCACCGGGGAGACCAGCAGAACACACCCACCCACCACATAATGCAATGTAAGGAATTCTATGATAGAAATATGCCCTCAGTAGAGAGAAGTAGGCAGGGACCTACCAGAGGTGGGGATGGAACTAAGGAAATAGTATCCCAGAAAAGCTTACCCTGGAGCTGAGTCTTCAGAGATGAGGAAGAATTGGCTGGGTAAACAAAAGAAAGTGAAGAAAGAGCGTTCATTTCAGGTGGTGGGTTCAGCACGTGCAAAGTTAAGGAGAGAGGGTCCACAGGGGCATCTGGGGGAATCGTCAGTGGCTAAATAGCCCCAAGGTAGAATGAGGGACCCCTGACGAGAGCCAGGGCTGGAGAGGAAGAGGAGGGCAGATCCAGGAGGCATGGGCATTATGTGCAAGGATGAAGGCTACCACAAAGGAATCTCAAGATGGGTGTGTGACAGTGTCAACCTGAGCCCCAGAAATTTCCCTCCAGCTGCTGTTAGAGAGACTGTATCTGAGGGGCCAGGGTTAGGGGCTGCTGAGGTTATGTTAGATGAGGAGGATTTCCAGGTCCCAGCAAGGCTCACTGCCCAGGACCCCAAAGCAGACAGTTGTCCCTAGGATTTAGATGACATACCCAGGGCATTTCCAGAGTCACAGGGCCACAGGATTGCAGATGGCCTTGGGGACACAAAGCAAGCACCTTGGAGAAGGCTCCCAGCAAGTGGAGTAGAAGCAGAGGCCAAAAATTGAAGGGGAGGGTCCCAAGGCAGCCCCACCCTGACATCACTTCTCCCTCCCTCCCCAGTCTTAGTGATTTCTTTAGTAAGCCACCGGCTTGCAACGTTTCTCCTGGGGTGACACACAAGGCACTTGACCTTCACTGGCCACACCCATGTCCTTGATATGCCCAGGGTTCTACACATTTCCTGGAGCCACCAATACCTGCAATTGAGAGTGACATATACAGAAGAAGAACCACGAGCTCACTCTAATTTACAAAAGAAGTCAATCACACAGAATCCTTCCTGCCTTCCCCACTGCTTCCATAGATTACAAGCTTGGAGGTCAGGCAATCTCAGGTTCTGACCTCTGCACTTACAGGCTGTGTGACCCTGGGTGGGTTACTTAGCCTCTTTGAGCTTTAGTATTGCTCATCTGCAGAATGGGTATGATAATAGAACTCCTACCACGAATGGATTTTGTTGTTAGGATTGGATTCTATTACGGTACATGGTAAATAATAGATGATAACTACCTTATCATTAACGCTTTCTCATTCTTTTAGCAATGTGCCTCATGGTTGATGGGAAGACATCAGTGTCTGATGATGCTATGCAGCAGATTGGTGTATTAGGGAAAGGAAAACCATTTCATATACATGACTCTTAATTAACTTACCTTTATCCTTGAAAGTCATCACACTGTTTCTTTGAAAACGTACTGCAATTCACAATTTGATCTAATTCACCAGCCTTCCCCTCTGCTCCTAATCAGCAAAACTCTTAGGAACTAGTTGTTCATAGGCTCCATGCCAAAACTCAGCTTTATTTTCTTATTTTAGACCTGTCATCCTCAAGATCTGCTGAGTGAAAACCACATCCATGGTGGATCAGAAGGAGCTAGAAATGGCATCTTGGGTATTGCCAATAGGATAATTAGGTCCTGAAACAATCTTTCAGCGGCCCACACGCCTGGGCTCCATGTGGCCTGTAGTCTTGGCCTTTCCAAAAACGTGTTTCTTTTCACTACCCAGGGTGGGGTTGGGGGGGGGTGCAGAAATAACTTGATTAGGGCGCCTTCTAACAGTCTCCCCATCTGAAAAATGGGAATGCTGCCCACTCATCTCTCAAAGGATTTAATTAGTTCAGTTGTTGGCAGGTCCCCCAAAGATGAAAAGAGCAAGAGATTCCACTGCCTGATCCAAGCCAGCATCACCGAGCCAATAGGCTTCTAACTCATCCCACAGAGCCCACTCTGAACCTCCAGCACGTTCTCCCTACAACAGAGAAATCCCCCCAAAACGCAACCTGGCCTATCCCTCCCCAGGTCAGAAACTCTCTATAGCTCCCCGTGGCTCTAGGAACAGGATCCTTACCAGCTCAGGAGACCCATGTGCCTGGTTCTTGCCAATCCAGCAGCCACACTGGGCTCGCTCTGTGCCCATTCACACTAGTCCCCAAGCAGTCCTTGGAATGTGTGGACTCCCCATCCACCATTGTGTGTGCTGACATCTTTGCTGCAAGAGCACTTCCTCCGTACCCATCCCACCTCTACTCACCTTCAGTTCCCACTTCTAATATCCCTTCCTTTTGGGTCGGGGCGGAGGGGAAGGGGGCATCTTTGACCCCCAAATAGCTGCTGTGATCTCAGGGCTCCTTATTTTTGTCCCCTGGAGGCTTTATCACTGCCTCCCCAAGTGGAACATCAGCTCCATGAGGGCAAGGACTGTGTTTTGTTTCCTCCCTTTTCTTAGCACCTATGGGCCCCCAGTGCCTGAGTGGTATCTAACAGAAAAACAGAAAACATTCTTTAAAAATAGCATCCCTATGTTAACGTTGGAGATCTCAGATGAAGAGCTGTTTTTACCAAGAGAAAAAGAGTAGGAGAGTTCATTATTCCATTGATTTGATTGTTGTAGATTGACTTACTCCAGTGACAAATGCAGATCTGCGTATTCCTCTAAAACATGATGATGCTGTTACTAAGGGAGTTACTTCTAATCTTAATGTTCCCTTCATGTCCCTCAAACTCATTCTTCCTTAGGAGCCACTGTTCATCATTTCTTCACCCATGCAATCTCGGGTCTCTGGCGGTAATTTTTTTTTTTTAAAGATTTTATTTATTTATTTATTTATTTATTAGAGAGCAAGTGAGAGAGAAACAGCATGAGAGGGGAGAGGGTCAGAGGGAGAAGCGGGCTCCCCGCTGAGCTGGGAGCCCAATGTGGGGCTCGATCCCAGGACTCCGGGATCATGGCCTGAGCCGAAGGCAGACGCTTAACCGACTGAGCCACCCAGGCGCCCTGGCAGTAATTATGTCACAAAGAGGATCTTGGCTGAAATCAGATAGAATGGAGACTATCAGGGGGAAATAGAAGGATTTTTCTCTCTCACGTGATTACCATATGCAACCGTCTTGGGTCTGAGAGTGGGGGTGTTTGTAGGGAGAGGGAAGGGATGCCCTAAAACATGCTACCCAAACTTTCGCCAAGCCTGGCTAAGTTCAGAAATGTTTAGCACAAAATGGAATTGGCTCCAGTAAAGTCTCGAAACTTTTAGGGCAACTTGACTTTGTCACGACATCCAAGCACATGATCAATGGGCCTGTATCAGTGAACAAGGTAGTAGGGGCCAGTTTGGATGCTGTTAAACTTGGGTGGTGAGTCACATGCACGAGGACCATGAATTTTTCCTCAACGTCTTGGAAATGTTAAAAACCTGGTTCTTCACCAGATAGTTTGAAAAACACGTTATAAAAGATGATGTCGCCCTAGTCATGTTGTAAGGAAAAGCCAAGCCTTAAAGAAATTGAAACCAAGAAACATCTAAAGGCAGAAGCACAAAGGAAAGCAAGGGAATGGTCAGTGTCCGTTGCAGTGAAGCAGGGAAACATTCCCTGGACATGAATCTTGAGTTGGGTCTTAAAAGAAATTGTTGGTGAACAGTGAGAGACAAGGGGTAGGTGGGCATTTCAGGAAAGACGTAGCACCAAGCTAAGGCATAGAGGGCCCACCCCCGTCTTTTCCTGCCTCCACCAGCCCTTCCAGCTGGAGGCCTTATAGCTCAGCCTTTCTCACTCCAAATCCTCTCAGCCAGCATCCAGATTTACACCTTCTCTCCCCTTCCTGTGTCTAATGTTCCTTTCAGACTGCACTTGGAGAGTTGATTTGTGTGGCCCGATGCCCCTTGAGATCTGGGGCGGCATTGCAGGGTTCTGCCCAGTGTCCCGGACTTGCCTACTTTGCCAATCCCTGCTTATGCCCCAGACAGATCAAAACAGTTCACATTTACTGAAGGCCTACTCTGTGCCTGGCACTGCACCTTATCATCCCAATAACCTAAAAGGTAACTTCTATGGTGAGTGTCGTCTAGTCTCATGCCCATCTCCACCTAAAGTCCCAATGGCTGCAAAGCCCTACTTCTTTGACTATAGGAAGTGCAATATTTAGTGGGTTGCCCTCCCTATATATTGCTGGGAAAATTCGGCTGCTTAATTGCGCCATGGATCCCTCTTGGTTGTCTCCTTACCTGAAGCTCACAGAACTAGGATTTTTGGCCTCAGGGCCTCACTGTTCCACGGAGGGGCCACTCCAAGCTGGCAGTCCCACCTCTATCTCCATTAGAACTGAAAATACCTATACCTCAATGCCAGAGATCTTGTCACCCCTGAAATAAATAGGAAAATGCTCCTTTTGTATCCCACCCAATTGGCGTGGGAGTTAGGAGGGCCCACAGGCTGCTCAAGCTCTAGGGCTATGGCATTTATGTCAAAGTTTTTTAATTGCTGGGTGGGGCCAAATTCTAATATCAGCCACAATATATTACTGGGGCCATAGCTCTTCTCCAACACTCAGGCCTGGTTGCAGGGCCCATCTCTCCACACGAGACCACTTCCCTTAGTGTGAGTTCTTTCCTAGCCCTTGTTGATGCTCTGTACAAACTGAACTTGCTGTAGATCTGAGCTAGAGGTCGTAAATATAAAAAAGGTGTTGCCTATCACCACTGGCTGAAATGGCTGAGGGCCAGATCCTGCCCCATCAAGATACCCTGTTTATATCTGACGCTGAAAGAAGCTTCTTAGGATCTTGTACAGGCTCTCACATGGAGGGACAAGATCTGAATCCATGTCTGCAGGACTCTTTCCAGTGCATAGCTTTGTTTTCCCTTCAAAGCGGAGCATAGCCAATAATTTGGTAAATGGAGGCCTTCTTACTCAAGGGATTGTTAGCTAAATGAGGCTTTCCTGGACCAGCCTAGGATTCTGGAAATATTTTGGGCAAGTGTTCATGATGTTGTTGCTACTGCTGTTGATGATGATTTCATACTTGGATTATTCAGGCCACTTATTTTTTCTTTTTTTCTAGTATCTCTTTCCTCACAAGCATTTTATTTACCCAAAAGAAGGTAAAATCAAGAATGGCCCATTTTTATATGGTTCTGGAAAATGCTTGAGGGAGGTAGGAGGAAAGGTTGAAACTACTGGCAACATGGTGTTATAGAAAGAGCGTGGGTTTCAGAATCAGACAGGCCTGGGTTCAAACCTGAGTTTGTTACTTACTATTTGAGTAAATGTTCAGAATTTCAAGGCCCTCATCTGTAAGACAGAGATAATATCATCCAGCTCTCAGGGTTAAATAAGAAAACCTATTTTTAAATCGTCAGTCTTAAAGACAAGCTCTATAAATCTTAGTTTTTCTTACCTTGAATGACCTTTTCTGGATTATCTGAGAATTTTAGCTATCTATATTTTTCTATTCCTTCTTCTTATGGACAACCCTAAAGCTGGCTCAAAAGTAGGCCTCGTTTCCATGGAGACGTACTTAAGGTAAACAAATTTGAAAAGGGGAAGCACAGACACCCGTCCCCTACGCCCACTCACAACCAATGCACAGCCTCAGCAGAAATGTTTCCAAAGAAATGTTTCACAAAGCTTTCGGGGAAGGCACCAAGTGCTCTTTCAAAGTCTTTACATGCTTTTTCATTGTAGGGCTCTTGAAATGAACAATAATTTGAAACAGATAATAATGAACTTCACAGAGCAATGGATCAAAAGTGGAATTACTGAGCTCACCATTGTCTAATATAATTAGGCTGACACACCGTTGAATCCAAATGCACGACTTCTCTCGCTCTCTCTCCTGTATGTTCACATTTATTTGGAGAACTTTTAATGGGCAGAATATTACAAGATTCCTGGGCCCCACATGGTTTCAGTTCTAATCCAAGTAATTTACTTTCTTCTGAAATTCTGATTTTCCTTTCTTTTTTTTTCCTTTTCTCTTCTTTTCTTTTCTTTTGTCTTCTTTCCTTTCTTTCTTTCTTCCTTCCTTCCTTCCTTCCTTGGCATCAGTATTTTGTACATTTCAAAGGAGAATTGCTTCCCTGAGTGTGCATGGAAATATAAGCATATAAATCACACACCAAATCTACTTAAAAGAAGGAATAATCCCACTGACATTTCCCACTGAACAATGCCTTCTTAGGAAAAATGCTGCAGGTACTTCAGAAGACCAAAAGGCATCCAATCAAATGACTTTTTAAAATTCCACAAAATAATTTTTCTGCTTAAATAGCTTATTAAACTTAGCAACAATTAGATAATAGATATTTCTTAATTAGTTCTAACTTTAGATCTCTCTTCTATCATGGCAGAAATCAGACTAGCTTTACAGGGATGTAAACATCCATTTGAAAACCCTAATAACAGAGTAGTCTCCTCTACTTTCTGTCTAGCACAAGGGCCAACTTTAAAGTGTGAAAATTAACTCATATCTTACCCAAGAAATCTGTCCACAAGATGTGACACCTAAAATGATACGGCAGAAACATATGTCACCAAAGACAACAACACATAAAATTACGGCTAACAATGGTAGACAGTTTTGTTGTTGCAATCCACCGCAAAAAAAAAAAAGAAAGAGAAAAGGCATCTAATAAAGCCTTTATTAGTTGCTTTATTAGTCACTAGTACATGTAGTGAATTTTCCAAAAGCTCTAACAAAAGAATTGACTTGGCCCATGTTGCAAAACCACAGGCAGAAGATTCTGTGCTACCAAGGATGTACACCAAGGTAGGGAGAAAGATTAGCAGAACAATTTTCCCCAAATCAGATTGTCTAGGTGCCCCTGAGCAGTCAAGTCAAAGCAACCACCCTCAAGGGGACTCTGAGTCTTAGCTAGTGGGATATAAAGAGCTACAGTTACTGGAGGAAGAAGGCCCAGCCAGGCAACTGATGATTAACATCACTAGTTCCATCCGTCAACAACAGATCCAAAGAATAAATGAAGAGGGAGCTAAGGGAGACCTTCCCTTTGTCATGTGAACAAATCTATTTGATGAGATGTGAAGAGAGTTCAGCAGCCACAAAACCGTAGACTTGCTGAACATTGGAGCTGGAAAAGTTGTAGAAGAGAAACTGCAGCTGAAGGTGATGAAATGACTTGCCCAAGGTCACAGAGAAACCACTACCCCCCTTCACCACTTGTGACTTGAATGGAAATAGTCTTTTTCTGACATGAAAAGAAGAGAAAAAACGAGTGAGTACACTATGTGTCAGCAAAAGCTATGCCACACACAGCTAGATCATTGCCCAACAAAGGAAATGTGGATTCACAGAACTAGCTTCCTACTTCAAACACTATTTTTCCTGTAATTGGGTATGGCTGGGGGCAAACTCTGGTCAAACACCGCAAAGATAATGGGAAGCTCTGTGTTCTTAGATGCATCAACTGTAGGCCCAGTTAAGACATCTCAACCATTCATCGATCCAGAGTCGCTTGAGGCAGACCCAACATGGGCTCAGCGTTTTGGAAAATACAGAGAAAGCATGACAGGATCTTTTCCCTCAGGAAAAATGTGGACGACTATAGGAGATCAGAGATCAAGTGCAAAGACTGAGTATTGACAAAATTCCCAACAGGAGTTCAGGAATGGGAGAAATCATAGGGTACTGGACAAATAGTCAAGGATGGCTTGATGGAGCTGATATCCGTGGGACCTTGAAGGCTGGGTGGGGTAGGGGAATAGGTTAGAGGAGGAGACAAGTTGGGGGTATCTAAAACAAAGCGGGAACAATGTTTCTGAGGTAGAAATTAATATGGCTCCAGAGAGTCTAGTGAAGAGACGCAACTAAGTGGCCTACAAGTTGGGTTTAAGGATAGAATGAAAAACAATCCATAGGGAAAGCACGATGAATGACTCACTAAATCATCTGGCTGAAGCAACACAAAACAAAGCACCAGAGTTTGGACCCATCTCCTTGTCTCACTGGTGTGTTAAGAAAAAAATCAAATCTGCAATGTCTAGATGTACATAAGCCAGAATCATCAAAAGGTTATATCCTTCATATCATGAGTAATATCTTGACCTCTGTACAAAATACAAAGTTGGTTTGAGCCATACGAGGGATCATTGACCCTTCACACCACCACTCCCCAAGAGGAAATTGACCAGATAGTCTTAGAAGCCATTTTTAGCCCCACAGGATACTGACTCAACAAAATAAGGTATTGCCAAAACTACTAAAGATCTGAATAGCTATCCAAATGCTTTTATATGCCTTTGAACATTCTTTCTCTTTGGCTTTAAAGGCGTTCTTAAATTTATCAACTCTTCCCAGTGGAAGGCCTGCCCATGGCCTTCCAATTATTACCTCCAATTTCTGGGGCGGGAAGGTAAACTGAGATGCAGAGGAATTATGGAGTCATCTAAATGGGAGAGTATTTCAATGTCAAAACATGGCACGCCCAGACGCCTGCTGTACACAAAGACTATTTATAAGTCTGATCTTACACTTGGATTTACAATGAAGTTTGAAGCAGAAAGAGCAAGATTCCAGATTCAAGAAAAATTACAGCTGGAAAAATAATTTTAAAATAAAAAAAAACAAGGAAGCCTTCCAAGAAGTTACTCCATCTGGGAATTTAAGGAAGATGGAGGTTTGGGTCCAAGAGGAAACTGCTTTGGGGACACAGAGGAATGGAAACTCTTGCCTTCAGCCTATTTTTGTAGCCCTCTCTTCAGGCATACACACATCTGAGGAGAGAGAAGACATTCCTCTTCACTGCTTCCAACAAGGCACACGCGAGCAGAGACCGCTGGTCGCACTGTGCACGAGCCACACGCAAAAGCTCCAGGCATGGAGAGGCTGTGTGTGGGGGAGAGATGAATTCGCCCCTGACCCTTGGCCCCAGACAAACATACACCCTCCTTGCCTATCTGCTTATGTCTCCACTATATGCACAGCATGGAGCTCCAGGTCCCACAGGAGTTGTGTGTGTTGACAGTGGGAGTGGGCATTTGATGGGCAGAAATCCTCTTCCTCTGCGCGTCTTGCCTTGTCTTAAGTAGGAGAGAGCTTTGGATTCACGTTTAATAGCTGCTCAGTGTAGTTATTTGCTGTCTGGAGGCTGTAGAGTTTCACTGTGGTTTGGTAAACACGTGGGATCGATGCTGCCACCCCTTACTCACCTTCCTGTGGCAGACCTCACGGATCAAGCAGAGCATTCTTCTGCGTTGAGCAAAGACTCAACTTCAGAATCCTTCTCAACCCGATAGTCCAGGCTGTCTTCACCAATTACAGTTGGCAAGTGGTTTGCAACTTATTTGCCAGCCCCAGGGTGGAGAGAAAGAAAGAGAAAAGGAAAGAAGGAAGGAAGAGGAGAGCAGCATTTAGCTCAGCACCAACTACGTACCAAGTAGGGGCATATCAGGGAGGGTGGGAGTCAGCCGTGATGCAGAAGGGTATTCTATCGTTGGCATTGCACAGTCATAATAAAAAACAGACTCCATGGGCTTTACGTTGTGCTTGAATCCTCCACAGACAATGCACAGGTATTGTCTGCACTGTCACTGGACTGCTCCCACTGAACCCCTCTCCTCCTCGACCGAGAACTGCATTTCCACACAGCCCACGTCTGAGAACCTCCTGGTGAGGGAACAAGGAATTGGAGTAGGAAGGGCCAAGCTTTTATCCCTGCTCTACCTTTAGTTTTGAGCAAACTGCATTTCAGTGTCCTCATTCGTCAAATGAGGACAACAAAGCTCCCTTTCTCAGAGCGCTGTAACGTTGCACTCAGAGGTGAGTACTTATGCAACTGTGAAATGGCTCAGAGCCTGGCTTGTCAGAGGAATTACTTAGATGTCAGGTTTCTTTCTTAAGTTACCAACTAAACTGGACTGCCCTTACTGGGGTTTTAAGATTATTACAGTATCGATGGGTGCAATTCATTATATACCCAATATGACTGTCAGATTTAGAGAAAAAAAAAAAAATAGAGGGTTCCTGGTTAAATTTGAATTTCAGATAAAAATATGAATATTTTCAGTATAAATATTTCCCAAACATTACAGGAGACATACTAATACTAAAAAATTATTCAGCTTTTAGAATCTGAAATTTAAATTTAACTTGCTGTCCAGTATTTTATCCGGCAATGCTAGCATCAAATCCGGAGGTGTGGAATGGATAAAGGAATGACTCTTTAGAGAACAATTTGTCATGCTGAAAGGAATGTTTCTCAAAATGGATGATTTTGCAAGCTTTCAGCCACTACACACAGTAAGAAATACATTTTGTACTTCCATTCAATGCATACATATGTAGGCGAATTAACAGAAATAAACATCTCACAAAACCTTTTCTGACAACAGTGCAGTCTGACAGTTTCTATCCTCTTCATTCTCCCATTTTTCATTTCTTTTTTTTTTTTTTTTTAAATTCCTGGTCTAGCCTCTCCCTTAATTGATTTCCTGATGCCCTAATGCAGAGGTCAGCAAACTACAGCCCAAGGGCCAAATCTAACCAGCCAACTGTTCCGTGCATGGCCCGTGAGCTAAGAATGGTTATGTTATTAAATGGCTGAGAAAAATCTAAAGGAGAATTATATTTCATGACATGTGAAAATTTCATGAAATTAACATCTCAGTGTCCATAATAAAGTTTTATTGGCACCCAGCCACACTCATTCACATATGCATTGTTCATGCATGTTTTCACACTATAATGGCAGAGTTGAGTAGTAGTGAGTTGAGAGTTGCATATTAAGCATGACCCACAGAGCCTGAAATACTTACTATTTGTGCCTCTACTGAAAAAATTTGTCTACCCCTGTCCCAATGTCCTAATGTGTCTTCACCCATTGTTTGAAAAGCTCTGCTCTAAACGGTTTTGCTCTGAAAGCAACTATTTCTATTCGTCTGAGTGGGCAGCTTTTTCTAAGAATTTCAGGTCAACCTTATTCTTCTCAGTTCCTCATATGACAAACCCAGATGAAGACTCTGGCCAGAAAATTTATTTTTGGCTGCCCTTAGAGTATGGGTTAGATTCAGTCAAGGCCCAGACTTAGCAAGAGTCACTTGAGGCATTGATGGCTCCCAGGGAAGGGAAGGATTATGAAGAACATGGAGAATAAAACATCAAGTTCTTGACCTTGAGCCATTGAGGCTCTTGACTCTTATTACAGAATTTAGAGCTTCCAGAGCAAAGGTTTGTGATTTGCAAGAGCTAGGTGTAACTGAATCTAAAGTGAATCTAAACTGAACTTAAACCCCAAGTAAGTGAGACATAAAATCCACTATACACAAGAGAACGGAAAGAGAAGTGAGGGTGGTTGCTCTGGCTAGAGAAAGAGGAGAGGGGGTAAGGGAGCCAAAGGCTGACAGATCCCTGAGGGGTTGTGTACCTTGCCTTCTCTCACACTTTATGACTTTCAGAGGCAGGGTAATAGATCCTCCAGATAGATTTAGGTGGCACCAGGACATGAAAGAATGTGTGCCTTGCTCTCTGAAAGCTACCTGGAGTTAGGAGGAACCCCACAGAAAAATATATGCAGCCAGCAAACAACCACCCAAGGGCAAAATTTGGCATGCTACCTAGTTTTGTAAATAAAGTTACATTGGAACTGAGCCATGTCCATTTGTCCACAAATTGTCTTTGGCTGCTCGTGCTACAATGGCAGAGTTGAGGATTTGCCTAACATATTTCCTATCTGGCCCTTTACAGGACATAGATTGCCAACTTCTGTCCCGTATACTAGGAATAACAGCCTAGACAGGGCACCAGGGTGAAGCAGGCAGAAGGGGCCTGAGAGAGCCCTTGGATTTTCCCATGACCAAAAATCTGTAGGACAGCATCTTCCCTTGTTTGCACCCTCCCCCATATGGACACAAAATGGCTAAAAGAAGATCAGAAGAACTGAGCAGGGGTTGAAGTTGGGATGAAGAGGATACATCAGAGATGGAAGGCTCCCTAACAATTGAGACCTGGGCAGGACGTCAAATATGGCCATTGGGTGCCAGTACGAATAGATGCCAAGGGCTGAAGACCAGGCCTACATCAGATTTAAGATGCCTGTGGACCAGACCACCACCATCCCTTCCTCACCCACCCCAGCACCCCATTTCCTACACTTAAACAATCCTAAACCTCCAGGATCTTAGCTGCAATCCCAGGAAGAAGGGAAGGGAATAAAATGTTGGATTAAATGACTGGAACCAGAAATGACTGCATAAACACCGAAGTGGGTGATTTTACTCTGGAATTCCCTCTATATTAAGTTTCCTGCCACTAGCAGAATGTGGGCTTAAACTAGAAATTAGGTTATAGAAAAAAGAAGAAAGTTACATTCCATGTACACAATAGGAAGAACAGGAAACTGACTTTGCCGCTACCGGAAACTGGAATTTCGTTCACAGCAATTCAGGAGACCACAGCAACTGAAGTCCCAATGGTTCATGACTCAGCGACTCCATACTGAATTCTGTTTCTGTCTACTCCTCCCTAGAGAAAAACAATTTAAACCAGTCTGAATCTCTCCTCTTCCCCCATTCTACCTTCGACTTCAGAGAGAAATCCTGGGCGAGCTTAAGTTCTCACCAGTAGGTGGCGCTAACACGGAGCGTGCCATACTCATTATGTGATGCTGAATTAGCCAGACACTAATTAGAGCTCCCTTCATTGACTCCTCAACTGCACACTCCCTCCGGTCTAATTGAACCTTGTTATTAAGTAGGCCCTGAGTGGTTTTACCTCTAGGCTAAATCTGCCTCTCCTGAGTGGTATAATGGAAAGAATTCCAGAGTTAGGAAACATGGGACATGGATTTGTGTTGTCCTACTAATTAGGTGAATTGGCCAAGTCAGTTAATCTCTCTGAGTCTTGGGATCTTCATCTTTAAAATCCATGTGTTGGAATTGTTGGATTTTTGTTTTCCAGGTTTAAAAAGCAATTCGATAACCACAATGAGATCACACTTTTCACCCATCAAATTAATAAATTTTGAGAAAAACTTAAGATTCCCAGAGAAAGGCACTTGGACATAGTGCTGTGGAGAATGCACACTGGTACAGACTTTCTGGGGGGCAATCTGGCAATATGAAGTCCAAGTCCTAAGAATGTAAATATCCTTTGCCCACCAACTCCTGAGGTAGCAATTAATCTTAAAGAAATAAGTACAGACATGTGCAAAGACATAGCTAAAAACATATTCAACAAAGCAGAACATTTCAGTTTCTCTGGAGACTCAGTGTATCTTTGTTAACTAGTTTCTGAATCTTCCTATAATTCGTAGAACTACATTACAATACTTGTATAAGGCAACAAAGCAAACCATTGTTTAATCATATAAAGAGAGAAACAAGTAGAGCCTAGGATTTCTTGAATATTTCTTGAATGACAGGCGCCATGCTAAATAGTTTTCTTAAATTCTGCCTTTAAATATTCTTACAATAACCCTATGCAAGAGGTCTTATTACTCTTATTTTACGGATAGAGACTGTGAGGTCAGGCAAGTGAACTTCTTGCCCAAAGTCACACAATGCTGGAACACAATGGAAGAAGAAGTGCATCTTCTGCTTTGTAAAGACCCAGTTGCCTGTGGGCTGGAAGAAAACTTTGCGTGTAGTGGAGGTAAGGGGAGGGACATTCAGTATGTGGACATTAATCCTGACTGAGAATTGGATCCAGGCTCTTCAGAAGCATTAAGTTAGAATCGTAATTTCAAAGCTTCGGCCAATTCTTTGTGCTGCTAACAATGGAAAGCCAAACTGGTCTGTGAGAGATAAGGCTTCCTAGTCGGGGAGAAAGCACTTAACTGGACTTTTAACTGTAGAAAAAAGGGAAATTCCATCCTGGAACAGGAAAGCCTCAAGTTCTGTGTATACCAAAGTCAAAGGTGGGAAGTTGTTCTGATGTTAATGGATTTGGGGCTCTCCTTGGTGGGATGGAGGGAAGAAGCTGTTGGGGTCCAGCATTGGGGGAGGAAAGAGACGGTCAAAGCGAAATTCTGTGCAGAGGTGAGCAAAGAGCAGGGTTGTACTCAGCAATATGTTGGAACCTGAAGATCAAGGAAGACCACTAGGGACGGGGTGCGATGCCATATGGCCCAGGGCTTTGGGGTGGGGTTAGGGCCAGCACTGAACTTACATTTCTTCTCTGTGCACTGAAATTCCTTCAGATTTTCACTCAAGCCAGAAAGCCTCACGTTAGCACTACCGTAGGGGCGATGGAAGGCGCTGAGTCCATCTGGGCGGTCAGGAGCACCATTCAGATGGAGAATGACCACCAAAATTATGTTTACACTCTCCAAAGAGCCCTCAGTTTTATTTGCATATTTTAAAAGGATGACCCCGGAAGGTTGTAATGAGCTCAGGGACACATGAGTTGGATGTAGTGCTTGTGTTTCAGGGAATGAGACTTAGGCTGGTCTGCAGGGCAGCTGAAACCATGTAGTCGGATGCCTGTTAACAGGGCTCACCTGTTGTGGGGCCTCTGCCGGACCACGAGCACTTGGCTGCTGGCAGCAGGCTAGGTGATTACAGCATTAGATCATGCTTATAATGGGAAAAAGGCTTCTCTCCTCCGGCTGACTAATCAGCTTGCCATTTTTATTGCATGATCAGTATCAAGAGACAGCGATTCTGAACTCTGTCAGCATCCTGACAGAAAGAACAGTTATATTAGCAAAGAGAACAGGTGAAGGGATTAGCGATCTTGCTAAGAGGGTCAAGAGAGCTTGGTCCCCGGAGGCACAGTTAGAGGCTGCCAGCTCCCGTTAGAATGAGAACCGCTATTACAGAGCTCCCATCCGCCAGGTCCTCTACAGACACTCTGCATTTGCCTCTTGCTTATTTTAATGTCAAAAGTATGTCATGCTCATTATCAGTCTGTATTGGTTCCCTAGGGCCCACAACAAATCACCACAAACTCGGTGGCTTAAAACTGCTGAAAATTATCCTCTCCCTCTTCCGGAGGTCAGAAGTTCAAAATCTAGGTGTTGGCAGGGCTGTGCTCCCTCTGGAGCCTCTGGGAGGGGGGATTCTTCCTTACATCTTCCAGCTCCTGGAGATTCCAAGGAAATCGTTGGCATTCCTTCACTTGTAACTACATTATTCCAGTCACTGTCTCCATCCAGCATGACCTTCTGCTCTTTTCCCTCTGTGTCCTCATATAAGGACACTTGTCATTGTCCTTGGGGCCCCTGCACAATCCAGGATGATCTCGTCTCAAGATCCTTCACTTAATTACATCTGCAATGACCCTTTTCCAAATAAGGTCACACTCAAAGGTACCAGGGATTAGGATGCAGACATATCTTTTGAGGGGCCACCACTCAACCCACTATAGTAACTAATGAATGAATTTAAAGGTGGGTAAAAGGAAAGGATAAAGTTTTGGAAAACCTTGTCAATGTATTTTTCCCTTTCGATAATCTCAGCTCTCATTCTGTAGCCCTTCCTCATTTTTTTCTCACCTCAGCAAATGTTGTGAAGCAGAAGAAAAAGAGGATAAAGGGTAAAAGGATAAAAAGACAGAAAGGGAAGAGAGAGCCCTCCCACTCCCAGGAGAGGTCAAGAAGGGGAGAGAGGAGGAGGAAGAGTTTCCATCTGGGTACCCCCCTTTCAGGTAGAAACCTAGGTGGGGAGGAAGTGAGGGGAATCAGAAAACCCAGACCAAATGGGAACTCCAAGTGCAAGAAGCTTGCTGCTCACCCCTCAAGGTATAGCTCCAGACCACTGGAAATCCCTTGAACAGGGTGCTGCCCAGAGGGTGGTTTAAAGAAGGCTGATCATGGGGTGCCTGGGTAACTGGGTCCGTTTAGTGTGCAATTCTGGGTTTCGGCTCAGGTCATGAGCTCGTGGGTCCTGAGATCGAGTTCCGCCTCTGGCTCTGTGCTCAGCAGGGAGTCCGCTTGAGATTCTCTCCCTCTGCCCTTCCCCCCACTTGAGGGCTTTTGCTCTCTCTTAAATAAATAAATAAATAAATAAATAAATAAATAAATAAATAAAAATAAAGAAGGCTGATAGAAGGGTACACATGCACATATGGAGGAGCCCCCCCTGGGTCCCATGACCTGTTGTACTGGAGTTTCTGTGCAACTTCCAGGCGGGGACTGATAGACCAGGAGAAGCCCAGAGACAAAGGGGACCGGAAGGCCTCCAGGTGCAGGGATCTCAATAAGGCGTGAAGACAGGGGCCCATGGACTTCTGCAGCAGGGCTCCCCAAATCAAGAAATGAGATTATTGAGCTATGCCCCAACAGGGATTTATGCCAGATGCCTACAGATGGAATAGGACCAGGAAAGATCACTTTCTGTCCCATCCCTCCTGGAGGGCAGCAGGGAAGAAGCCAGGGCAGATGGAGCTCCTGAGGGGAGATGAAAAGAACAATAATGAGTTTAAACTCATTGTCAACATATGGCGTCGGCTGGAAAGCAAAGCGGCATGAAAAAGCAGTGGGTAATAGAGATGACAGAAGTGGCTTTAGTGGGTTGTGTGGGATCAGGAAGTAGGACACAACGCCCACCATGGACACACTCTTTTCTTGAGTTTATCCCCTTCCCTTGAGGTAACAAACTTCACTGGTTGGCTGTGGAGCATCTCACCCCTTTGCGCATGCTCACATAATCATATGCACATACAGATAGATATATGTTCATTTTTAATTTTTTTTTAAGTTTACTTTTTTTAGTAATCTCTACACCCAACGTGGGGCTCGAACTCACGACCCCGGGATCAAGAGTCGCATGCTGCCCCCACTGAGCCAGCCAGGTGCCCTAGATGCGTTCATTTCTTTAAACAACAGGAGTAGATTATGCCCAGCTACTTTTCTTAGGTGACATGACATCATAGTGAACGTGTCTGTGTGTGTATAGTAAATGTGTACGTATGTATAGATGTGTGTACGTGCTTCTTTTAATCCCATAGCATGCAATATCCATGAATCTTACCCCATAACTTGCTATCACCACCACCTTCATTGTCACTTTCACCCTTTTTTGGGACCATCCTAAACAATGTTTCAATAGACACACTCGTTTTCTCATCTAATCCTCACGAGACCCCTCTGAGGTGAAGGTCTGTTCTGAGACTCATGGCGCAGTGACAGGCCTGGGCATGCCCTGATGGTCCATGCTCTTTCTTCTGTACCACAAATATCACATGCTCTTTCTTCTGCACCAGAAATATCACTCCCCAGGACTGTCCACAGTGTGTGGAAATCCCACCTTCAGGGATGTATATTAGTTTCCTAGGGTTGCTAACAAATTACCACAAACTGGGTGGCTTAAGAGAGTGCAAGTTTATCCTCTCCCAGTTCTGGAAGCCAGAAATCCAAACTCAAGATGTCAGCAGGGCCACACTCCTTCTGGAGGCTCTAGGGAAGGGTCTTTTCTTGTCTCCTCCCAGCTTCTGCTAGTTGCCGGCAACCCTCAGCCATCCTTGGCTTGTAGAAGCCTCACTCGGTCTCTGCCTCTATCATCACATCATGTTTTCCCGGTGTAGCTCTATGTCCAAACTTCCCTCTTTGGAGATGGACACCAGTCCTTGCATTAGGACCTGCACTAATCCAGTATGACCTCATCCTTAACTTGATTCCATCTGCAAAGACCCTTTTCCAAGGGTCACATACACAAGTTCCGGATGGACATGAATTTTGTCAACCCCGCACAAGGGGGATGTTCTTTTGAGTCCAGATGTGATTTCTTGAATACTCACATTCAAGTTCTAAAGTACAAATGGCTTGTTTGTCAAGAGCTAATATGTCCAGCACCACGTGAATGTGGATGACAGGGTGTGCACGTTGCTGGGACTGGAATGTTAACAGGCACCTTGAGATCAACCCAGACTCTTGACTCCCTCCCCACTGAGCTCACACCAGTCACCAATCACTGTGTTTGGGTCCCCTATCCTCACTGTCTCTTCTTCAAAGGTTGGGCCACTGAATTCCTCACCTGAGGAGCAGGAACACCCTCTGGGAGGAATTTCTTCACCTCTAGTCTCGCCCTCCTCTAATCCATCCTCTGACCTTCAATCCCAGTGATCTTTCTGAGTTAAAATTAAGATCATGAAAAGCCTGTTCACTGCCTTCAGGGTACAGTCCAAGCCTGTTGGCCAGCACACAGGCCCTTTGTGGCCAGCAGATTGCTTCCCAAGTAACCTCAGCTCTTACCCTACCCCCAGAACCTTGTGTTCCGTACTCCATGCCATTCCCAGAACCAACCTGCCCTCCCACACCTCCTTGGCTTTCTGTACTCTGCGCCCTATCTAAAAACTCTTTCCCTCCCTCCTTCACATGGTGTAGTGAGTTGAATGATGAACACCAGAAAGAGATGTCCATGTGCTAACTTCCAGAATGTAAGAATGTGACATATTTGGAAAAAGGGTCTTTGCAGCTATAATCAACTTAGAGTTCTCAAGACAAGATCATTCTGGATTACCTGGGAGGCCCTAAATCCAATGACAGGAGTCCTTATAAGAGAAAGGCAGAGGCAGATTTGACACAGAGACACACAGAAGGGAAGCCCATGTGACGACAGAGGCAGAGAATGGATGATGCGGCCTCAAGCCAGAGAATGCCTGGAGCCCCCAGAACCTGGAAGAAGCAAGGAAGGATTCTCTCCTAGAGACTTCAGAGGGAATGTGGCCCTATCAACACCTTAATTTTGGACTTCTCACCTCTAGAACCCCGAGGGAATAAATTCCTGCTCTTTTAAGCCACGCAGTTTGTGGTAATTTGTTACGGCAGCCCCAGGAAATGAATATTCATGAGTTCTCCCCATGGATATGGAAGGCTCTGCCGGCTGCTGATATCACAAGGCCACCTAGCTGAGAGGGTGAGTAGGAACCACATCCAGCTTACACTCAGCCTGCCAAGCTGTGCGCTCAGCATGAAACTGCCTCTTGCCCAAAGGAGTGCTTTTCTCTTATTCACACAAAGGCACCTGATGGGCCAGCAGCAGCCCTAATTCCTGGGTGTTGTTCAAAGTTCTCTTCCTGGGTTGGTCCTCCAGGAAGCCTTCTCTGCCTCACACACCCTCCCTCAGACTAGTTTGGACACTTCACCTGCTCCAGCAGCACCTAATCGTACATGTATCCTGCTGTAAAACAATTGTCTGTTCCCATTTCTGTCCCCTCCTCTGCACCTTGGAAGCAAGGACTATTCTTATCCTTCCCTTTCCCCTATACCTAGCACTTAATAGACGTTCAAAAGAGGCCTACTGAGGGCGCCTGGGTGGCTCAGTCGGTTAAGCGTCTGCCTTTGGCTCAGGTCACGATCCCAGGGTCCTGGGATCGAGTCCCGCATCTGGCTCCCTGCTCAGCCAGGAGCCTGCTTCTCCCTCTCCCACTCCCCCTGCTTGTGTTCCCTCTCTCGCTGTCTCTCTCTGTCAAATAAATAAATAAAATCTTAAAAAAAAAAAAAAGAGGCCTACTGAATGAATGAGCAGGAGCACACAATGGGGCTTTAGCAAGCTTGAGGCAGCGAGAAGGAGCCATCAGCAGGGGCAGAGGTGGGATGCTATTCCCAAAGGGGGGCTGGATATGGGCAATTTTATGCACATCACAATTTTGCCTAAACTAGCCATCAAAGAAAACCAAAAAATAGACTTAAATAGAGAGCATCACCAAGACATTAATGTTTTACAGATGCCATATCTGATATTGTGTCTTTATCTTTTCCCTAATTGAGGCATCAGTGCCTAAGGATGTTTCCATTTGGGCCAAGCACGTGTTCCACACATCCAATGGGAGGCAGTTCACTGCATTCCATGCAGATACACACATGAGCTCATACAAGTCCCAGGGTGCTCATCTGGTCCAGATTTGAAGGAAACTATGTAGCTGGATGGAGAAAAACACATCATGTATCAACTTAATACCAAACAGATTTTATGACATACTGAAACTTCTTTTGATAATCAACTAATATATCAGAAGGGCTAATGAACCAAAAAAGTACCAGCTAATCATTGTATCTTTGAGGTCTGGACAATGTTTGTGTGGGTTGCAGGGATGACAGAAAGGCAAAAAGATGCAGGGAGCTTTAGGGAAATTTATCCAAAAGGACTCCTGAGAGGCAGTATGTCTGTTGTAGCAAGAGGTATATTTTGCCAATTTATGAGCATAAGCAATTTTTTTTTTTTTCTGGCGGAAAGTCAGATTGGACTTTTCCAGAGATAAAGAAGGACAATGGCTTGGTCATTCTCATCCCTGCTAGGCATGAGCACCATGGATGCTACTGAGGAAGGAGTCAATTCTTGGTTGTCTCGTTTGGGAATATCTCAACCCATTGTTAAAATTGGTGTGAATAGGCGCCCCCCCCCCCAAACTATCACTTCACATAAAATAAAAAATTGGGAACATGGGATTAAAATGATAAATTAGCTAAGAACTTTTGGCTGCTAGCGAAAATCACTTGTGGTTGGAATAAGAAACAAGGCAATTGTAAAGAAGGATATTGGCGAGATTAATCCAACTTAATGGAGAGTTAATGCATCTTGGGAAAGGTAAGGACTGAGACAGCTCAGGATCCTCAGCAGCAGGAGTTGCCATTCATGAGACAGCTTCAAGTTCTGAGTGAACAATTCTAGGAGGACTGAAACTGGTTGACCCAGTTTGGGATTGGATTGAATTAGAATGGATTACTCAACTAAGGGCAGGGGGAGGTGGTCCTCATGCAAAGTGATCTCTTACAAGCCAGCGAATGCTCCAATTGGGGCCGACCGACCATAAATACCTACTAACAGGGCGCCTGGGTGGCTCAGTTGGTTAAGCGACTGCCTTCGGCTCAGGTCATGATCCTGGAGTCCTGGGATGGAGTCCCACATTGGGCTCCCTGCTCAGCAGGGAGTCTGCTTCTCCCTCTGACCCTCCTCCCTCTCATGCTCTCTGTCTCTCATTCTCTTTCTCGCAAATAAATAAAATCTTAAAAAAAAAATACCTACTAACATGTTGGGAGGGTTTTAGGGCACATGGGGATTTAATACAAGGTTTTTCCTTGCTCACTTTCTTTAGTACAGGATTTCCAGCTTGGTGTCAGGGAGAATGTAGTCCTGTCCCCTGGGATGGGGGATGGCCTTTGGAAATCTGTAGAATTCTGTTGGACTGTCTCAATATCTGGGGAGGGATGGGAAGGAGAGGAGAGCACTACTGACCCTCAGAAGGCAGGGACCCAGGGAGCTCACCTTCTTGCAATAGCCCCACTGAGAAGCACTGCATTAAAGTAATTCCATTCCATTCCTGGCTGAATCTGTATGTAACTCGCTTCATTATGGTATAAGCAGAAAGGACATTACTGTTTGTATTTGCTTTTGTTTTGATTTAGGTTGCTATTTGGAGGTGTTTTTATTTTATCATATTATATTTTTTACATAACCAAACCATTTTGTTGGCATTATGTAAATAGACTTATCTTCTAAAATGTAAGAGAGGAGTGGAGGACATTTTTCAGAGGAAAACCATCCTTTCAGATGCCTTACTCACACCAGGAACTCCAGAAGAAGGTCCTATCCATTTGATCTCCTACAGGAGATATTATAATGAGATTCTCAGTTATTAGCCAAGGCCACATGTCAAAGGCAGCAGAGCTTCAGTTCCTCATGCACATAAAGAAAAAGGAGGAATTTGAGACAAAAGACTAACATAGAGTCTTTTCCTATTACTGGAGAGGAGCAGTAATAGAGCCTTTGTAACAAAGGAATCACGTGATCCTTTTAAAAATAAGAGTGAATTCAGAAGTCAGGACTCTCTGTGCGGGGAACCTTCAGGGAAATGCAAGGAATTTTTTAAAAGGAAGAAGTTCTCAGAATAGGGCTGTAGGAAAATGTCTCCTGACAACTGGGGCAGCCATATTGGCGAGGGGCAAACGTGATTAACTTCATTTTATTTTCATACAGGAAACCATACGGATAGCCAAGAAACAAGCTCACTATTTCTGGTTATTGGCTGGTTCTAGCTCTTAGGGGACACTCCCTTCCTCAGTCAGAGAGCTGTTTTTATGGCAAGGGACTCACATGCTTTTTCATTGCTACATTTTTCTTTGAATCATGGTTGGCAATTAGGCATTCAAATTGACTGTATACCTTTGGGATTCTTCTGGGTATGAAAAGAATTCCCCCATCTGTTTTGTTCAGGATGTGGGCAGATGAAGAAGTAGTAACCACTGATAGATATTGCCTCTATTTGACTGGTGTTGGGAAAGAACCTTTGCAATCAGCCAAGGAGATATTCACCAGCGCTAAGAGGTGGAAAATAGAACTATATCTTTGGATCTCACCTACTTCTGCAACTGTCCCCAGGTCAGAGGGAGTTGGGGTGGGTGGGTGGAGAGTGGGGTGGGAAATCCCACCTTTCAAAGGTTAAAGACAGCCTGTGACTTAAACAGAGAATTAGGGAAATTGGTGGGAAAAAAAAAGGAAGATTGTGCCATAAAGTGAAAAGAGAAAAAAGAAGGAATTCAAGTCAACAAATATTTATGAGGCATTAGGTGCTGTGCTAGATGAATCATCCTCATAATAACAATTGTAAGAGCGGGTCATGCTTGCTATCCTCTTTTCAAGTTCCAGGCACTGGTTTTTGTTTTTGCTTTTGTTTTTTATTGAAGTATAGTTAACATACAGTGTTATATTAGTTTCAGGTGTACAATGTAATGATTCAACAATTCTATACATTACTCAGTCCTCATCATTTTAAGTGTACTCTTAATCCCCTCGCCCACCTCCCATCTGGCACTGCTTTAAGTATATTATATGTATTAACTCATTTAATCTTCATAACAAATCTATAATATTTATGCCTGTTAATATGATCCCCACTTTAAGAATGCAGAAACAAGGCACCAAAAGGCTAAGTACCTTCCCAGAATTATCCAGGTAATAAATACTAGAGCTGGGATATACACTCAGTAAGTCTTCAGAGACTGGGCTATAAATCACTATATTATAGTGTCTCT
>NC_138370.1:159658043-159690552 GCF_054177405.1 Leptonychotes weddellii | reverse complement strand
GCCCCCAAGCTCATTCTTTTGACAGTGATGCCTTTCACTTAAATATGCATCACCTGAAATGAGACCCAGTATAGTTGAATCTTTTGGACTTTTTTTAGGCCACATGAATTATTGTTCCATGAAAGTACAGTTAACAGAAAGTCCTACTGGGTTGAATTCCATTTAGCCAACTTGAACCTCACTTAGTTGCCCTTAATTTTCCTGCCGTGCATCACTCTGCTTGTTGGACTGTCTTTTCTAGATTTTATTTTCCATTTTTTAAAAAATATTTGTTGTTGCCTTTTTTTCTAGGCCCTTCTTAAAATGTCTCTTTTTCTATTTTAAGAGATTGGTGTTTAATATGAGCACAGTCTTTTTAGAACTCTCATGATGGCCCGCCCGTAGAAGCACAGGATTTTAGCTTACCTCCTCTTTCCCAAATTCCAGATTCTGCATCCCAGGGCCATTTTACATTTCTTCGTAATCCACTTTCCTGCCAATTTTACCTAGCTAACCCTTGCCTATTTTTGTATCCTTGTAATTCATTGTCTATTCTTCAGCATTCTAACTTTATCTATAAAATCAGAATAATGTCCTGTCCTGTCCTGTCCACATCTCATCGTTCTAGTGATGCTCAGTCAAACCACGTATAGGGAAAGCACTTGGAAAAGTATAAAGAATGATGAACACAGACGACTGTAGTATATTTTGCTTTAGAAAAACCTATGTTACGTAAATGGAGCTAAATAATCAGGATTGGGTAGTAAGGTGGAGATTTAGATGTTCTGGATTATTTATTTGTTATGATAGATATACTAACTTTATAAAATAACTTGTCACTAAATCGTTTTAGAAGAGAGAGTTTATGTGCATATTTTAAAGTAATGTGGTCTTCATACCGTGGACCAACATGGGCAAGGGTTGTTTAAATATAGCGTTGGTGCCCCCCCATGCTTCTGTGCTTCCCCCCCACATCTCCCTGGTTTCTTTGCCTACACATTCCTGGCTGTCATCCTACAAAACCCACACCTTCAGGTATTGTTATGGACTCTCTGTTAACCTTCTCTTGCAGATGTTCCCACATTTTCCAGTATAAGAACACATTTTAAAAGTGTTAACTCTTTCTCTGCAGGTCCATGGTGAGAATGAACTTCTGGTGTCCACTGACCCAGAAAATACTCAGTGAGAAAAGGACATTTCAAATTCAGTAAAACTTTTAAGTGGATTTGTTTTTAATTGATCACAACTGTATCCAAATGCTTTTGGAAAATACACATTATTCCAAGTTTATAAACACTCAGTACCTATTTGTCAAATGAATGCATGAATAAGAAGAGAATAAAAATGTGCAGACACTGTGACATATGTGGATTTACAACCCTCTGTCATAACTCCATTCCCCAACTCCTGCCCCGGGGGGCCAGAGCTCAGAGTTTGGAAACCACTTGTATGGTTTCCCTAATACCTAGCATACAGTAGGCACTCAAGAATTGTGTACTGAATGTCCATAGGAATGAGTGGATGAGCACTACTTGTCTCTCAATTAGATTACAAGTCTGAGAATAGCAGCTATGTCATAGACGGTTCCCAGCAGAGCCCAACATTGTGCTGAAAGTAGCCTGCTTTCAATAAACAACTAACTTGATTAGCATCCCTTACTGACATTTCTGGAAGGGGTTATTAGAAAGGAAGGAGCTAAAATTTAAAATATCTAGAGGGAACATACATGTTTTTAATTTCAGAAAACTCCTTGTGTTCCTCCGCAAGGGTAAGTAGGGGAAAGCATGGAGTCATGAAAGCAAGGGAAAGAGCCCAAGGAAGGATCAGTGCTGCTGACCCTCAGGGAGGGAGAGCGTCTGGTTAGTGGGATAGAAACCTCACCCTTTGAAGCCTGCCGCAGGGTTCTGCTGAGTAATCTATGGCTTCACCAGAGAGCGGGGAATGTGACCAGAGTGCAGTTGGGTGGAGTGAGACGGCAGAAGGGATGGTTAGCTCATTACACCTTGAAGTGGAAGTGGCAAAGAGCAGTTGACTTACTCATAAATCATCAACTAGAGCATCTTCAATATTTTTATGGGCAACGTGACACAGAGATTCTGTTGGAGGAATCACTTACCTCAGCAATGCTGGGTAGAGCAGTCCAATCATCCTGAAGAGAAACTCTTAACACGGGTTCTTCTTGGAGGCTCCCGTGTCATGAAACACTGTGGAAAGAGATGGACACTTGCACCCTGAGTCTGGTGGCCACTTCACCTTGCAGCAAAGGAAGTGAAAGTGTCAAAATGAAGAGGAAGAAAGCCAACAACATTCTCTCTAGGGGGAAAAGTGCAGACACAGGCCTTTTTTTTTTTTTTTTTAGGGGTGGAGAGTTCAAAAGTGCTTTGATTATAGACACTATCTATAAAGACAAACAAGAAATAATCTTTCTTATTTCTTGTTTTTCCTCAGCTGCTCCTGAGATCGGAGGCCTGATTTTTATAGAAGAGCAGCCTGGAAAACATATTACCAAAGGAAGAAAAGGAGAGGAATGATGCTCCAGCTGCTTTAGGTTAATTTGATTTTTTTTTTTCATGTTTCATGGCTGCCTCGATGTTCCTGACCTCAGTTATTTCTGTTGAATGGAAATCGTTGAGTGAACTGGATTCCCCCAAGTCGAGACAGGGCTTTAATCGTAGTTTGGTCCAGATTCCCAGTTTTGTAGCTGTGAAAGCGAGTTACAGTGATGTAATGCACCATATCACAGGTCCCTCTGACCCATGATGTCACACTCTTCAGGGTTCAACACTCTCCAAGTTAACCTCTTGTACAGAGGTTCAACCCAGGCACAGCACACCTGTGACCTTCTTAATCTTCCTGTCCGTCCCTCTTCATCAAGATGCGTGGGACATTTCGGCTGGAGTGAGGGGTCTGGGTGGGATCTGCTGGCTTTGGAGGGTGGATTTGTCTCGAATGCAGTCAGGCTGGGCACCAGACAGTGTGGTGTCTGATAAAGAATGCATGTTCTGGAGCTTGACTGCCCCAGATGTCCTAGTCCTGCCACCTAATGATTATGTGACATTGTCACATACTTAACCTTTTTTTGGACTCAGTTTTTTCATCTGTAAAACAGGGATAATGGTACTTCTTTCCTGTGACTATTGTGAAGATTAAATAGATTAATATATGTGAAATGCCTAGAACCATCCCAGATAGATGATAGACACTTGGCAAAGGCTATTATTATTATTTTTATTATGTATATTATGATTAAATCTTCTTCACCTATAGAAAAACAGCCATGTCACAGGATTGTGAACCTAAGTGACATTGAATGTATGATTAATTGAAGAAAAGGGATGAATGAATTAACTGTGTGCTCTTGGGTAAGACACCCCACTTTCTGACTCTTTCTAGTTCCTCTTAAGGAAGGCCATGCAGTTCATGGACTGATTAGCCTTGCTGTAAGGTGACCAAGTATCCTGGTTCATCCCAGGCTTTGTGGTTTTAGCCCTGAAATTCCCATGTCCTGGGAAACCCTGGTATATGTAGACTGGGATAGTGGTTACCCTGGGCCTCTGTGACCCTTGCTATGTTCCAGGGCACACTAATGATCAATCTCTTGGGCTTTGGGATGCCCTGTCCTGTGTCCCCCACCCCACACTATATCATCTGGTGTTACCTCAGCTGGGATGGCTCATTTCTATTCTGTGGGATCTATTATCCTCCAGCAGATGAGCCCACACTTGATCACACAGGGATCATATAGTGATCATATCATGGTGGCAGTCTTCCTCAGGAGAGAGTGGATGGACATGGTACAAGGCCTCGTGAGGCCCAGAACGGGCACAGTGTCATTTCTGCCTCATTCTGTTGGTCAACGCAAGCCACAAACCCCAACCAGATTAAAAAACTGGAGAAATAGGCTCTGTCTCCTGATAACGTGGACATAGATACAGGGAAGGTAGTAAGTGCAGACACTTTTGTCAATTACCATAATCATCCAGAGCTTGTATTTGGTACTCCAATTGGTACAACATGGTGGCAGATCAGGACAAGGAAGAGAGAAGGAGGCCTCTTTCTCTTCAACAGACTCTGGAACCCTGTTAGAGAGACAGGGGGCTCTGTCTAAACTGCCCCAGTTCTGGGAACAAAGGTCTGATTTGAAGGAGATGCATGTGAGGAAGAGGCTATGAATTGCTGTCAGCCTCAACCTAGATTTCCTCGAAGTTAGATGTGGTGGTGGTTGATTCGCCCGCACTCTCATTCCTTCTATCCTGGAAATCAGCATTGTTCCAGAGGACAGCTTCTCCATCAACTCCTTCCCAGAGAGCAGAGCAAACCCTCTCTTTCCATCCCTCCCCCACTATAGACATGCAGTACAGGTGAGAATAAACTTATGTTGTTTTAAGCCTCTGGAGTTCAGGGTTGTTTGTCACTGCATCATTAACTATCCTATCCTGACTAATAATGTAATGAAATGCCAGTCCTGAGGACCGTTGTGTAAAAAAGAATTTTGTTAGTGAATAAATTTGGGGATGATGAGAAACTGCCAATTTTCCTTTGATATTTGTTCTCCCTTTCTGCATTTTGGTGATAGAACTCTCTGAATTTTGGCCTGAGATTTGGGCACCAAACTAGAGACTGTATCTTTTAGCTTCCTTTGATCTGGTTGTGTCCACTTGGCTGAGTTTAGGCGAGTGGGAAGTAAGCACATGTGTTGTGTGTAACTTTCACATTATCTTCTTAAAGAGAAAACTTCTTGCTCCAGACTCCCTCTATTCTTGCTTCCCTTGCCTGAGAAATGGTAACCACTTGTACCATCTTAGAATTCATGTGTTGAGGATGGAAGAGCCACTTGGCCAACCTTGGTCCACTCATCTTTATACTGATATATGGAAAAGAAATTAACTTCTATTTTAGCCACTGTATTTTAGAGTATCTTTGTTATGGCAGCCTAAGGTGTACCCCAACTAATATCACACTATATCTTCCCATTGGAGATCCATGGGGTTACTCTAAATTTTGAGTTAAGTTTTTGAGGTGTCCTACAATAAAGCAACTAGTTCAAATCTTATTTACTGAAGGAATCTCCCCAGCCCCCCCTTTTTGTAGAACATTTGTTGATATTCACTTATTGATATCACAGAGACAATTTTAAAATAAATTTGTTCTTTGGGAAGTGTTGGAATAAATTCATCTTGGTAACCAGGGAGAACTGTGGAGTTATCATTTCTAATGACTGTTAATAAGGTGCATGACACACCGTCCACCTCCAACCCCAACTCAGCTTCTATTGCTTTCTTCTTAGAAAAGCAGCCAGGTAGTGGGAAAAGCAGGAGTTTGGACAACAAGCCTGGACTTGAATTAAGACTCTGTGACCTTGGGCATCCTTTTCACTTCTCCAGGTCTGTTTCTTCACTTGTAAAATGAGAACACCAGTGCTTACCTCTCACAGGGTTGTTTGGATCCTGTATATAACAGTGCCTGGCATGTAAGTGTCCTATTCACTATTCCTATCCTTTAAGCAAGTCTTAAAAGTCACAAGGAAAAGTATTAGCTCCCTTTTGGGCTTCTAAGTAGGATACCAAGGAAGAGAAGTGACTTACTTCCTCATCTTTCAAGGATCTGAATGGCCTTGGGCAAGTAGCAAAGACTCAGATCTGCTTGTGGGTTTTCCTGGTAAAGCCAAGGATTATATATTATAACTCAAGTTAATAACGAATAACTACTGACTTAGCAGAACTCTCTTTAGTTGCCAGGGCTGCAAATTAAGGGAAAAATCAGTCAAAAAACTGAGCCAGGAGGATTCTCATATTTGAGACTGCATGAGGGTAAGGCTGGTGCCTTCTCTTCACTCTTTCTTTTTCTGCAGAGATCAGCTGGTGTTCAGGACACAAGGAACATTTAAACATACTTACAGACTAACTGTTCCTCATATGCAGGGTCAAACTTTTTGAAGGGGACTTTTATTCATTAAGAATTTGGGGGGTATGGGCAACAGAAACCAACTCTAACTATTTCAAGGAGAGATGGAATGTATCTGAAGGATACCAGGGAAGCTCATCAAAGGTAGACCAGGTCTTGAGAAGAGCAGAGCCAGGGTGACCCCAGAGATCTCAGCAACCACAGCTAGTGGTCCAGCTACCTAGAGTGCCAGCATGATGTAAGAGGGAATATGGTTGGTCCAATCTCAGACAGGGTTTACCTTTGACCAAGGCAGCAGGGCTGCTGGGAGTCCACACCTGCAATGTAGGAGATAGTACTAGAGAATGGGAATGTCCTATGAATCCAGCAGCCCCCTAGAGCTGTGTGTTAAAGACTTTGTGCATCAGTTATCTTTTGTGCATAACATTTACTTGCTCATGATTCTGTGGGTCAGCAATTTGGGCTGGGCTCAGTGGGGTGGTTCATCTGTTGCTTTTGCTTGAGGTCATTCTTATGGCTGAAGCTACCTGGTAGCTCAGATGAGGCTAGATGGTCCAAATGGTTTCACCTACATTTGGAAGTTGGTGTTTATTACCAACTGGGAAAGTCTGCTACTCCATGTGACTTCTCATCCTCTAATAGGCTAACCTGAGCTTCCTCATGTGGTGCTCTCAGGGAAAGGATAGGGAGGTTAGGAACAAAGGGCAAGAGCAGACAGGTCCACAGAATTTTTGGGGGGATGGGGAAATAAATTCCTAAGGGAACTACCATTCATCAAATATGTATTATATGTCAGGCCCTGCCCAAGGCACTTGTCAAAAAGAACCCATTTTCCACTCCAGTAGTCCAGTGAGGTAGGCATGCTTACTTATCCTATTTTACAGATGCAAAAGGGAAGCAACTTGCCTGAGTTCCCAAATCTGATAAATGGCAAAGTCAGAACTTGAACTTAGATCTGTTTCCTTCCAAAGTCTTTGTTGTTTCTGTTCCCCATGGTACTGTTGGCTCCATCCTCAGAGTGGAAGGTAGCTCTTGTATCTTCATTTGTCTGCTAACGAGAGAGAAGGAGGGAACTCTGGGTCAGTCGCTGAGCAGGAGAAATGAACTGAGAAAAGAGGTAAGCAGGAATGGAGGAGTGTCAAGGAAGCTCCATATACTATTACCTCCTTGGCGCATGCACAAGGTATTCATTGGGTGATTGTTCATAAATTGGGGCAGCTTACCTTGTTCTCTTGACTTTGTAAGTGCATAACTACCATCTGACAGTCTGACAGTGGTTGGCAAATTCATTCTGTTCTTTTCAATTTCTCAAGCCCTGTGTCCTCAAGAAGTGAACATGGATACAACATGGATTAGTGATTATGAGATTTGGATACGAATTCAGAACAATCTGCGTTCAAGTCTTGGATCTGCTCCTTATGAGCTATGTGAGCTAAAACGTCCTTAATTAAAACATTGAAATAAGAACTATATATACATGTTTTGGGGTCATTGTGAGGATTGATTAAGATAATATAAGGAGGGGTGCCTGGGGGGTTCAGTTGGTTAAGCATCCAACTCTTGGTTTTTGCTCAGGTCATGATCTCAGGGTTGTGAGATTGAGCGTCAGGTCGGGCTTCTGCACTGAGCGTGGAGTCTGCTTGGGATTCTCTCTCTCCCTCTCCCTCTGCATCTCCCCCTGCTCACACTCTCCCTCTCTCTCTCTCTCTCTCAATAAATAAATAAGTAAAATCTTAAAAAAAAAGGGAAAAAAGACAATAAATGGAAAACACTTAGTGTTGTTAATTTACTTAGAAAGCATTCTTTAAATGCTGGAGAAGAACTATTCTGGCTCAACCTCATACTAGCTATGGGATCTCATGCAAGTTTACCAGTCAGCAGAAGTTGTATCATGCTGCTGTAACAACAGTCTAAAAACATCAGCTGCTTACCACCCCGTGGAGAAATAGTGCTGGCTTACACTATTCAGCCACCACGGATTGGCTGGAACTTGGTTTCTCCACCCCTCTCTGGGGACTCGGGGCAGCTCTATCTGGAACACTGCCAGTCTATGTGGCAGATGGAAAACCACAAGCTGGAAGACGTGTCTTCTCTGTCTACTTTTCATTGGCCAACACAAGTCATGCAGCCACTCCTGAGTTCAACAGTGCAGGGGTGGAAAAATCCTCCTGCAAGCAGGCTAACCAAAGGAAGGGAGTTATAATATTTTATCATACAGTTGTATAATTTATCAGCTATTTATCTTGACTCCTACCTCTCTGTAAAGAGTCTGGCATGTAATAGGCGTTACTGAATAAGAATATTATCATTACTCTCTCAAGGGTTCTCAGGCCCCTTCTCCTCCCAGTTTGGCTTGAAGAGGTGTCAGATCCAAAAAAGTCCAATTGTGCCTTATTTAGCTCAACATCTGGAGAGACTCAGCTGTACCACATATTTGTCCCTAAATCATTGAATTGCTCACTGAATTGGCTGCCAAGCTACCTTTTCCAGACAGGAGAAGAGGAAAAACTTACTTGCAAAGAAAAAGAGAAGGTTCCACTTGGCCAGGCTGAGGCCTCTTCTGGAAATCAGCCATAATAAACAGAGATTTATAACAATGAGGATATCCCAAACAGAGTTAAATCGAATTTCAGGGGATCAGCAGGATAGAGTAGAAGAAACAGTTTTTGCATCAGACGGCTGTCATATGCTGGCATGTGATCTCAGACAAGCTCCTTCACTTCTCTGTGCCTCAGTTTCTCCATCTGTGACAGGGGGCGATGGTGGTGGGAATGATGACTATCTCTCCTTAAGTGGAGATGAGAGTAAAATGAAATAATATATGTGAGGAGTTTTATGAACTATGAAAACTGTTCCATGATGGTTTAATGAAATGGCTAAATTTAATAAAGACAGTTAAACTTAATGAAAATATGAAATATATCTGATTATAACAGCAATTTGGTAATAAATATGGAGATAGTTGTTGAGTCCCCAAGGCATGAAACATATTCCCAGTTCTTAAAGATCTTCCAAGGGTTGTAAAGAAGAGAACGTTATATTATTTAGGTGTTTGATTTGCTGGCAACCATCTTAGGCTGTAATTCAGCATTAGTCATGGCTGACTAAATTTTTTCTCTAGAAAATTAGGTGGAGCATGCAGACACAAAGACACAGCATGGTCTCCCAGGACAAAACAAGACACACCGGGTGTTGGGGTAAGATTGAGAGATCAAAAGCCAGGTGGGCTGTTTGCTTTGTTGCTTGGGTGCCATTTGGTATCATTTCCGTATTTCACTCAGTCAGCATTGCTCAACTTCCACCCTCTCCATCATCAAAAAGTATTTTTAGTCCCCTTCATTACAGGAAATCTTTGGCGTTGCTCTCAGGGTTGGTCAGATGAGGGAACATGAGTTTTCCATTGTTAGCATGTCTGTAAATAAGAGCTAGCAAATGCATCTTTACATCTCGGAGAGCGTATTTACTCTCATCTGAAGCTACGTCTCCTATTTGACCATTGGCAGGGACCAGAGCAAAGGTGTGAGAAGCTCCTTCACTAGTGAGAAACTGGCCAGCTCTCTACCCAAGTAGGTGGCTCCTGAGGAACTTTTCCCTCACCCTCTAAGACTGGGGCAGGGGCCCCTCCTGTATCCATCATTGTTCTTGTTCCTATTATTTACATCACAAATATTTAATCATGTGGTACTTGCTCTACACCAGGTACTGTTCTATGGTACTATGCTCCAAATGTGTTAACTTAATGATACTGTCACGATAACCCTATGAAGTAGGTACTTCTTGGAATCCCCTTTTTCAGACGGAGAAATTGAAACACAAGAAGGTTAAGTTGCTTCTCAGAGGTTGCATATCTCAGGCTGTTATAAGGATTAATGCTTGTAAAGTGTTTCTTGCCTGGCATACAGCAGATGTTCCACAAGTGTGGATTAAATAAATATGCAGAGTCTAGGACAGAGTCGGAGTTCAAGGGTTGAACATGTTTGCAGCACAGCTGGGCACCAGAGACTGGTTTTTAGCCTCGGTCCGCCTCTCTCTTGCAGTGAGATCTTTGCCAAGATTGCTTATCCCCATCAGGACCTGTGGTCCTCATCTGTTGAATGTGTCTGATGATGGGGTAGACCTTTTCCAGGTCAAAATATTGCTGGTTGTGTAACCTATGACAGAAAGTGCAGTTGTAGGGAATTTAACTTGAGAATTTACCATCAACATCCAAGTTTTAGACAGAGCCTCAGGGGTGGAGGTCTGTTTGTGTCTGTTTGGGCTACTGAATTCAGAAAGGGGCACGACATTTCCCAGGCATGGTATTCCCTCGAACCTCATAACTGGAGGTGGTGATAACATTGAAGGCAGAGTTCAAGGGCATGGAGAGCCGAATTAGTGTGGGAGAGTTCTTAAATGTTAACTGCAATAGGATTTGAGGGGCCAGGAGGCATAAATTCTGTCTCTTGGAGTCTTGGGGCAGAGCTGAGGCTGGAAGAGGCTGGTGAGGTGTATGGACCTGGTGGAAAAGTGGAGAGGAAATTGATGAGGGAGACTAGACTAGAGTGGCAGAAGCATGGATTCACTGGTCACCCATCTCTTGAGTGTGACGTTGGCTATTACAATTACCCATGACAATAGTGACATTGAGTCCACCCAGCCCTTCTACCATCTCACTTGACCAGAAGCACAACAGAAGTTAACTGACCCCATTCCCACCCCCACTGCATTTGACAAATGGCTGAAGGGAGGCTGAAGAGAGGTGAAGTGATTCCCCCGCCTTCTCCCAACTTTGAAGTTGGGGGGTATTTAGACTTCGGATTCTGAGTTTCTTATACAGGCTTCTTCTCAGCTCTCCTCAGATTCACGTGATGTGAACTTTTCCATTTCCCTTCTGACTTTGGAAAAACTTCTCACTTCCTTCTTAAACTTGACTCTACAATTATCAGCCCTTCTTGAAGCACTTCCACAGTGGGGGCAAGTGGGGGAATGTGTCCCCCCACTGCTGGTGTTTCTACAGAGAGAAGGGAGCTTCCGTTCCACTCCCAGGAGAGAAATATATGACAGAAACACTTCTGCCACTCTCCACTCTTCCTTTTTTCCTCCTGGAAACAGAAGTAACTTTCTCTGGTGGGTGAGACAGAGGAAGGGTCTTCTCCTGAGGGATGGAGGGGGACAGCAGCCTTTACTGCTGTCCTTCAGAGCAGCCTGATCTCTGGAAGCAGCATCCTCCACTTCCCTGTAGGAGCAGACCTGTGGGTCAGGGCTCTGGCCACTCTTCTGGGAGATGGTTTATCCCAAGGTCTTCATTCGGGGAAAGGGCTATTCCCTCTCCCTGACTGAATAGGATATTCAGGGATATTCAGAATTTCAACAGGGTCTTAGAAGCCTCCACGTTCTCCAGCCTGACTGCCAGAAACAATGCTGCTTTCACTATTCTGACTGAGTTCTTTGTCTCTCTCTCATTTGGATCTGCACCCAGAGAGGGACCAGCTTGTGGTTAATTGTTGCCATTATCGTCTGTAACAGCAGAGGACTTGGTTTCCACATTGGGTGGCATTCTTCTTCTCTTTGAGTACCATTGTGTGTGTACGCACGTGTGCTTGATGATCATCTTTCCCCTGATTTTTAATAGTAGTCCTGAAGGAATATGCAATTCCATAGAGTTCCTTTCTCTTGTCCATAATAATTTACTAGTCTATTTAGTCAGCAAACATCAATTGGATATTTGCATTGCACCTGGTTTTGTGCAAGGAGCCAGGGATACAAAGATGAAAGGACCCATTCCCTTCTCTGGAGGACCGACCAATCTGGTGGGGAGGTAAACATGCAAATAGGCAAATCTAAAACTGCAACAGTTGCTGCAGTGGAAACATACTAAATGCAGCAGAAGTGTAAAATGAGTGTCAACAAGGAGGGCGGAAGCAAGAGGTCCTCATGGAAGAGGGAGCTCTAAACAGGGAGATGAAAGATGAGGAGTTGGCCAGGGTGCCAAGTGAAGAGAGGGTCTCCTTTCAGGCAAAGAGTCATGGGGTCACAAGGAAGAATGCGGCGGTCAGGAGCCACAAGCAATTGCCCGTGGCTGGAGTTGGAGTGCCAGGTGGGGAGTTTCAAGGTGCTGCAGAGAGAGGATGGGGCCAATTCATCAGGCACCATTGTGCCCTACTAAGGATCTTGAATTTTATCATGTGGAGGAGTGTTTCCCAAACTTCCTTGATGATAAGCATCACTTGGTTGACACTTGCTAAAAATTTGGATGCCCCAGACTCACTCCAGAACTGATGGGGGACCTTGGGATCAGACTAACAAGCACCCTGGTGATTCTTAGAATCAGGCACACTTTGGAAACACTGCTGAGCCATGGGGCTTGGGGCAAAGGAGTGGCATGGAGAGAATCGCATTTTCATGATATCAGTCTGGTGCATGGAAGATGCACTGGAGGTGGAGTGGCAAAATTAGAGGTCTGGCAACAGGAGAGATCATGAGAACCTGATAGGGGGAGGGTGTGATGGATGGGAGTTGAGGAGGACTTCAGAGTACGAATGTAGCAATGTCTCTGATGCACCCACCTTCCTCTCACCTGAGCAAAGAAAGAGTATCTTTTTGATATTATATAACTTATCTACTATGGGCTGAATCGTGTCTCCCCTCCACATCCCAAATTGATAACCTGAAGCTCTAACCTCCAAAGTGATGGTATTTGTGGGTCAGGAGGGTAGGGCCCTCACGATGGGATTAGTGCCTTTTTAAGAAGAGATACCAGAGAGCTTGCTCTGAGGACAGAGTGAAAAGGCAGCTAAATTTCTGCAAGCTAGGAAAAGGACCTTCACCAGAGCCTGATGATGCTGGCATCCTGAGATGATGTTCTGTTGTTTAAGCCACCCAGTCTATGGTATTTTGTATAACAGCCTGAGATAACTAATTTATTACTTAATCTTCCCTATTAACTTCCTACCCCTCTGGGCAGGAAACAAATTTAGAAAAAAAACCTAGTAATTTCCATATGATTCCCCAAAATTCTATGTTGTCAGGGGGTCACTCTCCTCTTATCTTGACCTTTCAGCAGCATCCAGCAGAGTGGGCCATGCTCTTTTCCTGAAAACATTTTTTTTCTTGTGTTCTGTGACACCACATCCCATAAGAGTTGTCTGCCATGCTTTTTCATGTCCACCACGGCCACTCCATCTCTATCTTTGGTTGAATCCTCTTCCCACATTTCGCTTTGACTTTTGAAATCTGTCTTGGATCCCATTTGCTTTTACATCTTCTCTTGGTGATTTCACTAGTATTTGCTTTAGGTACTATCTAAATGTTGATGCTTTCCAAACCTATTTCTCCATCACTGGCCTTTCCCAAACACTCCAGACTCATAGTCAACGGCCTATTTAGCGTCTTCCCTGTACGCCTAACAAACTCTGCCTGTCCACAGAAGTCCCCAGTCTTCACTCCCTCAACCAGCCATCTCTCCATCTTGGTAAAATGTGGTACTATTTTCCCAGTTGCTCAAGTAGAAACCTAGGTGGTTTCCTTGATTCTACTCTCTCCCTTAAATTCTATGTCAAATCCGTCAAGAAGTTCTACAGACTACTTCTGAATATTCCCCTTCTTTCCATGTCCTAGATCGGTGATTCTCAAACTTGAGCATGCAACACAATTGTCTGGGTGCCTTGTTAAAATCAAATTGCTGGGCCTTACTCATCCTTAGAGCTTCTGAATCAGTAAGTTCTGGGTGGGGCCTGAAATTTACATTTTTTTCAAAGTCCCCAGAAGATGCTGCTAGTCATGAACTGCACTTTGAGAATCACCATCCCATAATATGTCATCAGCTTATCAAGTCTTCCATTATTCTTCCCCTGGAATACCGTAACCCTGTCCTCATTGGGATCCATACTTTGCTCTCATTCTATTTCATGGAATTTTTTCATGTTTTCTGACTTCCTAGTACTTGTTGATAATATCCTTTTAATATTTCAGAAAATTCCCGCTTTGGGAGTTCCACTCTATAAAGTCAGAACGTGGGAAACTCAAATTTCTACCTTTGTAATGAGGATGTAAGCTGGTGACCCAGGCTTTGCCATTCAGA
This sequence comes from Leptonychotes weddellii, assembly GCF_054177405.1. NCBI lineage: Eukaryota > Metazoa > Chordata > Mammalia > Carnivora > Phocidae > Leptonychotes > Leptonychotes weddellii. The sequence continues at coordinate 159,676,610 of NC_138370.1, read as the reverse complement.
GACTTTGATTCAGTGGTGAGCAGCTTGAAAAAGGAAGGTCTGTGCAGTCTTTTTTATTTTTGGAAACAGCAAAAGGCAACTGACTTGGGGACCTGCAAGAATGCCACAGTTGAGTTCCATACAAAGAAGTATTTCCAGCTGGGCATCAGCTGTAGGGTTCCCTCCTTGCAGTTTTAGGAATTGTCCCCGGATCCCTGACCCTTGAGTGTTGTTTTACAGGTACTCCAAAAAAATCAATGAGCTGCCCAGTGCCTTTTAAAATAAAACTAATGAATCATCGAACACTACATCAAAAACTAATGATGTACTATATGTTGGCTAACTGAACATAATAATAAAAAAATAAATAACATTCTTTAAAAGAGATCAATTTAAAAAGAAATACATTAATTAAAATAAATACAGAAAATGAAAATAAATTTCTTTCTGCTAAACCAGCCAGGGTCAGTTTTGTTATTTGCAACTAAGGAGGCTAAGTGATTGACCCTTTTGGAATCCATTCTCTGTCAGTCGCTTTCACACACTGATCTGATTCAGTCACGTTTGAGGACAGACCATGTCCTCACCTTATTTCTCAAACCCCTCTGGGACCAGGCATCTTCCTAAGGCTCTCGCCTCATCCCATATTACCTTCCTCCTTGCCTACTTTGACAGAACCTTACCAGCCATTGTTTATGTTTTCAGACATGCCAAGCTTGTGACCACCAAAGGGTCTTTGCATATCCCTTTGCTTTGGCCTGATGGGTGCTCCCTTGGGATCTTCACATGACTGACTTTTTGTTATTCAGAACTCAAGTTTTTTGATAGAAATGACATCTCAGCAGAAAACTCTTTTCTAACTATGCAGTCTAACGGAGCTAACACCCAACATATCACAGTAGTTTTGTCTTCTGCAGAATGCTCATCGCTCTTTGACATTTTTCTTGTTTGTTAATTTGTTTACTGTGTGCCTCCTGAAGAAGACAAAGCGTGAGAGCAGGAGTTATGTTTGCAAAGATTTTCTCCCAGTCTGTTGCTTGGTTTTTCATTTTCTTAATGATGTCTTGGGAAATACAAAAGTTTTTTTTTTTTTTTTTAAGATTGTATTTATTTATTTGAGAGAGCACATATGCACACACATGAGCGGGGAGGGGCAGAGGAGGAGGGAGTGGGAGAAAGAATCTGAAGTGGACTCACCCTAAGAGTGGAGCCCCAGACCAGGATTGATCCCACAATGGCAAGATCATGACCTGAGCTGAAACCAAGAGCTACCCAGGTACCCCAGGAAACACAAAACTTTTAAAATTTGATGAGGTTCGATTTATCAATTTGTTCTTTTATGGATCATACCTGTGGTGTTATATCTATGAAATCTTTGCTTAACCCAAGGTCTTAAAGATTTTTTCCCGTGTTATCTTCTTGTCTTAGCCCTTACATTTAAGTCCATGATCAGTTTGAGTTCCGTTTTGTGGAGAGTGTAAGGGTCTAATTGACCTTTTTGCCTGTGACCCTCCAGTTGTCCCCGCACTGTTTGTTACAAAGGCTGTCCTTTTTCCAAAGAATCGCATTGGCACCTTTGCTGAAAATCAATTGACCATTGATGTAAGAACAAATATAAAGATTTATTTCTGGACTCTCAGTTCTATCCCATTGATCTGCATTTAATGCTTTTGTAGCATTTGTCTCTTGAATCTTTCTAGAATTTATTTTGATTCATGGCATGAGGTTAGGGCCAAAATGGAGTTTTTCCCTCTCAAAATGGCTAATGAATATCCTGGCATTGTTTCTTGAATCATCCTTTCCTTCTCCATTGATTTGTCATGTTTATTAAATGGGTAAAAGACATTTTTATAGAAACCTCCTCCAAGTTACTCTGACTCATCCCATTTCTCCCCATCCAGCATTTTAGAAGCCCCTAATCTTATATTCTGTTCAACCAAGTGACAAAAATTGTCCCTGCCTTCAAAAGAGCTTATGTTGGCAAATAGGAAGAGGACGTTGACACATGTTAGAATAATAAACACGGAACAGATATTTGCATTGGGCCTCACAGAGGCTTAGTGCGTTTGTGGAACAGTAACCGAACTGAAGGCATCCTCAGGGGAGGTTGGTGTTTACTTTGGGTGGGGTCGTGGACAAGTCACCCAGCCCTGGCTCAGATTGTTCCTACCTGTTTGTTTGACACTACCTTAATCTTCTGGCTGGTGGTAGTTTTGGGGTTTTAAAACACCAAACAAGTATGAAATTCTACAGGAAGACTCTACCCGCTTCAACATGGTTTAAAAGTTCAACATTTTTCTCAAGGAAAACACCGAAGACGTATTTGTAAAATTTCTAGAAGATCTGCAGCTGAGAGGAGCAGCTTTAGGATAGGTGATCCATTTAAGTTTCAGTGGGTCTGGACAGGTTGGGAAGCACTGCTGAAACCAAAAAGATAAAATGAAATTCAGAAAAATGTAAACTACTGCATTTTGCCTCAAAACAAAACAAAACAAGACAACAACAACAACAACAACAAAAACAATGCCAGAGTGGGAGAGGCTTAGTAAAAAAGAATGAAATTTTAGTTGCCTGAAAAGTCGATGTGGATGTATTGACTCAGGCTTGTTCTGTTTGCAAGGAACAGCGACATACATTAGATCCAGGACACCTAGAGAGGAGTTAAGGACTCACAAGGAAGGAATACAGGAGAATGGTTTCAACTGCTCCATACACAGGCTTCCCCAGGCTGGTCACCCAGCCCATGCGAAGGAGCTGCGTCTTGTCAGTCCTGGGTCAGAGGCACCATCACCGCTGATAGCAACAAAACAGAAAAAAAAACCATTTAAAAACACCCAATACATGTCCAGATTTCCCAAGTCATCAGGAACTGGGCTCTTGGTAGCTCAGCCTAAGAATTAACTTGTTTTATTCTTTTTACATTTCAGCTGTGGCTTGGCCTGTTCTGAGACTTTGAGGACATTGGCTACTTTAGAAGGTAGGGGGCATAGAAATAAATGACAGAATTAATTTTCTCCCCCTTTCACTCTCTTTCCCTCTATAAAGAAATTGGAGCAAGTAAATCATTGGCAATGTGATTTCAATATTGAGACGTGTTTTGCAACTTGTTTCTACCTATTATGGCAGGAATTAATTAAAAATTCAAATTGCATGAGAATTTTATAGATACCTTGTATACTCAGATACATTTTAAAAAATTGTACAATATGGTATTAAAACCTTTTGAAATCTAATGCATAATAAAAAGTTTATCCTTTCATTAAATACTTTTCTACAACAGTGGCCTTTGAATTTTTTTAGTAGTGAATATTTTAAAGAAATGTGGAATCTTAATGGTTATCTCTTGCTGTGTAACAAATCACCTTAGACTTAGTAGCTTAAAAAATGACAATCATTTATTCCTTCATGATTCTGCAATGTCTACAGGCTCGGCAAGGACAAATTCATCTCTGCTCCGTATGCCAGATGTGATGGCTCACCATGGGGCCCTGGGAGCCATTTCTAAGGTGGCTTCGCTCCCACCGGCGTACAAGTTATGTAGGGCCCTGAAAGTCCCTTCATGGAGGACTTTGGCTTTTGCTTTTTGTGAGATGGGAAGCCAGTGGAAGACTTTGAGCACAACGGTGACATGATATAAATCATGTGTTGACAAGATTAGCGGGACTACCGTTTTGTGTATAATGGAAAAGAGGGGTAAGACCTTTTAGGAAGTAATTGCCACCCAGGGGAGAGATAATGGTGGTTTGGACAAATGAGGCAGCGAGTGGAGCTGAGTGATTGGATCTGGATTAATATTCATCTCTGCTTCCTTCCACTTCTCTAATGATGTTATTATGATCTATGAACTTAATTTTGGTGTAGGGTTTGAGGTAGTCATCAACTAGACAAAGATTTCTGGAATGCTTATTCTTCATCTCATGCTTTTGCAGTATAGAAAATCCACTGGACACTCAAGAAGTAACTGTAGTTTGGGCCTGAACAATGAACTTAGCTCAGGTAATGTCTGAGCACCCACTGGCAAAAACACTAGTCCTGGCCCTGTCCTCTGATAAGGATGTGACCCAGATGGATGCTTTGTAATTTAGATCCCTTCATAGGAGAGCCAGCTCTTCCCAGCCCCAACTGGAGTAGACTCCTGCAGTGGGTAGAAACCATATCTTAACGACCTTTTTGAGCTACCCCCCTCCCCTCAGAGCTGCCCAGCAAAGGCCCGACAGACCCAGCCAACAAACCCAGGTTGAACCAAACCGAATCCCATGAACCTTCACGGGGGGTGGAGCGATGTAGAGGGCGATTCCTAAGAATAGAGTCAATTCCTGGAGGCCTCTGAGTGCTGGTATATCCTCCTGGGCTCCATTTGGATTTTTTCTTTTCTCTTTTTCCCCTTTCGGGGAGCCCCAGTGTTCTGCAGCTGTTCCATCAGCCGGCACTCCGGCTGCCAGATGAACAGAACAAAGGATGGGACTCGGTGACTATTCACATCTGTACTTCTCTCAAGCAAACAGAACAGATGCCCTTAGCAACGGGGCTCTCTGGCTCGGGGCAGGGGAAATGTACCCTGAAGGGGGAAGTTTCCCTTCTAAGAGCTGACAGAGCCACTTAGCGCTGGCAAGGAACATCATGAAACAGAACATTAAACTTTGATGAACAGCAAAGCCTTGGAGGTTTAAGCTGCAAGTCAACAGAGATGTTCTAATCTATATAAACACTCTGTATGCAAATCCTGGGAGGATTGTGGGCCTTATTTGGATGGTGTTTTTCACCACCTCTCTCAGGAGAGAAAGCTCTGAAGGCAAAAGGAGATGCTGTGGTTTTCTTGCGAACCCCAAGTGTGGGGAGCACTTCTTAGGAATTCCTGGCCTCGGCCGGGTCCCGCCCTCCTGTCTGTGCCCTGGCCTCGCTCTCCTGCATCCACATTCATGGCTTCTTCCTCATCTCAGGAGGGAGTCAGCCCATCATTGAGGGCCCTTCCTGTCCCTGGCCTGGGTCACCTTCTCTCTCCTGGACCAGAGTTGGAGCAGGAAGAAACCTCGGTAATAGCAGCTGCAAGGCAAAGTGGTTCTCTACGGTGGGTCAGACACACACCGCTAGACCCTATCTTTTTGTGGGATTCTCACAACACCCCAGGACCTCTGTGGTATTACCAGCCTTGTTCTACAGCCAAGGTGACAGAGGCTCAAGGCTGGAAAATCAATTGCCCTGGCCTCACAGGGATCAGTAGTAAAGCTGAGACTTGCCTCAGGCAGTCTTGTCTGAACTTGGATTCCTAACCATCAGACTCCATCTTGCCTGGAATCTCGCTTGGGGGATGGTAAAGAGAGACGAACTGCTTCAAGGTGGTAAGGAAAAAGAAAGCAGAGCTTCTCCCCCCTACATTGTAATTCACTTCTGCCATCTTCAAATATTGCAAACTCGCTTTTTTGTTGTTGTTTGTGGAGGGAAGTAGCACTTCAATTTCTCTATGTGGCTCTAGGGGCAGCCCTTGACTTAGACTGAGCTAATCAACATGCTAATCAAAATGCTGGTGACTATTACATGACCAAGGCAGGCCAATCAGAAGACTGAGGGCTTCTGTTTCAAACTGTAGGGAAGCAGTCTCACTTGTTTTTCTCTAATGGTGAGTCAGGGAGGAGGCAGCTTCTGCCGCTATTGGCAGCCATCTTGTGACCGTGAGTAGAGATCCAGTCTGAGAATGGAGTCAACACATAAGGTAGAGACAAGTCGAGAGAGTGACACCAGAGCCATACCTCATCCTTTGAGCATCTGAACCAAGCCATGCACTCTTCAGTTATGTGTGTTCATAAAATCTTTTTTTTGCTGATGTCAGTTTGGGTCAGGCTTACTCTTACTTGTAACCAAAAGAATCCTGGTGGACACATTAAGCCTTCAGCAAATGTGTGGTTTGTGCCACAGTCTGGGCTCTAACTGGGCAATTAAGGAGGCCCTGAGTCTATGCGGGGAGCTCAGGGGCTTAGACAGAGCTGCGGCATCTTCAGCTGTGGACCGGGGCCATAAGAGTATCAGCAAACACTTGTGTGGCCTTTACCAAGTATCAAGTACTGTTTCAAGTGCCTTTATCTGTATTTGCTAGTTTAACTTATCATTATCTCCACTTTTTTTAAAAGATAGGAACCGAAGGCACAGAGAGACTGGGGAACACATCCAAGATCACACAGCTCCAGAACTGGGAGTGTGGTGGTGCTGGGCTCCAAATGCTGCAGTCTTGCTCTGGGCATGCTCTCAGCATTCTGCTCCACTGCATCTCATGACCAATGACAAGGGAGCAGAGACTCCAAGTGCATTCACAGGACACAGGAACATTCTTGCAGCATACAGTCTCTTAAAAAAAAAAAAGATTCTTGTACCTTAAAAAAAAAAATACAGAAACATGAGTGAAAATTCAAGGGCATTTGGTTAAGGAAATTCTGAACCACACAGCTAGAGACAAAGACTCTCATCCCTTTGGTTTTCCCTTAGACTTACTGATCCACCCATGACATTGAGAGGAACAGAAAACAGAGGGCCATGCACAGGCACTAGCTTGGTCAGCTTTGTGCAGAGCCATTGTTCTCCAGACTCCATTTACCTGTCTGACCCTGCCTCTTGTCTCTAGGGTCTGCCCTTCCCAGACCCTAGCAGTGGATCACTGAGCCCTCACCAGTAAGGCCTATCTGCCCCAATTTCAGAGGGAGCCACCCCTACAGCTGGAGGGAAGGCCTTGGCCCAGCCCTGTGGCAACTTGGCCTCACTGAAGCTCTGATCCCACTCTGTGTCTCCAGCTAGTAGATGCTAAGTGCTCAATAAATAGAGGGGGGTGAGCACTGGGACACTGCTTTGCCCACCACTGCTTCCCCATGCCACCATGCCAACCTCGCCATTGAATTCTAGTTCCCCTTGTTCCCAGTAACCAAAAACTGCCTTGTCTTGAGCTCAACTATGTGCCAAGCACTGTCTTTAAGCACTTAGCATGCATTTACTCATCTAGACAATCTTATAAAGGAGGAATTGCTGTTATTCCCATTTCCCAGATGAGGAAACGGAATCTCCAAGAGACCCATTGAGTGCACACAGCTGGTATGTGTTGGAACTAAAGACTGGGGGATGGTGCTTTACCCCTCAGGGGCACACCCCTTGGGTAGTGACTGTCTCCCTAACTCCCTGCTGCTGTGAAGTGTTCCTTTCTCTTGGAAACACAGGTGCTGGCAGTTGCCTGAGTTGCCCCTGAACTGGCCTAGCCCTTTAGATGTGCTGTCTTGTTGACTATTACTGCATCATCCCCCAGGCCCACCTCCCTCCCCATCTTGGATTCAGAACAATCTCAGGTGGTCCTGATTATCTCCAGGTACATGCCTGGCATTTCAGGAAACCACTAAGCCTCACATTCTCTCAAATCCTGCTACCAGGAGAGTCTGTGCTGTGCTGAGTTCTTAACATTGCTCTCTCAGGTCAGTGAGATGAGCCTTCAGGCTTGTTTCCTCTTGTCCTTTGGGCAGGTTTGGGGCATAGTTGAATAGGAGCAAGCAGGACTGCTTGTAGATTTCTTTCCTAGTGTCTATGAAATGGCTCGTGGTGCTCCAGATGGGTCACTAACATGAGGTAGCCTCTGGCCCCAGCCCTGGAACTCACTCTGAACATGATGGTTTGTACCTCTGCAAAGACTCAGAATTCCAGAGCGGTGATATTTCCTTGGCTGTGCTTGGTGGGGATTAGCACTCCCAGCCAACTCTTGATTATCTGTGGGAGAAGGGAGAGGATAGACCATTGACATTTCCAAATAACTCTGGAACTTATTCTGGCCAACAGCTCCAAGTGTCCCCTGTGTTGGATCTCTTTCCAGAGCATCCACCGAGAAGTCAGATCTATGGACTCGGCTTTCAAATCCTCTCCTCTTTTCTTCCCTCTTTTGTTTTGCCTTTTGTTTTCCTCTATGAGAGAGAGGTCTCCAGCATTGGACAAGGAAAGAGAGGAGCAGCAAGAGGAATGATGTAGCAGAGTACTCTGTCGTAAATAATGGAAAATCCAACTCAAACTGGCTTAAATAGTAAAAGACGTTTATTTAGTTATATAAATAACTAAAAAGTCTGGTGGTTAGGATGACATCAGGTAGGGTTAGCTCCAGCAACTGAGAATACCAGGGCCATGGTCCTCTCTTTATACCTCCCACAGTGTGGGCTTTATCCTTAGATTTCACATGGCAGTCCCCTGGCACTTCTAGACCCTCGCTTCATGCTAGCAAATAGTTATGAAATGTCAGACCTCACGTTCTTGGAAGTAAGATATCATGTCTTTTGGTAGCTCCTAAACATGTTCGAGGAATATCACTCCTTCACTGGACTACACTGAGTTACATGCTCTTCCTTTAAACAATCATTGTGTGCCATAGGAGGGTTTATCCTTAATGACCTAAGCTAGTTGGAGTCTATCCCTGGAGATGGGGTAGGGTCAATCCCATCCAACACACACATACTGAATGCCCAAAGAGAAATCAAGGTACTATTGAGAGGAGGAGGACCAGATGCTGGGGAGGCAATAGGTCAACATCTATCATACTTGGATGATCCACAGACCATGTTAATGGCACTAGGAGACAGTTATACCTGATAGTGAAATGGGGTACACACTTTTCAAAGCCCTTCTCCCTCTTTTCCTTTATTAGATCTTCAGGAGAATTTGTGCATCAACTGCAATGGCCATACGTGGTTTTCCATGTTTTATAAATAAAGCAAGGAGATTTAGAGAGGTACAGTGACTTGCTCAAGGTCACTGGCCATACTTGGCAGGACTGGACTTGAACCCATGCTCTCTCTCTCTCCATCACACTGCGGTGGGAAGTTAGCAGCTGGCAGAGTGGGGTGAGCTCACTGAACAGTGTAAGCTGCATCTCTAAAGAAAGATTTGGTTAGAGTAAAGAAAGGTGCAAGGTCTATAGACTGGTAATTCAGACACAAAGGTTACTAGACCATGTGGGGTGGGACTAGCAGAGAGTCTAGAATAGAAAGGGTGTGCATTACTCAGTGTTCTCCAGAGAAACAGAAACCATAGAAAGTTGATTGATCAATTGATTGGTTTTAGGAATTAGCTCACATAGTTATATGGAGGCTGAGAAGTTCCATGAGCTTCCATCTGCAGGCTGGAGAACCAGGAAAAGCTGGGGGTATAATTCAGTCTGAGCCCGAGGGCCTGAGAATCAGGGGTTGATGGTGCAAGTACTGGTCTGAGTTCAAAAGCCTGGGACCCAGGAGCTCCAATGTCTGAGGTAAGAGAACATGGATGTCTTAGCTCAAGCAGAGAGAGAATTTGCCCTTCCTCCACTTTTTTGTTCTATTCAGGCCCTTAACAGATTGGATGATGCCCACCTGCTTTGGTGAGGGTGATCTTTACTCAATCTACCTATTTGAATGAAAACCATTTCCAGAAACACTTCCATAGACACACCCAAAAATAATATTTTACTAACTATCTGGGCATCCCTTAGACCATCACAGAGTGAGCCAGGACACATGCATTAAAGTCGTGGGGACAAAATTTCCCTCAAATTGTATATATCGGTGAAGGTCAAACTAGGGTGAAAAAAGATTCCAGGAACTTGTGAAAGGAGAGAGACTTACAGGGAGAAGCCTGTGCTTTCTCTGGCCAGCCGGCTCACCCAACCCCACAGTCGCTCCCTTTTGTCCTATCTGCTTTTCCAGTTGCTCTCATGGGGAAACCTCATCTTGGTAATCTAATGGTGAGAGCTTTGAAGGCAGAAGTTCTGTCTTCCACCTCTCTCCTGATCCCATTTGTCAGGTTTCTGCTGGACAGACAGACTTGTTATTTCAGCAGTTTTATCTAGTTCTAAAAGTGACTTTGGAAGATGTTTACATGATACAGGGACAGTATAATATAGGCTTTGGGGTTGAAGTACTTGGATTTGAGTTTGAGATCTACTGCTTAGTGACTGTGTGACTTTGAGCAAATGATTTTATATTCGTGAGCTTGAATTTTCTCATCTATTAAATGTGTGAATAAAAGTCTCAGACCCTCAGGCAAATGAGGAAGTTAAACATGCTAAGTGCTCAATGACCAGATTAATATGTGAAAAGTGCTTAGATTAGTACCTGCCATAAAAGAGGGGGTAAAAAAAAAAGTTACCAACAACGATGATGAAGATGATGATTAAGATGTTTCTAAGTTCCCAGTATGACTAATTTTTCTTTTCTATCTAAGTAATCTAAATTTTTGACATGCCTGACCACCAGCAGGATGCTGCCTATGGCAATCCAGAGTGAAGGCATGCCCTGGGAGAGCAGCCTGCTTTCATCCAATGTCTCCTGCTATCTGGATTTGTTACTTCCCTCTACAGCTCCTTGCTTCTGGGTCACTCAAGGGCGACTGCCCTCCAGTTTCCTCACCATGGCAGAAGGTATGGAGGCTGGGAGTGTGGGAGTGAACAAGGAACGACTTGAGGGACCGGTCTGGGTGGCAGTGTGGGCAACACGGTTGGTTGGCATGAGAGAGGAAGAGCAGGAGGCCAGGGTATGGTGCCTCGGGAAAGAAAGGATCCTTTCGGTGTCTTGGATTGTGAAGCTGGGTCCATAGCTGACCTGCTTTCTCAAGCAGAGCTGCCCAGTTGGCCCTGAAGGAGAGACACCCACCACACCTGGGGCTGACCTCCTCAGTTCCCATAGCTTAAGGGTGCTTCTCCATCAGAGGCTGAGGCAACCTTCATGTGTGGCCCATGAAGGCTAGGACCATGGGCTCCCACTATTTGAGGCTCTCTCCTCGTGGCTGAAGTCAGCTCCCCCTTCTTGAGGCTTCTGCCAAAGAGGACTGCTATATTCTGAATGTTTGTGTCCCTCTTCCCAAATTTGTATGTTGAAACCTATCCCCAATGTGATGGTGTTTGGAGGTGAGGTCTTCGAGAAGTGACTAGGACACGAGGGTACAGCCCTCATGAATGGGATTAGTACCCTTATAAAAGAGACCCTAGCGAGTACCCTTGGCCCTTCTACTGTGTAAGGACACAGGGAAGAGACACCATTTGTGAACCAGGAATTGGGCCTTCAACAGACACCAAATCTGTCAGCACCTTCATCTTGGACTTCTTAGCTTTCAGAACTCTAAGAAATAACTTTCTGTTGTTTATAAGCCACTCAGTATTCTGTTATAGCCCCCAAATAGACTAAGATAAGGATGCACCGAAAGACATCTGGAGAAGCACAGAAGGGGTGAGCCGGCAAGAGATGAGCAGGCCCAGAGCCTGGGCCTGAGGTCAGATCACTTGGCTGCAAATCTCAGCCCTTCTGCTTGCAGCATTCGTGACTTTGGGGAACTGTCAAACCCACTTGAGCCTCTGAGCCTCAGTTTCCTCAGCTGTAAAATAAGGATTGCTAATATTTGCACCCTCTGTCTTCCAGGGTTGTTGTGCCCACCGCTTCCTATTAGGAAAGTACATGAAATGTCCTCGGCTTCCTCATCTGGAAAATGGGGTTATGAAGCCTCCCGCAGAGGGTTGTGGTAAGGCTTAAATGCAGCGAGGAATGCAAATTACTCACCTCAAGATGGCTATCAGGATTGCTGAACTCCAGGGTGCTTTTATATCCTGGGTTTGGGAAGAAGTCCCATCACCTTCCCGTGATTGAGAGCAACTTAGACATGAATCTAGGCTACCTGTGGGGTGCACTGAGGGTGCTGAGGGGAGCGGGTGCCTCCACAGTCCACAGAGCCCTGGAGGCAGAATTCACAAAGCAGGAGGAGTGGTTGGGAATCTCAAAGTGGAAATGCAGGGAGGGAAGAATCAGACAATGGCCCATCCTGTTGACCTCAGGAAGTGGGGTGGTGGCACCTGATTGCAGAAGAGCTGCTGTACCCAAGGCCGGCTGCCACCCTGGCTTGGGTTGCTGTTCCTCACAAGGAGGTTGTTGAGCTGAGGATGCTTCGTGCCAAGTAGACCAGGGATCCCAAAGGATCTTTTCAAAGATTCTTGTTAAAATGTACATTTCTGCCCTCTCCCCACAAATCAGAATGGACCAGAAAGGTTCTGGGAACCTGCATTTGCAAGGAACACCCAGGATAGGTCTTCTGACTTGAGAAGCATGGACCAAAGGGACAGAAATCAAACACTATACTAAACACTAAATTCTCTTAACACCCTTTCCATAAAACAATCCTCTGCTCTCATGGCTGGCTTCCTGGGCATGTTTAGAAGGGCCCATTCTTGGTTTAATGTTCTGCTGTCATCATCTTGAAATTCTTCATTTTTGAACAAGGGGGCCTCACATTTTCATTTTGCTCTGGGCTTCACAAATCATGTAGCAGGTCCTATTCACAATATAGATGAAAATTACAGAAAGGATAGACTTGCCTAAGGTTACACAGCCAAGTTGTGGAAATGGGTTTGGAATCCTGATATATCTGATTCCAAAGCTCTGCTACCCTATGACTTTAAGACTCAAAAGAATGGACTCTAATAGTGGAGTTTCAATTTCAGCCACCTTATCAGGTCTTAGGTTGAGGGGAGGGACTGCTCCGGGCACCCATAAACTATACTAGGTAGGTTTTCATCTATGCTACTACCCATAAAGATAAGGCTAATGTATAAACTCACTCAACTTCAGGGTAGGGAAGATTTTGTGTAACTTCAGGAGGACAGCTCCTGTTGGAAGAATGTAGAGAATCCCTCTCTTCCCTGTCTCTCATTTTAGCTTTACTATACAGCGAGGATAAGGCAATATGGTGGAATGAAAGGTGGACAGGATCTAGAGCCAGAAGGTGGGGGTCCAAAGCCAGCAATGACACTCACTAATTAAACAACATAGAGTAATGGGTCTCTTAAACTCTGAGTATCAGTTTTCTTCATCTGTAAAATAAGGTGATGAAAATACAACCAATGCCCAAGGTTGTGGTGAACGTGAGATGGTCAGGTGTACAGGAAACAATGTATAAAAGGTGACGTAAGCTCTGAGACATTCATGACTGGGGGGATTGGTTGACACATGCATAAAGAAAAGGTTTGGCCAGAGAGGACACCTGGGTCATGCAGAGGGAGGTTTTGCCTCAAGGTAAGCACGTCTGGTGTCCCTCAGGTGGAACTGGAGCTCCACGGTGGCCTGGGGTGGGAAGGAGGTGGCAGGTTAGGGGTGCCACAGGGATTGGAACTCTATGTACTGGTTGCTCAAAGATTTTTGGCCACAGAGGAAGGCAGAACTACCAATAATTATAATAGTAAAATCCACTATGATGGGGCGGGACAAAGAGAGCTCAGTTGCGATAGAGCTGTTTGGGGTACAAGTATATTTTGGGTGTTAGGTAAGAACCCCATCCCTTCTTGCATCAGAGCTGGGGATGGGGGATAGCAGTTTGAGAATTAAGGAGAAGCAGAAAGTAGTCCCTAGAGAAGGAGGCTTGCTATACCTCTGAGACAGTGTTTTGTTTTGTTTTCTCTTTAAAGCAGGATGTTGCCCCCAAATCTTTGCTTTTAAGACTATGGGGCTAAGATAAGTCAGTCCTCAGGGACTATAGATAACAAAGAGCCAGGGACTCACTGGAACAAAAAGACTCTGAGGCCCCAAGGCAGAGGTGGGGGACAGGGTGAGGGCAGATGGTCACAGTGGCTCTGGGTCTGCACACACAAGCGTGGGTCTCCAGAGACCTCAGACCTGCTCTGTGGGGCAGGTGGCCCATGTGAAAGTGCCATGTTGAGAAGCAGGTGCCAAGGGCAGGTTAAGAAAGGACAGCAGGTGGGCACAGCCTGGGGTGGATGAGCCCACACAAATTAGGCTTAAGATACAAGAGATGTGAAATAGATGAATACTCCACTTGATGCTAGAGAGAAGTTGACTTTACTGTTTCTCAAGCTGGGGTCCGTCCTTGAGTGTCTGCAGATGATCTTGGGAGTCCACAGATTCTTTTGGAGGATCTCTAAATTTTGTGTTTTCATATTGGTAACATCCTATAAAAAGTCAGTCTAAACATAATCTGGGTTCTGGTCAGCAGCCGTCAATCATTTTTTTTTTTTTTTTTTTGGCATCTACTCACAGAAGGAATCCATTTTACATGATGATCTGGTTTCTATACCCTGATATTCACACTCACATAAATAGAGCAGCCGGGCAGCCTGTCTAGGCCAGTGTAGCTGCACCAGTTATGAAAATAATGGGAACATTCCAAGCCACTTGGCAAATAGCTCTGAACCTTTTAAGTGTCACCACCACTACCTACCTCTCTGTTGTTTTGGTTCCCCCTCTGGGATCCTCCCCCACCCAGGATGCAACAACCAGCGGAGGTGAGAAAGAGGGGGAGTGCAGTTTCCTGTGACTGCTGTAACAAATGGCCACAAACTGGTGGTTTAAACACCGGACATTTATTCTCTCACTTCTGGATGCCAGAAGTCTGAAATCAGTTTCACTGGGTCAAAACCAAGGTATTACAGAACCGTGCTTCTATCTGTGTCAGATCTCCCTCTGCTTTTCTCTTATAAGAACACCTGTGATTACACAGTGTGGCCCACACAGATAATCCAGGATAATCTATCCATCCCAAGGGCCTTAACTTAATCACATCTGCAAAGACAATTTTTCCTTATAAAGTAACATTTCCAGGTTCCAGGGATTAGGACCTGCTATTGTTGGGGACCATTATGCAGTCTACTACAGTGGGCTTGTGGGACCCTGCTCCAGAGGTGGTAAACTTGCCTCTCTTTGGATTGGTCACTAATGTGCGCACATGTATGAAACAATTTTCTGTATACAATACGTATTCTGACACCATATGACACATTTTGATATTTTTTCTTTTCTATATCTTTTTTTAAAGTGCTTGTTTCAACACACTAAATCAACCCACTATTAGGTTGTGACCCAGTTTGAAAAACACTGCAAACACCTTATAACCTAGTAACTTAGTAATGCCACACTTCCATCCTCCCTATTTGTGTCTTTATTACAGTGGCACTAAACCTGTATATTGCAGGCTAATGAGAAAAGAACCAAGAAGAGAGAGAGCTTAATATGTAAATGATACAGTATAGTACTGACATAAAAATGGACATAAAGACAATGAACAGAATAAGAGCCCAGAAATAAATCCAAGCATACACGGTCAACTAATTTTTAACAAGGGCACCAGGAATACATAATGGCCCTGGGAAAACAGGATATTCACATGCAGAAGAATGAAACTGGATCCTTGTCTTACACCATATGTAAAAATCAATTCAAAATGGATTAAAGCCTAGACTTGAAGCTGTATAACTCCTAGAAGAAAACAGAGGGAAAAAGCTCCTTGACATTGACCTTCACAATGATTTTTAAAATAGGACACTGGGGCGCCTTGGTGGCTCAGTCGTTAAGCATCTGCCTTCGGCTCAGGTCATGACCCCAGAGTCCTGGGATCGAGCCCCACGTCGGGCTCCCTGCTCAGCGGGGAGCCTGCTTCTCCCTCTCCCACTCCCCCTGGTTGTGCTCTCTCTCTTGCTGTGTCTCTCTCTGTCAAATAAATAAATAAAATCTTTAAAAAAAATAAATTTTAAAATAGGACACCAAAAGCAAAAATAAATAAGTGGGACCACCCCAAACCAAAAAAGCTTCTGCACAGAAAAAAAAAAAAATCAACAAAATGAATAGGCAACCTACAAATTGGGAGAAAATATTTGCAAACCATCTGTCTGATAAGGAGTTAATATCTAAATTACATAAGGAACTAATACACCTCAACAGCAAAAACTAAACAAACAAAAAACCCAAACAACCTGATTTAAAAATGGGTAAAGGACCTGAATAAACATTTTTCCAAAGAAGACATACAACTGGCCAGCAGTTATATGAAAATGTGTTCAATATCACTGATCATCAGAGAAATGCAAATCAAAACCACAATGAGATATCACCTCACACCTGTTAGAATGGCTATCTTAAAAAATAGATAACAAATATCGGTGAGGATATGGAGAAAAAGGAATCTTTGTACATTTTTGGTGGGACTATAAATTGGTACAGCTATCATGGAAAACGTATGAAGGTTTCTCAAAAAACTAAAAATAGAACTACTATATGATCCAAGGAATCCTCTTCTGAGTATATACCTAAGGGAAGTGAAATTAGTCCTTCGGATACCTGTGCTCCCATATTCATTGCAGCATTATTCACAATAGCTAAGATATGAGGACAACTTAAAATTCCATTGATGGATAAATGGGTAAAGAAATTGTGATATATATACACACACATACACAATGGAAAATTATTCATCCTCAAAAAAGGAGATCCTGCCATTTGCACCAAGTTGGATGAACAGAGGGCATTATACTAAGTGAAATAAGCCACACACAGAAAGAAGAAAACCTGCCTGATCTCACTTATATATGAAATCTAAACAAGTCAGTACACAGAAGCAGAGAGAATGGTGGTTATCAAGGGTGGGCAGGTGGGGGAAGTGGGAAAACGTTGGTCAAAGAGTACAAAGTTAGAGTTATTTAGGATGAATACATCTAGAGCTGTACTGCACAGCATGATGACTATTGTTAATAATAATGCTTTGAGGGACACCTGGCTGGCTCAGTCTGTAGAGCATGCAACTCTTGATCTTGGGGTCGTGAGTTCAAGCCCCATGTTGGGCGTGGAGCTTACTTAAAAAAAATAATAATGCATTGAACTCTGGAAATTTGCTTAGAGAGTAGATTTCAGATGTTCTCATCACACACACAAATGATAGCTATGTGAAGAGAAGATATGTTAATTAGCCTGACTGTGGTCATTTCACTCTGTGTGTGTGTGTGTGTGTGTGTGTATAGCAAATCAGCATAATGTACACCTCAAATATATTCAACTTTTATTTAAAAATATGTAAATGATTTGCTTATGATAAGCGAGGATCAGTCAGCATGTGGGACAAATGAAAACTTGGCAGTGGTTTAGGTGGCAGAAAAGGATGGGAGAATTGAGTTCTCACGTGGCACATGAAGGCACAGGCATGCCAAACCCCAAAGAGTCCAGGCCATGGCAGTCCATGGCACAGTCACATTCTGTGCAGAAATTTAATTGCAGCCATTTAGAATGGCGTTGTTGGCCACAGTAAATTAATTCTGTTCGTTAAGATTTTGCGGTGTTGTTTGTACTTCATTTATAAAATTGTTCGGGTCTGATACATCATATGAGAGCTGTAAACCTAGATACTTTTTAAAACCTATTTTTATATTTTCACATGTTCAGGTACTGTAAAAAGAAAAAGAACTCAATCCTAGCAAATGGTGGTGGCGGGAAGCCACAAGAATTTTTTTTCTTCTGATAAAAGGTGTAGAACATCATTCAAGTTTAAGAAACGCTGATCTACTGCAGGGGGTGGAATGGGATACATGAATATGAAAATACAGAGGTAAAACTAGTGAAAAGAAGAACAGAAATAGCAGCAGAGACTGTAAGCTTGAAAAATAAGGATTGAATCCAGGCCAGGGAGACCTGAGGAACAGCATGCTTCTAGAACATCGGAGATGTTCCTACCAACAAAAGAAGTTGACAAACCCAGGTGGACAAGTATGTAGTCCAAATAGGAGGATAACATGAAAACAGACCAGCAGGGAGACTCCACCTCCAATTACTTGAGGTTAGAGGATTTAACCATTCCCTAGAAGAAAGATGGGCAGCAAGCACCCAACCCCTGTGTTCTATCTATTGAGATGAAATACATAGGGCTTAACTTACCTGCTCAAGAAGGTGTAAGTGTAGATTTATTTTAACTCTTTAAACCTGAGGGGTACCTGGCTCAGTTGGAAGAGCATCCAACTCTTGATCTTGAGGTTGTGAGTTCAAGCCCCATGTTGAGCGTAGAGATTACTTAAATAAATAAAACTTAAAAAATTCTTTTAAACCTGTAGATTTTTTTTTGGATTGTTATAAAATAATTCCTCTGCCTCCAGTGTTAAAGAAAAAAATTATGTGGTGTCCAAGTAGAAACACTCCATCCCAGTCAGAACATACTAAGGCCAGGTAGGGAACCCCTGTGAGTGAATGGGCTGGTTGTCACTACACAGATGCTGGTTCCTCAACAACTCCACTTTGAGACTAGGATGATTTGAGTATTTCTAGGTAGCCCAGTCTTACAATACCATCATGATATTACTAAGAGTTGGAAGGGCCAGTCAGTTCATAAAAACCCAACCTGTTGGTTTTTCAGAAGAGAAAAATGAGGTCCCAAAAGGTAAGTTAGTCAAGGCCACTGGCATTCATGATGAAACAAAAACTATAAACCAGACAATAATCCTGACTTCCAGTGTAGACCTCTTCCCACAGAAACTTGACTTCCCTTTCATGTAATGTTTGTATTTTAGAAAATGCCCACTATATATTTTTTTTATCATGTTATGTTAGTCACCATACAGTACATCACCAGTTTTCAATGCAGTGATCCACGATTCACTGTTTTCATACAACACCCAGTGCTCCATGCAGTACATGCCCTCCTTAATACCCATCGCCAGGCCAACCCATCCCCCCATCCCCCTCCCCTCCAAAATCCTCAGTCTGTTTCTCAGAGTCCATAGTTTCTCATGGTTCATCTCCCCCTCTGATTTCCCCCCATTCATTTTTTTCTTTCCTTCTCCTAATGTCCTCCATG
>NC_138370.1:159635068-159657543 GCF_054177405.1 Leptonychotes weddellii | reverse complement strand
CTGTGTCTCTATTTCCTTGTTTGAGAAATGGGGATAATAATAGTATTTATCTTATAGAGCTCTATGAGGATTATAGGGATTAATTTCTATAAACTACTGTACAGCACATAGTAAGTACTCAATAAGTGTTAGCGATTATTATTATCTTGCACACTTGCTGATGGTGATGTCTTTTTCATTGTTGTAGATGTCTTCTCATTGTTGTACTTGTGTGATGCTTTAGAAGTCAGCAAACTTTAGCACCTCTGGAAACTGTAGATGGGAACCTCTACACCTCTCCTGGGAACCCTTCCATCATTAGCACTGTAATAGGAAAAGCAGAGCTGCCTACCAGAGCCAAGTTGGCAACCAAAGCCATATGTTTCCCCCACTTCCCAAGGCCCAGTTTACATCAGTGGAAGCCTGACAGTACGAGAAGGGACCGGTGTTTGCATTGACTTGGCCGCTGCAGTAGTGCGAAGGGCAGCAGGGGCCTCAGGCAAGGCCACCCCTTGTGGGGATCCTGGCAGAGCCTACAAGTCAAACAGGATCAGGGTGGGGCATGATTTGGCCCAGAGAACCCATTGGCACCAGCTCATGAAAGGTGGGAACAGGGAGTGCCCCGGATGATTCAATGGGTGGCATATTTCCCTCGGAGTAGCTGCCAAAAATGCCTCTCAGGCACTGGTTAAGAGGCAGTGAGTACAGGGGTGGCTGGAAGGCCAACCCCTTCAGGACCGCTTTAATTTCTCTCACACCTCTGTGCCTTCACAGTTATGATTTTCTCTGCTTGGAATATCTTCCTCTCCCTACATGCTGGATAAAAACCAGTCCTAGTTCATTCTTCAAGTCCTAGTTCAGATATGTGGGCAAAGGTTTCTGGGCTCTATTAGGCAGAGCTAAGTGTTTTAGACAGTACACAAACTGTGTATGTATCCCATCCACTATACACTTAAATACTCCATCTTATATGCTTATATCTTACATGCTCCATTCACTACAGCACATTACAACTGTTTGTTGCTATGTTGGGGTTGTGACAATGGGGATGCTCACCAACAAGATTTCCTCTGGCTTTGTCCACGGACCTTGTCAAAGTGGTCAGTCTAGAAGGGCACGTTTCTACCGTATAATCCTGCTTCTAACCCTAGCTGAACGGACAAGGGGAACCAGTCCCTAGATGGTGATGTGGGCCAGGTTAAATCAGGTTCTCACAGTCAGGGATTTGAATTGGGAGAGACTCCAGCAATGAATAGTAGTAACTGAAGCTGAAAGGTCATGACAAACAGAGAACCTGATGTAGTGGATGCTGTGATGTGCTGCCTAGATCCCAGTCAGGAATGAAGGATTTAGTCCCCCTGCTGCTGATGGTGCTGCCAGCAGACAACCCTCAGTTGTTAGCTTTTTTTGGGGAATTGTCTCTATTGAAGATTTCCCCTCTCCCCACTAGGCATGATCCTTCCCAGGGAAGCCCATTTCCAATGGCTGCTTGGGAAAATTTGGTGTGTCATCTCAGCTTCAGAGTGACCTGTGTAGTTGGCTGAGGCTTTTGTCAGTACTAGGATGACCAACTGTCCCGGTTGCCTGGGATAGAGAGAGTCGCAGGGACAGAAGCTAAAATCTGGAAAGCCCCTAGCAAATGAGTAGGTCATGCAAGTCAAGACAGCACTGCAGCTCAGCTTCTCTCCGCATGTATTTCTACCAGTTTCTTTTGCCTTCCACAGGTGGGAATCCCAAGAGCACTCCCTCATAAACTCCTGACCTGTTAATCACCATCTCAGGGTCTGCTTCCCAGGGGACTCAACCCGTGACAATGGAGAAGTGATGATGTAAAAGTTTAAATTATAAGGCATCAGAAACTCTAAGTAAGTGGAGACTATAGGGTAGAGAAAATGTATGTTAAAGGGAGTCCAGGACTCACTTGGTGATGGAAGTGAAAGAAGCTGATGATAGTAGTTATGTCAATAGCAGCTCTGGGCTGAGGGTTCTAGAATCATTTTGGGTCTCTAGTAAATAGGTCTTCTTCATTCTTTTGTAATTTTTATCATAAACTGAAATATTTTGCTCATCACTTCACTATTGCATTTTTTTTTTTACTGGAATATAAGTTCCATAAGATTTTGGACCAGGGTTTATAGTATTTGGTGAGACCTAGAACTCTTTGCATCCAAAAGATTAGCACTTCTGCATCAGCAAGGGATTTGGTTGTTGACCATAGAAACCAAACCAACCTCTCCGGAAATTTTAAGGGAAAGAAATAAACGTACTGGAATAATAATAGGGGGTCCTCAAGATCAAAGAAAGACAAGGGCTAGAAAATAGGCAAGAACCAGAGGATCTGCCACTAACATCGTGATGACTAGACCCTCCAGCCATACTCAAGGTTCTTATAACACCGTCAAGATTCCATGTCCTGGGAGAGCATCTGGTTGGCTGGGCCTAGTCATATGCTCATCCCGGGGCTGCAGCAGGAATGGAAAAGGGAGAGAGAGAGGAGCAGCTAGCAACTTTGACTTCTGTGGTGTGAGAGTGTACTGACTATCTCAAACACACAGTATGGGGGATTTCCCAAACAAGGGAGTGATATGCTAAGAGGAAGTTGGGGTTAAGGGCTGAAAGTCAAAAAACAACAGATGTCCACTTCAGTGTCCACCTCCCTCCTAGGCTAAAAGCTTTTAAAGCAGGGACTATGAATTTTCATCTTGGTATCCTAGATGTCTAGTGCCTGGTACTCAGTAGGTGCTTAATAGATTTTTTTTTTAAGGAATTGCAGGTTGGGTGATTTCTCTTATTCAAGAAATCAACACATATGGGAGACTAGTGCTTGCTCCTTCAAGAATTCAAAGATGGATACATAAAACACCAATTCTTAGGGGTTTTAAAATCTAGAAGTGGGGTTGGGGCATACAGACAGTATATCTACATACATATGTATCGTGTGTGATGGACACACTGTAAAGTACAGCTATGTCTCCATCCGTGCCCTGGGTGAGGGCAGGAAGACTTCTGTCATTCTGCCCCTCTGGTTGTATTGTTGTCATGAGTGGAATCCCCAGTCACCCTGTGATCCAAGAGGGTGCCTAACTAAAGAGGAGGGATTGTTTTTCACCCTGTTCCAGATACCACGTTGTCTGCCCCCCTCCAAAGCAATTACCTGCAAATCTGTCTTCCAGGGAAAGTTTAAGCACCTTTCACTCAGGGCTTGAAGGATACATTAAAATTTTTCTGAATCAGGGGTGTAGAAAAATCAACCACTGTGCTCCCAGACTGGCTCCATCCCCTTCCCACCAAAATGGGGGGGAGGCATTCAGTGCCCGGACCTCAGGACACTCCATGTCAGGCTCCAAATTGTGCCCCCCACGGATGCTCTGTCTTGTCCTCATGCTCCCTCTTCTTTTGCTTTATTCTCTGTCTTCATACTCTTCCCTCCCAAACTAAGTCTTGTCTTATTCACCCCAGCCCATTTTCTGGGACACCATGTGCTTCTCTCAGAATTCACCAAGTCTCATATCCTCTTTTGTGTCTTGTAGTGGTCCAGCTTCTGGAACATGCTAGTAAGTCAAAGGCATAGTCTAGGCTATTCTTTCTCCTGTTAGTGAAAAAACTTGAACTAGAGTCCCAAGATAAAAGGGTTGGGAGCTCCCACTCACACTCCTAATGACTCTTGGCTTTGCTCCAGGCATCTAAACCGAACAGTGCACATATCTTTCACTGCTAAAACTAGTCTCTTGCTGAAAAACCTCTAGTTTAAACAAGATAATCATGTAGCTCCCGGTAATATTACTTTAATTTACTGTCCTCGAAGAGCATTTATCCACCTTCCAACTCTGGGTTAGATTACAAAACCTGTTCTGTTAAATTGACAATGAAGCCACCTGTTCCAGTCACTCCTTTTTTACTGGGTTTCTTTCCAGGCTGTGGGATGGGGGCAGGGGGATGCGAAGACTATCCTCACATGCATACATGCATTAAAGAGAAAGACAGGAGGAAAATGGTAAAGGCAGCTAGTTGTCCCCTAATATCCGTTCTCCCCCTTTTCTATAGTCAAAACAAACAAACAAACAAACCTTAATTTTTAGCTACCTACATGCTGCCCAGAATATAGCCTGCATTTCCCAGCCTCCTTTGCAAATAAATGTGGTCATATGATTAAGTTCTGGCCGATGGGATGTGAGTGGGAGTTTCCTGTGTAATTCCTAGCTGTTATCCTTAAAGGGAGGAATGTGCTTTTCCTTTTCCCCTTTCCTTCCCCCTCTTCTCCCTTCCTGCTGGCTGGATCACAGACATGGCAGTAGTCATCTCAGACCATGTGTATGAGGGCAACATCCTAGGGATGGCAGAGCAACAAAGTAGAAGGAGTCCAGATCTCTGACACATTCCAGTTGCCATAGCAGCCCTGAATTATTAATGCCCAAACTGTTCCTAAGGGAAAAATGCATTTCTAGTTTATGTTGCTAGTATTTTGAATTTTCATTAGAGCAGCTGATCCTATATCTCAGGAGTCAGTAAACTACGGCTTACAGGCCAAATCTGGCCCATGACCTCTTTTTGTAAATAAAGTTTTATTGAAACACAGCCATACCTATTCATTTTTGTGTTGTCTATGGCTTCAATGGCCAGGTGCAGTAAAGACCATATGGTTCACAAAGCTTAAAATATTTACTATCTGGAACTTTACAGCAAAAGATTGCTATCCCCTGTTACATCCTATTAATTCGTGTGTATATCACAATATTAATGATGGTTACTTCAGGATATTTTACTTTCTCCTTATGTTTTTCTCATTTGATCAGTCAATCCTTCTCCAAAAAAAAAGAAAAAAAATCTCCACATGAAATGGGTGAATTTACACCCAATTCTACCCTGTATGAGCCTGCAATATCCACACTTTTATTGTTAACTGTCTTCCCTGCCAGAAACATTTGAGCCACTCACCAGCTTTTACAAAAATATGGGATCTGGTATCGTATTTGGTAGGATGATTTTGTTTGCTTGCAGCCAGAATTTGACTTAATAGGTATAATTTATTGCCTCCATCTTTCTCTTCATCTCTTGGTTCTGTTAATTTGTAATAACTTATTTTAAGTGGGCTCTTTGTGCTCTAAAAATATGGTTGCTGGAAGATTGGAGCTTGCATCTTTCTGGCTAATAGTTCATAAATGTGTCCACATACCAAATTTCAGAGACAATTCTGATTGGCCTTGCCTGAGTCAAGCTTAATGCCTGAACCAATCAGTCATTGTATTTAGGAGGAGGCAATGATTTGATTAGCCAGGTGAGGAGGCTCAATGTCAATAATGACATGGATTTCTCTCAGAAGAGTGGTTTTATTACCTAAAAAGGAAAAAAGGTAGCCCAGGAGATAAAAGCAAAACAGAACAAACAAACGAACGAACAAAGCAAATGGCTGCTCATTCCAGGCAACTTAGAATTCTTATATATAGTTGTGATTGCTTCTGGGTGTGTGATGTTACATTTATTTGGATGCTAACGTTCATCTCTATTGTCTGAGTTGGATCTGAATTGATGATTATTTAAGTTACTATGCTAAGCTTAGCACATCACAGTGTCTATGTCAACTCAGAATAATTCTTTTTTTTCCCTTTTAGCCATGACTATAGTTTACAGAATCTAAATGTCTGAAAACTGAGATATAGGCAAGATCCAGCTTTCTGCAAATAGCAGGATATAAAAAGGCAGGATTAAGTAGTAGCAGATGAAGGGGGGTATAAGGAGTTAGACAATGTGGATTTGAGGCTCTGATCTTCTACTTCTTGAGTGGACCATTTATTTAGCATCTTTGAGACTCAGTTAACTCTTCTCTAAAATGGGAATGATAAGGTTGATCACTCAGGATTGTTTTGAGGATTAATTCTCTATCCTGACCGTGGGTTCCATTATGGGCTTTCAATTATTTGGGTGCAAACTTGTGTCTGTCGATTGGGTTCTCAAGTTACTGTCAGCCCACAAAGGAGCATTTGGCAAGAGAAAATTTGTTGACCAAGTAAAATTCAGAGGTGAAAAAGCAACTGGCTTCAGATCCGTGACATTATCAGATTAAATCTTTTCTTGTGCCCACAGAGTTTGATGCTTCAGGTGAGTGCTTAGAATCTTTCATTTTCTGTAAGTTTCCAAGGGGCTCCCAGGAGGAAGCCAATCATTTTGTTAAATTGCTGTTTCAGTTACCCACTTTTGATGATGGTAGATGGTATTTTTCTTTTTCTTTTCTTAAATTCATGTTCATTCATCTCAGTCTAATCACATAGGGATTAGGGGAGAATAATAGCTGGGGCATGTCAGAGATTCTAGGTTACATGCTTGCTTCTAAACCACAATATGCTTGCCAGGCTTTAATCTATCCATGCTTCAACTGACTCATCTATAAAGTTGAGATAATGGTCTTGAGTAACCTATTGGGTTAAGAAGCTGACATATGACCATTAGGAGATAAAGGGATAAGCCAGAACTTTCAAACAAGATGGTATCAAGCAGTAAGCTGCCAAGGTCAGGATGAAGACCATTAGGTCTCAAAAACTTACTGTCTGAACAGTATGAAAGGCCATAAGCACTTATGCGTTTTACTAATGTGCTATGGGGCAAGACAGAGAAAACTCAATCTGTCTCTGAAGAGAAAACAGGGGCACAGAGAGAGCTATTTCATGTCTCAGTGTCCTATGGAAAGCTCTTCTAGACTGTTAAGAGCAAACATTTACTCAGTTGTTCCAGGTGATAGGGGTTTACTGTAAGGATGCTTAGCTAGAAGTACAGAAAGGCAACATCAGCTGAAGTTTTCCTAATGGAGATCCGGAGACTTGCTCAGAACTGCACATCATTCCAGGTCCCAGCAGCCACTCTAGGGATGCATCTCTCTGGTGACTCAGCTGTCCCTTTGTTGCTTCTACAGGACTGAGTTTGCATCTACTACTCTTGCTGATTTTTGCTCCACCTCTGCCTACTCTCTGTTCAACCTCATGCTTCCTGCTCATCCACTGCCTGTGATGCCTGCTTACAGGCATCGCCCATGGCTTTTTTGGTTTTCTCAAATGCTAGTTCTTCCAATTACTCTCTTTCTATGTGGCTCAAATTCAAACTTTCCTAGAAAGAGAACCCGCCTATAACACAGATGCCTTTGGCTCCAGCACAAAGCCCTATTCAATCATTTGCAGCCAGGGTGGTTGGGTCTTATTATCCAAAACATGGTATTTTACATGTAAGCTATGAAGAAAAAGGTATATGAAACTCTCAGGCATTTTAAGGCTTCATACCATGTCCATTACTTGAATATATTTGTTTAATATCTGCTTTGTATCACAAAATTGTTGAAGCTGTTATATTGATAACACCACTGTAATATAGAAGGTAACCAATACCTCATGCAAGGTGCTAGAATGCTCCATGGAAATTCAGTGAGAAAGTTGATTTGAACCTGGTGATTCAGAAAGACCTCATGGGCGAGGTGAAAATAAAATGGAGCATTGAAAGATGGATAGAGTTTTGATGGAAAGGAGTGAGGATAGTGCATTCAAGGCAGGGGGAACAGTGTAAAAAAAAAAAAAGCACAGGGGATGGGTGAGCTACCCAGTTTGAGTATGTCAGAGGCTTTCACAGGGAGAGAGGAAGGGGAGCTAAATCTGAAAAATTTAAACGCCAAGCTCAAGAGTCTGAACTTTATTTATTGAGTTGACATTGGAGGAGGCATTAAAGATTTCCAATGTGGGCAATGACAGGATTGGAGCTGTTTTTAGGAAGAGTCTTTCGACAGCTGGGTATATAATGGGTTGAGGTGGGGAACAATGGAAGACAAGGAGATCATTATTGTTATGCTAGGGTGTGTCAGAGAAAACAAAATGAGATAATAGATGTGAAATACCTGTCAGAGGTACCGAGTAAGAGCTTCTGGTTACTGAGTGCTCACTATGTGTAGCCCTGTGCTATGGGCTTTCCGTACCATATTTTATTTAATCTAACAGTGATATTATAAGGTAGGAATTATTAGTCTTATTTTAAAGGTCATGAAGTAAAGACTAAGAGTAATGTAGTAATAACCTGTTAAAGATCACCTGTTAATGAGTGATAGAAGTAGAATTTATTCTCAGGTCTGGAGGACTCCAAAAGTAATGCTTTTTGGACTCCACTAGACCACCTTCCAAGGTCATTGGCAACTGACTTAATGAAGGGGCAAGAAAAAAAAACTGTGGAAAAGAGTGTCAAGTTTTCAAGAGCAGTTAATGGGGAGTGTCCCTGTGCTATGGGTAGGAGTTAAACAAAGGAGTACTTTTTTGGAGGGGGGTTGGGAGTTTAAAAGGAAATCTGGGGAGATGAACAAGGTTATGAGCTTACTTAGACCTTCCCTTAAGGCAAAATACATGAATCAACCTAAGCAGCAGTGGAAGTCATAGGACATAAAGAGGTCGGGAGACTTAGTATTACAAAAGTGGACCAATCAAGTACTCCATCTCTTCTCTTGTATTTGGACTGGCATGAATGACCACTCTGTTCTGGAAACCACACTGCCCTACAAACCTGATTGATCTTCTGCACCTGCCTGCTAGTATTAAACAATGCCAACATGTGGGCCCAGTCTACCCATTCTTTTAGAGGAA
The DNA here is from genome assembly GCF_054177405.1 of Leptonychotes weddellii. Classification (NCBI taxonomy): domain Eukaryota; kingdom Metazoa; phylum Chordata; class Mammalia; order Carnivora; family Phocidae; genus Leptonychotes; species Leptonychotes weddellii. The sequence continues at coordinate 159,648,961 of NC_138370.1, read as the reverse complement.
ACCCCTGCCTACAGCCCTGGGGAGGAGGTGGCAGCCACATTTGTAACACATGATCCTACCAACCTGGCCACAGCTGGCTGGAGAGTAACCAAACCACAGATTGACTAGTAACCTATGCCCCACCGGGTAGTTGATTAATGCTGAAGGATGAACTCTTTTGCACACTACACATCTGGTAGATAGACTTGTGTCTCTAATTTGTTAGACCTGTCTAACAACCGACTAAATAGTGTTTTAAGGACAAGGCTGAGTCCTTATGATTTCCTCTTATCACTGCATCCTTCAGGTCCAGCACCATGTCTAGCACATTGTAGGCAATCAATAAATACACATGGATGAATGTATATTTAAATCTTAGCTGTGGACACAGCTTTGGCTCAAATAAGGGGTATGGAATTGTGTATAGTTATTGCGTGTGCTTTTGCTACACTGCTAAATAATTTATTTTGTTCTATCATAGGCAGTTGTGTCCATGTCTATCTTCCTTAATAATTATTATGAATGCTAATAATGCTAGGCACTTTTCTGAGTGTTTTATGTGCATTGACTTGTCACTTCTCCACAGCAATACTAAGCATTAGATACTCTTCTTGTCTCCTGTTGAAGGATGAGTATATGTATCCAGGGAAGTTCTTTAGTCTAAAGGTTACAAAGTTAATTAAATGGAGGAGCCCAACTTTCTCTGCAGAGTCTGTGCCCATAACCCTTTCTGCTACATTGCTCTTTTGGGTTAGATGGTAAGCTCCGTGAAGTCAGTTTGACTCATATCCATTATTTAATACTTGTCACCTAGCAAGTTGTCAGTACATGTGTGTGATGTTGAGTTGAATCTTTTCCCAACTTGGCCAACATGGGCTGCATCATTTCCTGTTACATATTATATCGTATGTAGAGAGGCCAGGTCTTGCTAGGTATAATGAGAGTTCAGATAATATTGGGGAAGTTGGGGTTGCAAGTGGCGGTAAAGTAAGATATCTGGGGCCAGAAAAACCAGAGGAGGATGGTCGGGCTAAGGGCTCTGCACACACCACTTTGTGACCATGGAAGATGTTTGAGAAGATGGGGAATGAGGTAGTCACATGGGGCAGGAGTGCTGAGGGTAGAATGTCATTGATACTTCTCCCCATTCTGGAAGACTGCCTTGTTAGGTAGAGCAATGTTGGCAGTCCTCCGCTTTAAGAAATCAACTTTTCTGCTTCAGTGGACATTTAGTGGGTATTGCAAATTCAATAGTAAAATTTTGACTAGTTGGTTTTTCCTCTGAAAACATATGACTTCCTCTGGAAGAATGACTGTGGCTTTGAATCTGTGGGAAGTCAGTGTTCTTAGAGTCAAAGTATTTTCACCATAGGGTGTACCTAGGCCTGGGCTTATACAAAGATACCTTTGTAGTGCATTCTCCTGGTACCTCTGGTGCCTCAGAGAAGCGAACCCAGGCCCCACAGGTGGTCCACGGCAGATGTGTTGGATTCAGAATCTTGCAGCCTGCCTTTTGGGACCTTTCAACTTTCCCTCTGGTTCAGATATGGGGACACTTGCAAATCTATTCAAGGGCAGTTTATCTAGGACCTATGTGAGACCTGGAAGCCCAAGTCACATCCACATGGAACCCGTATTGCAGAGTGCCACCCCAGGAGGGACAGAGAGTGTCCTTAGTGACAGAGAAGGTGAAGTACTCTGGTGCCACTTTGAGCTGTTTGGGGTAGCTTTGGCAGCCCGTGACATTATGGCAGTGGCCACAGGGGCTGGTGGCATTGGCAACTGCAGAAGGTCCGGTGTATAGTAGTTTTATGGAACCCTGTGTGGCTTGATCATATCTTTGCCATCTGTGTGGTGCACCTTCGTGGGCATGAGAAGCTTCTGCTGTAGTTCTTTCTAGGAACCCAGGGCTGTAGAGGGAAAAAATGATGTGCACCCAGGGTCTCCGAGAAGACAGTCTCATGAGGACATACCAGATGTCTTCAAGGGCCTCGCAGAAACAACTGAGGGAATTTTGGATATAGGGAAAGCTAAAGATCCTGCAGTTGCAGACTGGAAAAAAAATTTACAGAAATAGTGTGTGAACCTATTCCCCTCAGGACTATGTAAGCCATACAGATTAAGAACAGGTAAGGTTTTCTGTTTCCAGCTCTTCACAGCATGCCTAGCATTCCATGTAATGAACACAAGCTGCAGGCTGCAATGATGGACCGGCCTTCTGACATCATCCCACCCCGTTTATGGGTTTGACAACCTGTCAGCTCAGTGCAGCCTGTTGATGCCTCTGCATGAGTCAGTCTGTTAGAGCCTGTCAACATGAATGGATGTGTGTTCTTCGTGCTGATAGCCTAAGCAGGAAATGTTGGCTTGGTTAATATTACTGAATGAGAACTTGATGAAACTTTGGAATCTCGAACTAAATGCTAATTTTGATATGGTTTTATTTTTAAAAATTCCGCTGCGTGTCTGTTTATTTTTAACAGGATGTTAAAAAGGGACTCTCTCTATCTTAGAGGTTTTTTCAGAAGCTTCAAAAGCTGAGAACAGTACAGTGCCTGCCCAGTGCAGCCTTTTATGACTGATAAGGGCTAGACCAACTGTGTGGAATATGCTGAGAAATTATAAAGCTTTTTCTGCCAGCTTTAGCCCAAGAGCCATGCCTGGGCAATCGATGGAGAAAAGAAAGAAGTGAGGAGACCGAGGAGTGGGAGTGGTGGGAAGAAATCCATGGGGTACATCGTGGGGTTCTGGTTGTTTCTGTGCCTATTACGTCGAGGTGGGAGGGAAGTGCATTCCCTTCGCCATATGCCAAGTGAGGAGGGTTTTTGGAGAGCTAGTTGCAGAGATGGGTAAGAGTCTCCTGGAGCTTAGGGGCACAGGGGCTGGTATGTGACTCTCACAAGGAGTCTACAAGTCTGGGGCTGGGTCAATCGCCTTTTCTCCGGCAGCAGGGTGAATATGGTATCTGAGTAAGCTGCTCTGTTTGTAATTGTGAACCCTAGGCATGTGGCCCCTGAAAGGAAGTTGGTCTGGTGTCATCCTCAAAGATAGCTAGACCGATGGCCTTTAGAGGGTCTTACCTTGGTGAGAGTTCTTTGCTACAGATGACAGAACCCTCTCCAGTCAGAACCACAGGGAGAGATTTAGTATAGGGCGTTAGTGACTTACAGAATCTTTGCAACAGGTTTTAAATCTGGTCTCTGGGAAACCAGTCTCAGAACCTCACCCTGGGGAGAAAGCTGCTGCTGGCCCTCTGTTGACTCCAGGACTGAGCTGTACCTGCAGTCACTCACATCGGTACCAGGGAAGCCATGTCTGCTTGCCGTTTCCTCACATGAATAACTCTGGCCTGAAAGCCTCATGTGGTGCCTCTGATCAGCAGAATCTTGGTCACATGTCCATGCCCTAGCACCAAGGGAACTGGAAAATGTTGCATTGTGGACTCTTCCATGGGAAGCTGGGGTTCAGACTGTGCGGAACCGTAAACATGCAAGAGGGTGCGAAAATGACAGTTGTCCACTTACCTTGAAAGAAGGGTCGGCTGCTGGAAATCAGGGCTCAGGGGAGACTTCTAGGCAGCCAGCTGGAGGACAGGCAATGCCTAGAACAAAAGAGTTGGGTTTGGAGGTGCCTAGTAGGAAGTTTTCCAAAGGTCAGCAACAGAGCTCCAGGAAACCATGAGTTAGCTGTGGACATCTGCCATGCCACAGAGCACCAATGCCCCTTTTCAACTGCTCCACACAAGTAAGCCCTTTCTTCCACCTTCTCCTCTTACCATCCCCCTATACTGGATACTGAAGATCCTTAACCAGCAACTAGTAAGTGGGAGAGGAGGAGGAGTAAGAAGGATAGAGAAATCTACCACATCCTCTTACCTACTGTAAGCTTGTGTTGAAGGATGGGTAAAGTGTCAGCAAGGTGAAAACTTGTAGTCCTCCTCCCCCAACTAGCTTTACTGAGATATGATTGACACATAACATTTATAAATTACAAAATTATTACTACCATAGGATTAGCTACCACCTCCATCCTGTCACATCACTATCATTTCTTTTTTGTGGTGACATTATTTAAGATCTAGTCTTAGAAACATTCAAGTGTATGATAATAGTATTATTAACTATAATCGCCATGTTGTACATTAGATTCCCAAACTTATTAATCTTTTTTAAAAATTTTATTTATTTAATTGACAGTGAGAGAGAGAGAGCACAAGCAGGGAGAGTGGCAGGCAGAGGGAGAGGGAGAAGCAGGCTCCCCGAGGAGCAGGGAGCCCAGCACGGAGCTTGATCCCAGGACCCTGGGATCATGACCTAAGCTGAAGGGAGGCACTTAACTGCCTGAGCCACCCAGGTGCCTCCCAAACTTATCAGTCTTATAACTAGAAGTTAGTACCCTTTGAACAATATCTCCCCATTCCCCTTCCCCTGTGACCCCTGGTCACCACTGCTCTCTACTCCCTGTATCTCTGAGTTTGGCTTTTTAAAATTCCACAATTAAGTGATATCACAGTGTTTTTCTTTCTCTGGTTTAGTTCTCTTAGCATACTGCCCTCAAGGCCCATTCAAGTTGTGAAAGCTTGTAGTTTTGATTATTTTATTATTACATTGAATTGGTCTCTATTTATAGTTGAAATGACCTGAGAACCTTTTAGTATCTAAGAGCAATGGGGAAAAGTTTGGGACCTCACCTGAGATTTTACCCCAGAGTAGGGAAGAAGACCAAAGAGCACATTGAATGGGCAAGGAGAGAAAGAATAAAATGAATTCTGTGGGCCCTCTGGTAGGTCTGGTTTATTCAGTTAGCTGGTTATAAGCATTATTATTATGAAGATATATCTATTGTTGCTTTGATTCTATTCTGTTTGTAAAATCAACTGAGAATACAATAGAGAATGCAGAAAAAAGAAGGCAAGGGAGACATTTACAGCTTATTGTTGCAGCTGTTTTTATCCCCAAAGGCTGGCTGTGGAAAATCGAGAATAAAAGAGATCAGTCCAAGTTCCTGGACAAGGAGTAACTTAATAGTGCCACTGTGCTATTCTCTTTATAAACATTATTGTCTTTTATCCTCAGAAGAGCCCCATGAGGTAGGTATAATCACCCCAAGTTTATGGATGAAGAAACTAAGTCTCGGGCAGACTAAGCAGCATCCACAGTGTATTTAAATAGCCAAGTGGGGGCTCCATCCCTTAATCTTACTCTGCTGCCCAACTGATTTGTGCTGTATCTTAGATGTGTCCATCCTAGTCTGTTTTGTTTTGTTTTTTTTTAAGGAGGACATTTCTGTTATCATAACAATAGATGGCTTTTACTGAACACTGAAGATATTTCAGCACTGTTCTATGCACTTCATACATTTTCTCATTTCATTTTCCCATCAGCTCTACAAGATAGGTGCTATTGTTGTTCTCACTTGACAAATGCAGAGTGTCAGACAAACTTGCCTGAAAGCCATGGAACTGGTGAGTAGTGGAGTAGGGATATATATTCCAGCAGGCTGACTCTTCAGGGCAGACTCTTAACTACCACATTCTACCACCATGGGATGTACCAAGGTTGAGTCAAAAGGAGAAAAGACCAGCCCACCAGATTCCCAGCCGTCCAGGAATGAGAGAGGAAACAGTCTTCCTTCTTATGTCCCTTATGCCATTACCTATCCCTGCTGCTCTCCCCCCATTTCAGTGGGAGGGGTTCAAGGTGAATCACCACTTCCGTGTGAGCCAGGATGCCTACTCTCATCTCTCCTCTGGTATTCTGCTTCATATAAACCCTCCACTATGTCTGTAAATCCACCTCCTACCCTAATTTATGAGCTAGTGGCCAAGCATCTCTTAGGAGACAAACTGTCTCAATGAGCCATTTTGCTTGGAGAAAAGACCATCTGGGCAGGCAAGGCTGAGTGAGAAAGGTAATAAACATTAAAACTGCCCAACAGAGAAATATACAAGATTTGGGTGGAGGGAACAGGAGAGTCCTGACTACATGGCAGGATGAGGCAGGAACTAAGTGGAAGAAAGAACCAAAGAGAATTCTTTGAGGGTCAAATTGACCAAGGGACTTTAAAGAAAGGGACTCATATTTAACTTTATGGTTTTCTGTAATAAGCAGGGATGTAATATCTTAACCTTTGAGTGAAGTCTGCTACACACAATCCTAAACTAGTGGCACTTTGGAAACTGAAGTGTTTGAAGGGTTGGCTTGAGGGCAACACCTTGGGGAAATCCTCTTGTGGAGGATGGAACAGGGAACAGAGGTGGAGAAACAGTGGAAGCAGGAACCTCAGAGGGTTAAAGAAAATATGAGTCACCTCTCATTTCCAAGGCACTTTGGCATGTTGGGAGGAATGCTAGATTTACTAGGGTGTGTATAATGGGTATTTGAGCCAATTTCTAACTAAATTCATAGCAACCCGAAGAACTTGGGAGTACCCAGAGTTGCACCTCTCTTCTTGCTCCACAATGTCAGCTTCTTTTGCTACAGACCTTCCAACTCATCCTCAGTCTCTATCTTTATCTCAGCCACTCCCATTTAACACAGAATTTAATTTCTCTACTACTCTAAACTTGGTCCATTTCCTGGCTTCTGAGTCTCTCTCTCCTTCTCAACTCCTCAATTCGAGAATGATATCCTGGGTAAAAATCTCCCTACATCAGTCAGCTCCTGAGAACACCCCTTCTGTTTTCTACTCCACCCTCACTCCTCATTCAGGTCCATGTGCAGAAACTGGGAAGAAGCTGGGATTTCTGTAAGACCCACCTTGTGGAGGAGATGCATGAGTTAGCATTTGGTTGCAGAAAACAGAACACACTCTAGTCAATTTAAAACAGAAAGGCATTTATTAATGAATATTCAGTGGCTTAGATAACCACTGGGAAGTTGAATTTCTAGGAACAATACTCAAGCCATGCCGCAGAACAAGAACACCAAATTAGCTACAAAATCTTCCATAATCAGGAAGCTGCTTCTACAGCTGCTGGCTCCAGTACCACCCACCACCATAATCAGAAATCCATACAATAGTCAGGACACCAACATTATCAAGAATATGCCATAGTGAACCTCTCATAACTTGCCAGCTGTAGAATCCCTACTTAGAAAATGGAAGGCTTGGGTCCTGCCATTAGACTCACACAAAGCTAATGACTGGTTGCTGGGGCCATGCTGATTCTGCCATCGTGGTGTTTGCCTACAGAAATGGCAGAAGCAGAAGGGTAGCATTCATCCTGGTGTCTACCTCAAATCTCGTACTAGTGATTTCAGTAATGGAATCAAAATGATGCCTAGAACTCTAGCTGCAAGGAAGCCGGGGGGATACTGTTTAGCTTACTAACCTTTTCTGCACAGGAAGGCACATCAGAAGAAGGTTGGAAGGGATGTTGTACTTTGATCAATTGCGTTTATCACAGACAGTTAACCTCGCTCTTCAGTGGCTCTTCAGCATCTTTTTCTAAATAGATTTATTGCCCACCTCTTTGGAATGACTAAGGATAGTCCTGTTTGGCTCAGGAAAGGAAAACTCATTATCAGCTATTATTAATCATAGATTGTATTGTAGCCTCTTCCAACTTGTTGATGCACAGTAATTTAGGAATGGCCAAAAGCAGATAAATAGCCATTTCCCCTCCTTGGTACTAAGCCATTGCATTGGTTTGTTGGCTTGAGGTCCATGAGGTAGATCTCTTTGCTGAGGCAGTACTGACAGCAGAAAGGATAAAATCTTTCAGATTTTTTTTTTCTCTAGGGAAATACAAGAAACAACAAGTCAAGTAGCTGATACTTATTTTCAGTACCATGTTTTAATTTTCTCCATCTCTCTTGCAGGCTGAAATCACACGCACTATCTTTTCTCTTGCTTTTTTCAGTCTTTGAGTGTTCTTCAGTTATGTCCAGCTGGTTCCAGTCATTAGTAGGCTCTTCCCAAGATAGGTCAGTCCTACTGGAAACAGGACATACTGGAAACCTCACTAGAAAATCAGGTCCATTTCTGGCCTACTTTTGCCAGAGTTTTGATAAGTATCCAAATTTTTGCTTGTTTATTCAAATCAAGCTTTTGAATCTCCTGAGATCTAACCCTTGCAACTGGTAAGCCAACAGGCTGAAGGCAAAGAAAAAAAAAATCACACATTTTCTGGCCAATCCTTGGAAAAATGCTCTCTTCTCTCTGTCACGATACTAATTTACACATGTTCCAAAGCTGAGGTCAGCTGGTTGAAATTGGAAAGGCAACTTTTAACAACTGAACAATCCAGCAGTAAAAATTATTTGGATTATTCCAATACCAAATTAAGTCTTATTTATTCTTATTTAAGGTGCTGGAAGAATATATGCATTATTAAAATTATATGGATTGAGTCTCAAAAATATGGTTTAAAATTTATAATGAAAATCAAGCATTGGATCATAGAATAAGAGAACTTATATTTAGAAGGGAACCTCTGGGCACCAGTATTCTTGATTAGGTCATATTCACTTATCTTGGGTCAGTGGGTGTTATTGTAAATATGGTTTTGTTTTTCTTAAGGAATCCTTGGCAAAAAAAAGGATGCATTTGTTTAGAGGAAGGCAGTAACTAAGTATTAGGAAAAAAGCAAGACATAAAAATATCCTTTCATAAGGCATTGGTGTTGAAACAAATTGTGGGGCTATATACATGAACTTGGGCAAGTTATTTTACTTTTCTGAGCTTATTTCCTCATCTATATGGAGTTCAACTTTTTCTATTCTCTCCTTTATATCCCTATTGGTCAAAAGGCTCAATTTAAGGATGAGAAAGCTTATTCCACTAATTTTTATTCCATCGAGTCAATGGAATATTCCTTAAATCTTTCTGAGAGTCTCAGGAGTGTCTTACATTAACTCCCAGACAAATCCACTATATTGACTACCATGTGGAGTACATCTTTCTCCTCAGCTTCCCACCTCTAATGCACATCATCATCACTTCAGGCTTCCATTGGGCAGTAATGTCTCCTGATGGGCACCGCCTCTCTAATGCCATATTTGTCCTGGTGCAGTCATCAATACACTGCATGCCTCGAGGTGTCAAAGCTATAAAGTTGTTTGTAGCCAAGTGGAGATTGAGACTGGCTCACTCCATGTATTACTTAGGATGTTTTTGGTTGCAGATTAATAGAAAATTCAAACCAACCTGGATCAAGCAAGTAGAACTTATTATCTTGCTAGAGAGTTCAGGAGAAGTCCAAAGATAAGAAGGCATATGTACCAGTGAGCATTAAGTTAGAGTGAGAAACAGAGACCCAGACTAACAGTGGCTTAAATGAGCTTTGTTTCTCTCACACACATATAAGGCCAGACATAGGAAAGCCAGGGCCTCTATCATAACTGTGCTCAACAAAATCTGGAGAAACTTTCATCTTCTTCTAGTTTCCTTCCCACTTACTACTCTGTCATTTCTGAAAGGGGTAAACATTGTCACCATAGATCAAGATGTTGGCTAGATCTTCAGTCATCATATTCGTGCTCCAAGAACAGGAAGGAGAAAAGGGTAAGGTTGTCCATGAACCAGCTGTCTTGTAAGGAAGGTTCCTAGAAGCTGCCACATGACATATCTGCTCATGTTCCATCAGCCAGAACTTAATCATGCAGCCATACCAAACTGCAAGAAGATACCTTTATTCTGGATGGTCACATGCCCAGCTATAACAGGGGCTCTCTCACATGGAAAATGAGGAGAATAAATTCGGAAGGAATAGTTTCTGCCAAAGCACTTTTCAGGTTGACAAATTCCAGAGGCCTCAACTCTGTTTTCTTGTGATTCTTTCGGCTTTGTTCTACTCAGTGTTTTAGCTTCCTTTGAATTTGGTAACAAAACAACAGAAGCAGTTCAAGAATATGTCCACCATGACAATGCCCAGAGAGAGGAGGTTGCTTCTGCACATGCTTTTAAAGGAATGTGAGCAAAGTTTCCCACAAGACCCTAGCAAAACTGGATTTCACCCTTTGCTCACATTTGAGTCAACGATGGCAAGGGAGAAGGGTTTACATCTATATCAGTCAAGCACATCCCCTCAGACTGGGGGTGAGGCCAGTTTCTCCCGAGTAAGCTTCCTCTTCAAGGAAAAAGAGTGGACAACTGAACAAAGTTGGGATTGCACTAGGAAAGAAGAAAAGAGAAGAACAGATGTTGGGTGGAGGACCCTCTCACCTGGGCCAAGGAGAGGTGGCTCTAAAGCCTACAGCTTACGGTCCATGGGCATACACAGTTTTTAGAGAAATGATTCTTTATGTTTTCTTTTGTTTTGTTTTGCTTTTATATCCCTTAGAACCCAGACATGAATCCTTATAAGCGGGTTCAAGGATATCCATGGTAAACACCACATTCTACTGACCCTTCAATGGGATATTTGTAAATGGGTCAGGATCACTGTGCTCAACTTCCCTTAGTATGAGGTTTCTCTGGTAAAGTTCTTCACTCCTTCATGCAAGTAGACATCTGACGGATTACTTGACAAGGCACGGCAAGATGGACATTACTTAAATCCAAGATGGAAGCTCTACTGTATGTAAAATGGGCATAGGAGTCACCCACCCCAAAAATATTGTTTTGAAAATAAAATATATGGCCTTTGAGTGGTATGTTCTCATTTCTTCATGCCACTAATCTCCAAAGAACAGTGCAAGACACATGGTGGTAAATAATACATAGTTGTTAGGTGTTTTCAACACTAGATTAAATAAGACAGCACATGTAGAGTACTTAGTATACAATAGACATTTTATAAATGTGAGCTCTTTCTGGATAGGCCCTTAATGTCATCAGTGGCCTCTACTCCAGAGGAATTTCAACAACTCAGAACTATTGACGGAGTCCCTGGTTTCCATGAAAACAGCAAGACCAAATTCATTTTTAAACTACCCCCCCAAAATCATGTCTCATGCTGAAGCACCAGAATGACAATTTCTTTATTTCTTTGCCCCTGGGAGAGGAGTGAAAGGAAGAGCATCCTTTCATTGTCATTCAGTGGAGAGGAGATTGCAAACATGAATAGTTGAGTCTGGTGTGGTGGGCGTCTAGCAGCATGGAAACAGAGGAGCCTTGGCTAAACTGATTTGATACTTGAAGTAGTTATTGGATGAAACATTATTTTGATGAAGAAAGAGGCAATTGTTAGTAATTGTAATTTAACTATAATGAGGTTGTAAAAACTTGCATTTTATTATTGATCTTACAAGGCCTGTGAGTAAGAGAAGAAATGGTTGGAATTATAAGTCAGTTTTTTTAAATTAGACATTTAATTATGGTGTTTTCAGACAAGGCATCGATATTTCCTGGGTTGTTTAAATTTTGTCTAATCATAGTATTACAGTATTCTATTTTTTTCCCTAGTTTGAATAGTAGTTAACCTATTGAATAGTAATATCCTTCATACATTAGTTTTAAAGTATACTCTAGAGGCTAAAGTCTCTTTGATACAAGTTTATGTACTTCCTCACATATGGTGTTGACATGTGTGAAATCTAATTGTGTTAAATAACTCACTGGGAGCAATGCAAAAGGACAGACTCATCTGACAGAATTGATTTTCTTTCTGTTCTCCAGGAAGACACTGTAAGTCAGTCATTTCATACGTGGGGTGAGATTCAGGGATTGTTTCTTCCAGGGACTGGCTGGTTGGAAGGCAGACTCCTTTCTTTCCTCTAGCCTTATTCAATAATCAGCTCAATCCCCAGGCTCCATTGTGGGGGAGAATAGAACATCCCCCTTAGACTTCACCAAAAATGACATAAAGTTCATAGACCATGATTCTCCTTTTGGGAAAATTATTGGTCTTTACTATGTACTTTTACACATAGAAATGATCTCTCACTTCTGCATTCTCTGAGTTTCTAATTTTGAATCTCTCATTTGCTCTTCCACGGGTATTCATGGAACACCATTTTACATTGTTTTCATGGCGCTCACATGTTTTGGAAAGAGGAGGACCAAAGTTAAATGTAAATTAAAAGTAAATTAAAAGTAAATAACCATAATTCATCTTTGTGTCCTGCAGAGCTTATTACCTTGATTATCTACCATAGATATTCTGTTTGTTTGTTTGAGAATGGAAATGCATTTTTAGTCAGGAGATTTCAAGCTTTTCAAACCATTGCTTTTGATTTAAACTTAAATACCAGTTTGTATCATTACGTTGATTTCAACTTAAATACCAGTTAAGTATCAGGGCGCCTGGGTGGCTCAGATGGTTAAGCCTCTGCCTTCGGCTCAGGTCATGATCCCGGGGTCCTGGGATCAAGCCCCGCATCGGGCTCCCTGCTCCGCGGGAAGCCTGCTTCTCTCCCTCCTTCCTGCTCGAGCTCTCTCTCACTATCTCTGTCTCTCTCAAATAAATAAATAAAATATTTTAAAAAAAAATACCAGTTAAGTATCAATTTAAAAAATACGGAAGACCACGACCAAGAAGTTGACAGTTCTGTAATCTGACTGCTAGAACATGGTGGTTTAGGTGGGATGCGGAGCACAAGAATGGAATTTTATCTGGGTTATAGTTATCAGTTTTCAGAGCCTTTGAGGGGAGAACTGCTTTAGATCACAGACACCCGCCCCCCCCCAAAAAAAGATTTGGCAGTTTACAATTAAATTCCAATTTTCGAGGAGTAGGAAAGTCCACCACTTTTGATAGAACTGGGAAGTACGAGAAGTGCTGTGGAAATTCAGGACGTAAAGAAAATTTTTTGCTTATCATCTGGCTTAAACTGATATTATTTTATTGCTTTTTGGTGACTTTTATTGGACTCTGTGATATTTACCTTTTAACCTAAGTTGGAAAGCTGTTTTTGAAGATACCTGTTCTGGAGAAGAAAATGTCAAACAGGCTGAGTTTGGGGAACTATTAGAGGACAAATATTTCATTAGACAAGGGAAATGTATGAAATTTAGATTACAGGTATACAGTGTATTAAGTAAGTGAATTTAGAGAAACTTGTACCAAACAGCAAGACATTGTGGGACTGCTGAGGAGAGGAGCAGGGGAAGCTGTTGAATGTTTACATTCTTTTGTATTTAAGGGTGTGATGAGCCAAGAACACAGTTGGAGTTCATCGAGGAGCATTCCTGGTGCTGCCTCCTCACGTGAATGATATTGTCATGAGAAAAGTCACATGCAAATGAAGGAGGCTGTGATTAAGAAAAGTCACATGCAGGGCGCCTGGGTGGCTCAGTTGGTTAAGCGACTGCCTTCGGCTCAGGTCATGATCCTGGAGTCCCGGGATCGAGTCCCACATCGGGCTCCCTGCTTGGCAGGGGGTCTGCTTCTCCCTCTGCCCTCTTCCCTCTCATGCTCTCTGTCTCTCATTCTCTCTCTCTCAAATAAATAAATAAAATCTTTAAAAAAAAAAAAAAAAAAAAGAAAAGTCACATGCAAAGTAACATCATTTTGGGAAAAGTTTGCTGAAGAGTTCAGGGAGATTTGTCCCCTGAACAAAGGATGAGATTATAAAGATCCTGTGGTGCAAATACAAACAGTTGTACTTGAGACAGTGGACTCAAAAACTTCTGGAATAAATGCAGACCTGTTACGTTTCTTGCTGACTCAGTCACAGGCAGTATAAATTTGACAAAAGTGGATGAATTCACAATTGCCTTAATTTCCCGGTGGTGGTCTTCCTGTATGGAGGACACCGGAAACTATTCCTCTTAGGACCTGATTTAATCCTGCAGCAATTGTGGTGGCATGCTGCTGTTAGCAATTTTTGCTGCTTCTCTCTGCTACCAAGGAGATTCCAGCTCACCAAAAGTGGTTAGGATTGCGTGGTAGGCAACCTCCTGGTATTTATGCCCGTGTGTAATCCCCTTCCCTTGAGTGTGGGTGGGACTTACTAAGTCACTTCTAACAAATAGAATTTGCAGAAATGATTGGATGTCGTTTGGAAAAGATCCGGTTATACATAGACT